>NW_027509547.1:4987500-5587500 GCF_048541705.1 Temnothorax americanus | reverse complement strand
AACGCGCATGGATGTTGCAAAAATGCATTAACCGTATATCGAGGCGAAAAGCCTTTGCGCGCCGTTTGCGATAAAAAAAGGTTCGCGTACGCCAATCGCCGACGCGACGCAACGACAGCCTCGGTTATGGCGACTAAATTATACTCTCCTTTTTTTTCAGCCCGTCGGCGTGCGAGCGCCATTATTCGGCTCGTAGGAACGTTCGATCTGGGCTCATCGAACTCACGATACGTCAGTGGCACGCAGAGAAACGCGAAGCACCGTGGTGTCGTGGTGCGGCAAAGCGGCAGGCCGGCCTCTCATGCATATGGAGCGTTTCATTATATTAAACCCTTTCAATGTATAATTTACTTTTGCGTGAGTCATTTGAGGTACGGCCTGTGCACGGGCGACGGAGGACAGAGAGCCCTCTGCAACATCGCCGACCTAAAGATAGCAGCCGGGCAGAGGCTCGATAGCCGTTCGCGCGCCCGGTATACATTATCCTCACGTGCGATTTTTCACGGAAGTTTTGCTTCCTTCACACCTTTATTGCGACAAGCCCATTTTGCATAGTGTCGGCCGTCGCTCGCTCAACGCGCGATTTCGCGTTCCGTTGCCGGAAGAAAACATTCGTGTGTGCAATGCGCGCGCGGAGCCGACGACTACCGCTGATAACGAGGAGGCTACGATCTTCAGGATCCATCTGCTGGTATCCCAAATTTTTATGCGTGTAAACCTCTGATTCTCTCGACCGCGTAATCGTTACACGAAATAATTCTGCCGTTATTAACAAACGTCGCGCGACATCAGCTTTGCACGTAATAGAAAGTTCATCTCGAGTTTTTCTCATTTTGAGTCGCGAGAGAAATTTATTATGGCTATTATACGACAGAGAACTTAGTTAGGGTTTACGTTCATGCTCGGTATAGCGAAACCGTATATGCCGATTATGCACTTACGGCAGCGTTTCTCCTTTCCAAGGACGTCCATATTGGATCGACGCATATTAATATTCCAGACGGTAAGTCGTCCAATCTCGCATTTGCATCGCACGATTATGGCGCTAATTAACGAAAGCCTTCATTCATTATGCAAATGACTATAATAACGCACGGACGAGTGCGTAATTCTCGACGTGGCGCGCACTTAAAATGTAATATAACAAAGTAAAGCGCAATTAGCAGCAACGCAAAGATATTGTTAATTAGCGGAGCGACTGCTGCCTGCTTTATTATTTAACTGCATGCGTATCCAGTTGCCTTCCGGCTACAAAGGAACAAATAGGTGGATTTTATCGAGTTCGTCGCGCGTAATAGGTCAGGTACGATCGCAAGAGGCGAAAAAAGGACACTACGACCAGTTAATACTTCGCAGCTACGCGTTTTCAAACCACGCAAAAGTCGGATTAATTTGCTAACAAGTTATCGCTTCAAAAATGCACTTTCGAAGAATGAAAACTTTCGAACGTGAGTTTAAAACAAAACGTTTTTTGTTCTTATATATTTCTATCATTATCACATGCATATTTCTTTTATAAATAAAACAGATATGCATATAATATACCTACCATTAATTTAGCGAGATTTACCAGCTAACGCAATTTACATAATCTTCTTAATCTTTATATGCAGTTAACATTGCCAGTAAATTAAGATATTCTCCAGTGAAATTAAATTATGCTACGAGAGATACTCTAATTTTTCACGTTGTGCGTTATGCGATTTCGCTTTCGCGGCATTCCATGTCGTCACGCATTTATAAACACGTGTTGCAAAATTTCGCCCGAGATATTCGGAAAGCTGAATTCTATGATAATAATGGTAAAAATCGTCATCCTCGCATTCATGTGTTATCTGGCGTGTAAATCGAATAAAAGTTTATTTCCATGGCGCGAAATTGTCATATCTTTCTTTTTTTAGAAACACTCTCGGCATTTGCCGCATGACGACTGACTCCTGGTTTGACGGATAAAAGTTACATTAATTTTCAGGACGTTACGTCGACGTTAAAAAATAAGCGAACCGCTCTTTTTACCCGTCAGGGTATGGGAGCCGTATTTCGGTTCGTCTCTGACCATCGTTGGGGTCCGCTGGGTGAATCGGACATTCACAGTAACACAATTAGACCAACAATCGATAGGAGTTGCTAGTGATGAGTACGAATCTCTTCTTGAACTAGGAACATATCTTGAGCGAAGGAAATTGCACTTATAAACAAGTTCGATCGTCCCAGATGAAAACCTGATTGATCAAAATATACTTGTGACTGCACTGATAATTGCTACTTGGGTGATTAATAAATTAATATACATAACATAACTGTTAAGATCTTGTAGATTAAAATTTATTTGGTAAATAAGATTGTTCTCTAAAAAGTTCATAATTAACCATCGTCATGCTCGAGCTTATCTGTAATATTTTTATTTCGGTTTGATAGTCGATAATCAAATGGTGAAGAAGTTTTTCATACAGATAATAACTTTCATATTAATCTGTTGAGATAAGTTATTATCAACAAGCCATTCTAGGAGCGAGCAAATTTAGGAAGATTAACGCGCGTCTAAGATCGATCTCTCTGTTCAGACTCGGGTACTGTTTGAACTTTTCACTAGAATACTGCCCTGACCACCTAGTACGTCCCCACCTTCTGCTCTTGTTCAGTATAGGATTTCATCTCCCATCCTCTGGCACCTCACGCTCTCTTTCCAACGAACCATCCCCTATCTCATTTGGCCTCATTGTGCCTTAGCGTCTATTGTTTTTTAAATTACGAACCCCAATTCTGTCAGGCGAAACTCGATTTCATTTTTTGTCGGTACTGTCACTTGCCTGAAACGCTTTTCGCGATCCATTCAGCGGGTTGTCTTTGCTAGGGTAGCTGAAACGTATCCAGCAGCGATAATCAACCCTCGCCGCGGAGCTACGGGCAAAGTACATCGTCGAAAAATCAACTGACATTGATTATTCAAAAATAGAGCTTATTATTTAATTTGCGTTGCCCAATCACGTTCATTATGCGTATCTTTCCTTCGCTTCTGATTGTCACACGAAGATGTGTAATTAACAATCGTTGAGGGAAACGGTTACAACACGGTGTGAATTATTAGCTGTATTGTTCCTTAAGCTTGGTTTTACTATTTCATCTTTCACCTTATTCGTACGATCCGTTCTTGTCGATTCTTATTCAGCGCTATACTTTTATCTTTTTAATTCTATATCTATATGCTCTATATATATATATATATATATATATATATATATATATATGTACATACAACGACGATCTAACAAGTTCACGTAATTTGTTCCGATTCTCCAATCCAAGCTTTCAAAAAGCTATACTCTAAATTCTAATTCCCCTGGAGGCCGCATTCTTCCGAGAAGCACACTCGAGCGTCCCATCGATAGCTGTCATCGATAACGCCCGGCATGACACTTTCACGCGCGCGCGACCCATTTGCCGGCATAAATCATTGGAAACGAAAACATATCCCCGCGGCCACGCAAATTTGCCAACACCCGACCGCAGCGCGAGCGCGAGCGAGAGCGAGAGCGCGGAGCGAGAGGCACGGACGGGGACTTTCACGAGAGGCGCGCGAATGACGGAGATGATCCCGGCCGAAAGAGAGAGAGCGCGCGTAAACAAACGCGAAATCATGACACGACCGCGGCCTACGTTTCGCACGCATACGGCCGTCCGGTTTGTGCATGCACGTGCACTTTCACATGCTCGCGCGCGTACGGCCGACAGAGTCCGGTGGTCCGGCACGCGGGACGCGGGATTCAGCGGTGGTGCGACGGAGAGCGAGGGCGCGACGCGCGACGCGCGGAGAATCAGCGAGGAAGCGAGAGAAAACTCGCGTGCGGGACAGAGGTGGCGAGAGAGAGAGAGAGAGAGAGAGAGAGAGAGAGAGAGAGAGAGAGAGAGAGAGAGAGAGAGAGAGAGAGAGAGAGAGAGAGTGTGGACCAGAGGTGTTCTAGCGTGGATGACTCGTCATTGCCGTGGGGCGCGCGTGCCGCGCAACCATACAGCGTGCACGCGCGTGTACACGCGGACGCACGCGTATGCGGCGCGAGCCGGCAGCAGCGAGGCGCTATCCGCTCGGTATGCTCGTGTCCACTGGGTGACCTGGAAATGTGTGTCATGAAGAACGCGCGGATCATTGCGGGCCATTCATTCGATACGCGAGGGATGATGCGCGCCGGCTGCGAATCTCGCCTCGGAGACGCGGTTTCCAGATTGTTATCCGCTACGGGCACAGAATGTATCGAATTTTTACGAAGATAAGAGTTATTCGAGATTCGTTAAGCGGCTCACATTGACAATTCCTACGTTAATAGAAATTTCATGTACAGATAAAAAGAATCGTGACACTCGTAAACTTTTTTACGACGCCGCGACGTACGTTTAAGTGATACTTGTGTATTTTTTATGTTCCACTTTTTCTCTCTTTGAGAATCTTGCTCCTCTCCACATCAATCCGATCAAAAATTTCAAAATGATTCAAGTATTTTTTAAATAGAATGAGGTAGTTGATGGCGCGGCGTGAACTAAGGTTGTTTATATTTATGATCGCTGTATAGTACCTGTAATGCTTCGATGTTGTAGCCACTGTCAGGACACTGTTAACTACAGTTCATATATTTAGACAAACGCGTTACCCCTGATGTAATAATAAACTGCATTTCATCATCGTGACCCCTTTCGAGACTATACCTGATTCCGCGCCCCGTTTTAATGGCCTTGTCACCAAAGTACGGTATAGGCACCGTGTCCCTCCATCATCATTTCCGGCAAAACGAGGGTTCATCGCGCCACGGGCGCGAAATCATTTTGCCGCAACATTTCGGGAACACCCGGTGGATTTACGCGGCCGTGTGCGTGCACTCACACGACCGCGACGACGCTCTCTGGCAGTCATCGCCCACACCAGCACCACTCAATTACTCGCGGCACGCTGTGGAATCATTTACCCAATCATTTAGTTACATCAACGCAACGCAACGCGACTGGTCCGCCACACGGTCAGTTTCGCGGGCTAGCAGCCGGCCGTTTCGGAACGTTAGAGGGGGGGGGACCGAGGGGGTTCCTCGGTAATGGGGGTTGGGGGCGGCGTGGCACGAGGGGGGGAAGGGTCGCATGCGGAGGCTATTGTATTTCGCCACGCGGGACCCGGTGTGTATCGTTACCCTGTTGATTTCGCGTTATATCGTTATGATGACGATATAATAGCCCCCGGCGATGCTCAGCGAGTAGATTTACTTTGATACGGCATAGCGGCACGCTCGCGGATATGCGAGGGGGGCTCGCATATTTTTGCACTTCGAGGAACGCGCGTGCGGCTTCCATTACCGCGAATCGCGTTAACAAGGAGGCTCCCTTTCACTTGGCGTTCGCCGATCACGCAAACGATATGAGATCCGCGAGATGCGAGAAATCATGAAATGGCATAATTAGAAGACCGATACCAATTTTAAAAGTAACAGCGGAGTAACTTTGCCACTATCGCATTGCTAATGCGATAGTGGCCTTATCGTATACGGCGAGCAGCGTGTATCTGGTTATTATTGGTTTTAGCTTATGTCGTAGCGACAAAGCGACTATGTTTGTTTTCGTGTCGTTGCCTACGCAATACTACGTACTACGTACTTAATTAAATACAATAAATTGTTTATTTCTGTATTGAGAAACTATCTGTGGTAAAAGATATATCTCGTAGGGACACCTGCATCTAATTCTGTTACATAATATTATATTTCCATAAATTACATGAATAAACGGGAGGGACGAAGACAAGGAGGGGGAGGGGGGGCACGGAAGCCATGTCCACGGATTTCCAGAACTGTGTGATATCATTTAACTCGAAATATCCATAAACTAAAAGCTACAGCCGAACCGTAACCGCGGGGCTCGAAGCAACAACAATGTATTCGGCATTCTCTCTCACCGGAAAGCGCCGGCACTAAAAAAAATAAGTATCGCCAAATTTTTACCATGCAATACCGTCGCAACGTGCAAAAACAAAGAGCCTGGAGGAAGATTCAATCGCGGCATTCAAGAAGGCAAAATAAAATTACGTGACATGCCGGCACAACAAAGTGTAGCATCAGCGGTTGTTCCATCACGCCGGGCCAATCGTAGCAAACTTCCATCCCCCGGTAAAGTCCGGATACATTCTCGAAAAGAGGAAAAAAATCCATCGGGGGCGTGGGTGGGGCCGGGTGCGGGTGGTATATTGCAGATCAATACAATTGCACGTTAGTGCTAATAAATAATAGGCGGTGGGAGCAGAAAAAAGCGCGCAATGCAGCAACGAACACAACACACAAATAATACGCAATACATCAACCACGCCGGTAGGTAGGTACGTACGTGCCTTCCTCTCGCTCCCACCCGCGCATTCCGTCTCCCTCTTGCCTCCACCTACCGCCAGTCCCCTTTTTTTCTGCCCCGCACCTATAACCGTGCAAGCACCACCCCCGGGGCACCGCCATTTCCGGACAAATAAACTCTAGTCGACGTAATTTTTACGCCGGGCGCCAAACGCGACGAAAAGCGGGGACCGCGAACGGCATTCGGCGGGAACAATGTGAAATTCTGCCTCGACCGTCTTTCCATCCTACGACTCTACCACCCGACCTATACACATTTTCGAAAATATATCCTAGTCGTAAGATCTAATGTAACGCGAGGAAAATTTCTGCGGATTTTTTTTATTTTATTAAATTAGATGACTACAAGATTGAAATCCTTTTTAATATATGATTAGGCAGACTAAATAATAATTACGCGAAATTGTTTAAAATACGAATATAATATATAATTCCTATGATAGTATTGCGTTAGAAATTGGCTTCTTTGAAACACGATTAAAAATTTTCAATTTTGATATTTTTTAAGAAAATCAGGTTAGGCATCTCATAGAGTTAGGAAAATACATATCTTCCGAGTCTCGACAGTTTGTTAGGGCTGTATAAAGCAATAATTAGGGTTCAAAATAAAGAAAAATACAACCCGTTCGATATTTCGCGATAATTAAGAGTGATTAACGTTACGTGGCGGAAGAGCGAAGGGTGAAGGGACAACGCGTGTCCCAAAAGTCGTCGACGGCGCACGGCATGACTGTCGAACATTAGTTAATTTTGAAAAATTGCACTAAACACGCGCACGTGAATTGGCTTCGGGGAGCTTTGGCAGGCCAATCGGGAGGAGACATGCACGTAGGTATCCTTTCTCTCTCTCTCTCTCTCTCTCTCTCTCTCTCTCTCTCTCTCTCTCTCTCCTCTCTCTTCTCTCGTGTACGCGGCGATCGGGGGCTAGTCACCCCCGCGTCCAACCACCCCCCTTAAGGGCCCTTCCCGCCGTCCCGACCCCACCAAGCCCCTCTGTCCAGTGACCAACCCAACCTACCCACGCACACGTTAATGCTTGAAAAATGTACGGCAATTTTTTATTTTTTAATACGCTTCTTGTCTCTCTCTTTCTTGCCTGCCGGCGCGGCGTAGAGCTTTTTCTCGCTCCCTCTCTCGCCCTCTTTTCCTCTCCGCCACCCCCGTATGCGTGATGTAGCGCCTCGTTCGGTTCGTTCGGTTGGTCGGTCGGTCGGTGCGCGGCCTCTGGGTTTTTTTTCGCTCTATCGATAATTTGTTTGGATAATTTCCAATGGTATTGATCTAGATGTACATCCTGCAGGACGAACGCAACGCCTATACCGTCGCGCACAAAGCGCGGCGATGGGCGCACGTAGAAGCGGAGGACGAGACGGAAGGTGGAGGAGGGTCGGGGCTGATCGTGAGTTACTGACGTTTTAGTATTTATCCATCTACGAGCTCGTTTTCCGCGTATCCGCTTAGGCGGTGGAGACACCCACACATCTACACGCGCGATCGTGCACAGGCGCGCATCGTTCTCACGGAACACGCGCGGAGCTCGGTCCAGACACCACCGCGGTATACGAGTGCGTTCGGCCGTCCGGCGTTGTAATATTTCGTTAGCCGTGCCGGGGCCATACGGGACGGGTGGGTGGGGATGGAAACTTTGATGAATCGCCCTCGTCGTCGATACCGCAGATCGACAGATACGATGGCTGGTCTGTCGTCGCGCGGATTCCCCGTCACAGGGGTGAGAAAAAAGAAAGTCGACGGGCGACAGCACGGGTGCACGCAGCCGCGGCTTGAAGGCTAAATGATCCTGTTTGCACACCCTTATCCTTGCACCTGCCTGTTGATTTTTTAGGAATCTTTGGAGTGTCCCGCGGTAATATGCAATTTCAATTGTATCAAATGATATACCGAATCGAGATTGAAATGCCTCGAGTGTTGTCTCGAATTATGCCCTTTTAAATTCGGCAAAATCGAAATGTATATAAAAACAAAAATATTAAACATATTAACATATCTGTTAATTTACTTTTGCGAGTTATAGGATTTACTTTTCGAAAATGCAAAAAATATTAACATCTAATTTATGTCATTTATATATTATATCGAGCTTAACAAATTTTACGAGCTAATTAGGAATTGATTTTTAAGGAGTGATCGAACTTGGAAAATTTCTTTGTATATTAATAAAGAAACTCGTGAATATATTTCATGACTAAGCAGAGCGAAGGACGAAAAAGGAACGCGGATAGGGAAGAAATTGTTTGTGTTTGCAAAGACAATGCATCGGCCGTGGAAAGAGTAGCGGAATAGGATCGGACGGATAAGAGGTAGGTCGAGGTAGGACTTCTGTTCTTTGGGGTTGATTTTCACCTCACTTAGCCCCTCGTAACGGTCGACTCGGTGACCGAGGGCGACCGGAGACGGTGGGTGAGCGAGGATGCGCCGGTCTTCGTGCCTTCGAGTCAAGTTTTAATTAGCTTTTCCGAATTACCGATGTAGCGGACCCCGACTTGCCGCTTCAGACTCCTTTGCCGGAAGGACAAAGAGGGGAAAGTCGGAGTTACCCGCGCCTCGTTTTACCCTGGCCACGTCCCGACTTGGACAATAGCCAAGCAGCCGAGTACGAGAATCTTGATGAGAACGTCTCGGCGAGTGTTTGTAATTTTAATCCTTAGAACTATCGTCTTCTTAAGTATCTCCTTAAGTCGGATCTCGCTAGCCGTAGCAAAATCATGAACGGGTGATGCAATTTGGAATTACTTAAAAAAAGAAGTCGTACGTGACACAGTAAACGAAGTTCTCGGGGTATTATAACTGATTATCGCAAAACCGACAAGCCAGCCGAAGCGACGTAACGCGAATTAATTAAAAATTGATAATTCTGTAGTCCCCATGTTTATGCGGGCGCTCTCGCGATGCGTAATAACGTAAAAGTAAATAAATAGATACATATATAGCTGATACCTATCCCCGCGCGGCAAAACGAACAATGGACGCGTCGATCGGAAATATAGGAAATGGATAAGAATGCATTGATTATAACGAACTATAATGCGATTTCTCTGATACCGAGGCGGCCGACGACGCTGTTCGAATCTATTTCACGTTACGTAAAATCCTATTAAACGATGTATCGATGTTCTCGATAAACGCGATGTAAACCGCTTTAGCGTGTTAGCGGTGCTGACCTATGACTCTGATGATTAAAACTCGCGGACTTCTAAACAATGTTTGACTGTCCCTAATTATCTCGCTTCGCGTATCGAACTACCAACGAACTCTTCCTCCCTTTCCAATCTTTGCCAATCTTGACGCCGTCCGCAGGACTTCGCCGGCGTCATGGACCGACGTAGTGTGGGAGGGGGAGTGCAGCGACGATTGACAATGACATTTATACATTGACGCAGAAATCGCGCGTTATTGAGTTTGATATGCCCCGAGGATACGATATATCTAATGAAATTAATTAACATTGTAATTATTGATTTGACGAATAATTAAACGCTCAGTTACTTGCGAGTGGATAAATAATCATTTGGATGCCATTATCCGCATTTACACGATAACAAAGAAGATTATTATTTTTAATCCATTTTATATTTATTAACTAAATATAAAAATTTTATATTTATTTTACATGACTGTGTAGACACACAATGCTATCCAATCTCTTCCAAGTTAGCCTTATAAATTATGTTACATTTTACCTCGTTTCGATAAAACTGTTATATTTAAGAGATTTGCTTGCTGAGATCAAATCTCTTAACAAACTGGAGCAAGATAAAAAAGTGGAACAACCAACGGGGGGGATCCAAGACTGTTCCTACACGCGATGCCTATGCTGGAGCAACGATACGCCAGAGATTCTTCAACGTTTTCCTCGCGAGGGTGGAGACCTCGAGTTGACCAAAAATCTCGCGAGCCTCCGCTCGCATTCCCAATCTCGCGAAAGCCGTCGAATTCGTTTAACGAGGACGGTCGGACGGTAGAGGCCTGTCGTCGAAAAAATCGTCGCCACACCCACACCCACACCCACCCACATGCCCCACTCCTTCTATTTCTCCCTGTTTCCCCTGCCCCCTGCCCCCCTCTGGAACCCCCCTTGATGCGGGAGGGGCATGCTAGCCGTGCCATCAAGGTGCTCGATATTCCGCGCATTTCGGTATTTCCCAATTAATAGGAAAGCGCGCGCGAGAGCGTTCGCTCGCTCGCTTGCTCGCTCGCTCGTCCGGTCTCGCGCAAATAGGAACAAAAAGAAGCACGTATACACGTACATGTGCCGCACGCGCGAGTGCTCGCGCGCGGGCGCACACGCGTGCACGCCGAAATATACGGGCACGCGTAAACACACGTATGCGATCGTGTACCTATACTATCGCGCACGCGTATTCTGACAAAGCTTCTAACGCGAAAAAAAGCAGGGACTGCAAGCGCGGGAGGGCGCGACGTAGGGCGGGCGAGAGGGACGAGGGGGTGAATGGTCGAGCGCGAGTAGCGACAACTAGCGCGGGTGCGAGTGAGAAGCCGGACGATTGGATAGAATCAGCAGTCTGCGAGTAACAATGGGGGGTTCAATTGAAAAAATAATTTAATGTGTCCTTTTAATTAAACAGAGAGGAGGGACAGGCGGGTGAGGACCGAACGGGTGGTACCGGCGTACACCGCGGCGTAGGACGAGGGTACGGGGATGGATGGACGAGAACCGAAAGAGGACGTACGGGGTGGCGCGGAGAAGCAGCCAGCAGCAGGAGGAGCAGGAGGACGAGGTGGAGGACGCGGAAGAGGAGGAGGTGGAGGCGCGGCTCGGATGGACGCGGAAATTTAAAACCTGATCAATTGATAGGACGGAATGAAAAAAGTAGGGTTGTGGGGTTGCGCGGGTGGCGGTGCCGGGGGAGAGAGAGAGCGGGTGCCACGGCGCATCGACGGCGGGAAGGGGATGACGAGGCGGAGGAAGGCGGCGGAGGAGGCGACGAAGAGAGGGATAGAGGGGCGAGGGGTGCAGGCTGGCCCGCGGAATAGGGGTGAGACGAGGGGGCGAGCGGGCTAGAGGCAGAAGAGAGGAGACCGCGACGAGAGAGGTGGGTAGATGGGATTGCCGGGCATTATTCTGAAACGCGAATTTGTTCATTTGTTTCTTCCCTCTGTATGCGCCGCGGCGTGTGTGCATCCTTTTATCGACTGAAATCCAGGCTTCGAATTACCGTGCAAATGATTTTTTTTTTTTTGAGCGCGCACTCGCGCTAGTCCACCCCCGCTAGCACAGCACCCTCCGCGCGTCAGCCCCTGGTCCCAGGCTCTTCCCTCTCGATTTTCTCGCTGCAACTCTTTTCTGCATCGCGCCGCGCACAGCGGCCCCGCGACACCCGCGCGCGCGCGTTTTGAACTCAAAAGGAATTTAAAACCACTGCCGATGCCCGCCGCCGCCGCCGCCGCCGCCGCCGCTGCCACCGCCACCGCCGTTGCCGCCGTCACCACCGCCGCCGCGACCGCCGCGGCAGCACCATGAGATGACGTACAATGAAACAAACGAAAAATGGGGAATTCCCCGATCTGTCGAGTTACCCGCGGGGTTGTGTTACCTGAGTTCCGATTCGCAACACTTTACGACGATAACGCGCTTGATATATCGCATTCGTATCAGAGTGTGCCCGAGCACTTGATTCGGCGTTTGGTACCGAGATTCAAGGATCCCGAAGTTTATGGAACACGCAGAAATTTGATTTTTCCCAGAAAAATCAATGGTTTAAATCTATATAAATAAGTAATTATTGAAGTTTAGAAGTTTTACATTTTATTTTCGTAACTCGTTAAAATCATATATAATCATGATAAGACGTTACGCTATTTTAGAATTATTAAGGATCAAAAAAATGTGTGTCGAATAGAGGAAGAGATAGCCAATCTTATGATACGTTAGATACGTATATAAATACAGTTTGCTTATACCCATGTATCGTTGGTGATTTAAATGCCTTGATACTGTGACGGAGTTTAAAGCGGTAATTGAGTTCTCACTGACAATTCGATGGTCATCATAATGACAACTCGTCGGTGAACGTCGGTTTGGAACACGCGGCAACGACGAAAGTCAGCGTGGCACCGCGACGCAAGCAACTTCTTCACAATTGACTTCGTTAACGCGACGTTTCCGACGCGGAAGAGCGCAAGTACGACGACGACGTACGGCGCTTCTGAATCCCAATGGACATTATTACGAGGCGAACTGAACCATAGATAAACTCCCCGGCGCACGAGATCACGGAGCGCTGCGGAGCAATATGAAA
This sequence comes from Temnothorax americanus, assembly GCF_048541705.1. Classification (NCBI taxonomy): domain Eukaryota; kingdom Metazoa; phylum Arthropoda; class Insecta; order Hymenoptera; family Formicidae; genus Temnothorax; species Temnothorax americanus. Next base: position 5,574,848 of record NW_027509547.1, on the reverse strand, counting down.
CTCCTCGATCTAATATGGCTTGAGGCGGCGACGAAGCGTGACGTCACATCCGCCGTCCCGTCCACCGGTCATCTTGAATATTGAGTCGACCACCGGCGGACCGGAAGTTATGAGATTCGGATTCCGACCCCGATGCCCCGATCTGCGTTTATATATCACGAACGACTCCGTTTCGGCTCGGTGAACGTCTCCCGAGCATGCGACTTTCCCTTGCGTTTGCGCCTCGGCGCTGAACGCCGCGGATTAATGCCGTTTCGCACACTCCGCCCGTATTTTACCGCGGCGAAACGTATCGGTGTAATACTCCGTGCAGTCGAGTAAACAATCTGTAAACGAGAGGAAGCTGCAATACTCCCGCGTACGAAAGGATAAATAAATAATCGAATCGCGCTGATTTGCGCTGTTTAACGCGACAAAAATAACGCCGTTGTGCAAATTGTGAATTACGGGATCGGACGATGTATAATTTTGCATGACGCAAATTGCATTTCGCGCTTATTTCCGCGAATCTTTCCGCGATACTTTGTATAATGTATTTATACGAATGCGGGAGAACTGGAGCAGTGCATTAATAATAACCCTATTAGCCGACTGTATTGAGGCAAAACAATCGATAATTCATTTGTTGCGTCCATTAAAAATGTAATTTAAAAATATATTAAAGGGGTCGGCTCTGAGAGAGAGAGAAAGAGAGAGAGAGAGAGAGACGACGAGAGAGAACGACAATGAGGGAGAAAGAGAGTGGGAGAGAAAACGGAAGGAAAGAGAGAGAGAGAGAGAGAGAGAGAGAGAGAGAGAGAGAGAGAGAGAGAGAGAGAGAGATACTGAGAAAGTGCGGAGGCGGAGGTATGCCGGTCGAATGCAAATGAATTATTAAAAATTTAATCAATCGAATCGGCAGTGCCTTGCTTCCCATCTACGACGTAATGATTATTCATGCTGAGGTGGTTTCGCGCGAACGAATATTTATAATTTGTTTATTTAAATTGTTCGCCTGGCTCTCTCTCTCTCTCTCCGTCAGCGGGTCGCGCACCCTCGTGAAATTGCGTTATTAAGTTTACCGTTTCGTATAAATCGCGTTTTCCAGGCCAGATTATTGGAAACTCGGAAGCTGCCCACTTTATACGCTCTTACAATATGTAGAGGCCAGAAGGTCTCGCCACCTTTTCTCACCGACGAAGAAACGTATTTACAATACCGGGCGAATATCTGCATAAAAGCCAGAGATTCGAAGCATAGACTTAACACTTTTCATTTATCTACCGGCTGCATACAGCTGTACTAATAAAATTCATATCTCACTCTTAGTGCAGTTTGTCAACATGCATTATACATGATGTATCCCAAACATCGCAAATAAATTTTCAAAATATTTTCTTTCACATATTAACAAATGTTATTTCAAATATATATATTTTATTCATGGCAGAATTGAAAGTTAATTTACGGTTGATAATTTTGCCAGGTCAAAATGAAATTTTCCATATGACGTTTTATGTGGAAGAGTCGATTTTAATCTGTCGACGAATCACGCAATGGGACTCGAATATCGTCTATCGTCTCTAATAAAAGGGCGGATTGTTCGATTCCTCGGGAAAAGACTTCGGGAAAAATTCTCGCAAATTTGAGACCGTCTCGTTTCTCGCGACCCTTCTGGGACCCCTCCGTCGTCCTTCGGCGCCCGCCACGCGCCTCTTCGGCGTTCCCGCGTCATATCCCAAGGTAATGTCGATCGATCGGCTCATTTAAATGTTGACCGCCTCGGCAGGATATAAAATTCAAAGTGCCTTCATAGATACTTTCATATGCGGCGATCTCTTCGCTCCTCCACGGCAAGCCTATCCATTTCTGTCTCGGTCTCTGTCCTTCTTGGATCCCATCGGTCGAAACGTATTCGTCGGCCTAATATATTTATGCAGGAATATATGCATGTACATGGAACCCACTCTCTATCCCTTCCTTATGCGCGGGGGCCCTTTACGAAACGCATGTGTACTAGTACTAGTACACATGCATATGAAATTATGCACGTGGTGGTAAGATTATGCATGTGCCTGACCTCGAGAATCGATACGTATATGGGGAAGAGGGGGAGGGAAGGTGCGAAGTGGCCAGCCAAACTTTCCGGCTGCTCACCCACTGCTGAGTTTTCTCGCGCAGTTTAAATATATATATATATATATATATATATATATATATATATCACATTTCGATATCAATAGTTACCGAGTTAAGTAAATAATAAGGTAATAATTTCTTCAAGTTCGATCTAATGTGATTTTTATCTTAATCCTTTTGCGTCTTAATTGCTCAAGTCTAATATATTAAGGGAATAATTTTGTTAAAATGCAAACTTATGTTTTTAAAGTTACGAAGCATTGTCGTCTCAGTTTGTTAACATGTTCTGATTTATGAATTAAGTTATTTAACCGACATTCTTCTTTATACAAAATAATAAATAGAAAAAATACGGGTTATGCATAGCTGCTAGTAAATCTCTTCTCACTTTCTATTTATTTTCAATATTCTTCATATAGTTCGAAAGATTATACTCGGAAAGTAAATACGAATTCCAAACGAAACTCGTTAACCTGTCGATGCTCACAATCTTCTTATTGGTTAAAACGACGGCAGATTCGCAGTGTTACGCAGCTACCTTCGAATTCCGAAATTGGATGATGGCACGAAACATAAATAGTCCGTGAGGTTTTTAATCATTTTCTCCTCGCGCAGAATACCAAGTTCAACGCGCGTCCATGTTGCTCGAAGGGAAGAAAAACATTGCGTCGGTACAACGCTGTCAAAATATACCTTCCTCGCATCCGTCCCGCGGGCTCCACATTACGTGAACGTTAAATATTATTTTTAGGGGACACATTTATTTGCGAATAAAAAATAGAGCTGTCTCGCGAATAAAGTGGAACCTCCGCGAATACGCGAAGCGTATTTCGCCGAAGCGCCTGTTGCTAAATATTCACGCGGTCGCCTCTTCCCCCGGTATATCCCTCCCCACTGGTATTCACATATATACGTTAATTACTCAGTAAACAGTAATTATTTTTGCGAATATAGAACACTCTATTCTTTGTTTGAAATGCGTGAAACATAAAATGATTAATGACATATCGTTGTGATAAGCTCTGTATAGAAGAAATGGAACACTTTTTTTACGGTAAAGAAAATCGATGTACGATATACGTATAAATACAATTTCAGCTCTACTGCAGAGAAAGATCTTTTCTTTATATGGTAATATGTTAAAATATTTATATAGTAACGATAAATACTTGACACCCTTTAAAGCCCCTTGCACAATGGCAGGCAACAGGCAATAGGAACAGGGAATAGAAATCAGAAATCACGTATAAATGCAGAATAAACAGTGACACAGGCAATAGACACAGAGTTTCCGTCACGTTGGAAATTCTGTGTCTATTGCCTGTTGCCAACCAATCATATAGTATTCGAATTTCTTAGGTTGTAATTAACGATTTTTTGGTTATTTCCTGTTCCTATTGCCTGTTGCCTGCTATTGTGTAAGGGGCTTAACTGGTCAGTCAAATCAGTTGATACACGTATTATTTATTCACTGAATGATTTCAGTTGTATAATCTCGTAAAACATTTTATTCAAATTTCAACGTATATATTAAAAATCGGATTATTTCCAAAATATACAGGTAATCAAAAAGAAATTAAAAGATCATCATTTATAGCATTAACGGGCCGAGGAAGGAAAGCGGCAAACGAGAAAGAGGAAATATACGAAAGCATTCCGGTGATATTTCGATAGGATATGAAAGAAGAAAGGTGAAAAATGATCAAATTTTTTGGTAGAGGGACTGGTGTAGCTCAATGCATTTACAGATACGCAGGATAAATGCGGTAACGATGTGTGTGTAAAAATACACACATATACATACATACATATACATACATATTGTATTATATAACTTTATATATATATAAAGCATATATGTATATAAGTCAAATATATATGTATATACATATGTACAAACACATACCTATCTATATATATATATGTATACCACATCGAGACTACGTAACTGCGTTAGCGGAGATAATCTGGCCGCGGGGTGCTTTTTAAAAATTCGTGATTTTAAAATTCGGGTTGGCAAACAGTCCCCACTCGATTCGAAGCGCGCTCACTCCACGAACGGCTCCCTTCTGCACCCCTTACGGCACCCCCCGTCGCCGTTTCGACTCTTTTAGTTGCACTCATGCCGCCGACGGCGCCAATGGATGACAAAATATAAGCTCCAAGCCTGGATTCAATCAGAAATGGCGGCGACCCGCGCCACACATACGCAACGCTTTTTTTTCCTTTGTCGGCGGACACCCCTGCCTGAATTTTCCGCGGGTCGACGGCTCGATAAATAACCATAAGAACGCGGAGACTCACTTTGTATGCGAATGAAACGATCATATGTACGCCTTTCCGTAGTTTTAGGGATAATGAAGCGGTCGGCAGGCTGCAAAGAGTCGTTTGGACGCACCGTCGAACGAACCGCAGTGTGGTTTCACTCCCCTGAGTGCAACGGGGCCACTCTCTTATTCTTGCATTATGCGGCGAACCTGATGTAACAGTGTTTAAAAACGATAGTGCGATAAACAGCAGCAGAAAACGCGAAATTACAATGAATAGCCGAATCTGTCTCTTTCCCGTAAATTATAGCTCAATGAATGTCATCGTAATAAAAACTGATGTAATACCGGTTGAAAAATCAAAATTTCATTTCACGCTGTATAAATGTATTGTTTTCAGTACAAATATATCCAAGGTATTTTTATGTATATTAACTCAGTTATCAGTAAAATGTAGTTAAATTTAACGATAGGTTCTAATTTTCTACTGCTACGTGACTGTTATACGTATGTATAAAATCAAGCGATAGGTGCATATAGATATAAGATAAAAGCTTTCAATAGACACCGTCATATTAATAACCAAAGGAACGGTTAAATGCATAATGAAAAAAATATTTTGCCCGATAGCCTCCTTATCAGAAAAATTAGATTCGATGGATAAATATTTGCGCAGCCGTAAGCGAAATATATTTGAAACGATCGATGAGATTTGTTGCGGAAATTACAATTTTTTTTTGCGAAAATAAAAGTTTACATTTCCTGCAACTAAAATAATTTTTAATCGAGCCGACTTTATATCAGGACAAACTTTTATTCGTAGCCGCGTATGATGGCGGGTTCCCTTTGAATCGAATATTTTATTGATTAATATCGAACGCGTCTCGCGGGAATTGAGACTAACTGAGATTCCGACATAGGTGCGATCGATTATGTAATGCCGTCACGAAATATCCTAAGTAAGGTGAATGTACCAATGCCTGGACACGTATCTATTTCTGGACATTTTTATCATTTTAGTCCTTAAATAAGTTATAACGCGAATTAAAATCAAAGAATCAAAGATAAAAATATTTTTGTGTATTATATTTTTATCTTTTATTTTAATTTGCGTTATACTTATTTGAAAACTAAAATGATAAAGGTGTCCAGACATAGGTCATAGGTCTTAAGTGTCCCGGCATTGGTACCTTTACCTTACGAAAATTTTAGCACACTAAGATCCATATTTATAAACGAGTGCTGAGAAACTTGGCTTGATGACTTAATAAATAAATGAATTTGACGCTGATCGTTATTTATCGCAATATTTGATATTCGACATATGTATATCGCGATATTTATTTCACAAAAGCGATTCGATTGAAAAATTCAAATGTAGTTTGTCTTGAGACACAGCATGCATTTCTCACGATTCAATACGTTCGCGCGACCGTCGTCAATCGCGGGGGTTACTGCAATAATTCGCTAGTTATTCGTAAGAAATAATGGTACTTGATGCGCTTGCGTTTCAATGGGGAAATGAGGGGGAATGAAGCGGCTTCGCGTCGCTACCTATGGGCTCGAGTGTCGTCGCGTCGATGATAATAACACGGCGCGCGGCGGCCTTGCGTGCGCCGTACGTTCCCAACAAACACCAAGGCTATAACACCAGAGAGTCGGTCTCACCGTCACGAAATATTTCACGTTCTACGTAATAAGTAATATCGAATATATCGTTCTTTTGTGTGTATTTGAAATTAATTTTAATAAGTAAAACAAATTTTGCGCTTCTCTTTGATAGCTTAGACTCTTAGACAACCCTCATTATCGTCTATGATTAATTAGAGCGTTTTGGAATAGTAATGTTATTACTTAAATCTTAATTGACAAAAAAATTTTTTATTTGATTAATAAAATAAGAATGCGCATCAGTTTAGTTGAACAAAACCTTAAAAGTTATTATCTTATTATTAGACAAGTCTGCAGAATAAAGCGCAAAACATACGCAATGGCTCATTTATCGAAATAATTTAGGATAGAAAAAGCAGGACGTACATATTTCGGCGCACATTTATTCCATAACTTGTTAAATATTTCGTGGAAGCGTAGGCTGGCTGGCGTTTGTATTTACGGCCTTGGTGTTTGTTTTGGTAACAGCACGTTACGTCGTACGCAAGGCCGCCACGCGCGCCGTGTTATCATTCGCGCGGCAAGATTCGAGTTTACAGGTTGATAAGCCGCTTCGTGTGTCGCCTCATTACAGTCATTATCCATCGTAATGCGATCGCGTCCGGTACTAGGGAGACACCGACTCGATTGTTCCTAGTGACTATAAACCCGCGAGAATAGGTAACTCTCGCGATAGAGACGAATTGTCGCTTAATTGTCGAAGTGAGCACGATTTATTGCGCGATTTTTTTATTTACTTCATTTAAGAATCGAAACGATAAGTTGGGTTAAACTATAAATATAAATTACTGTAAATAAAATTATAAGATGGTTTTACTGGGCGGCATTTAATGGGCGATAATAATTCCTGTAACGGTATTTAGATTCGATTGTCTTTCATTCCGCTTCGAACTTTTCGCTGATTTAGACGTAATTTGGAGTTAATTTGCTCATCACTTTCGGATTGAGAGCGCGGAATAATACGCGGATCGCGTGATTCAAGTAACGTGAAACAGATATTGAGCGTTTATTTATACGTGTATCTCATTGAATTAATGTAGGTACTTAAAATATATCTCGTTTGCAATATTAAATTTTGATCGTATATTTTTGATTGAATCTTAACTCGTCTTATTACGATTAATGTAAAACTATTATTAATACTTATTTCGTATTGGTACGCCAAAGTCATTTTTGAATTTATTAGAACAAAGAGAACGTCGCATGAAACAAATCGATTTCGAGAATCGAGCGGTATCGCAATCAATTAATGAATGCATTCGTAATTAAGGTCATGTTTTAATATTTATCAACTGCGTAACATAAGTTTGGTATTTGCGATCTATTGAAATCCGCGGTCGTGAGTTCCATGTTTTGTTTTAATTATTTATTTATTTCATGTTAATTTTTTCTTGTCCATTAACACGTCGGGAGTGCATGTGAAGTGTCGTGCGATTATCCCGTCTTGGTTTACACACTATCGTAATTAACTGTTCTTTCGCAGGTGTTGTGTTGTGCGAGTGCGACGAACGAATCTGACAATGAGAGGAGGAGGAGGAGGAGGAGACTGAGGCTTGGGAGGCTTCGGACCACTTCGGACGACGGCCGCGGCGGTGCAGTCATCGGGTGAGTAAATCAGTACAAAATTACCTTTTTCAAAAAAGGTAAAAAAAGGGCGCCAAGTACACGCGTGGTTGTTACCTTGAAAAAAAACCCAAGTGGTAGTATTATCATTAATTTTATTCAAAAATAAATAAAATCTATTCTAACCTAGGTGGTAGTAGCTTTATTAATTTTTAAACAAAATTATTAAATTATAAAATAAAAAAATATTTAATTAAAATAAAATAAATAAATTTTTCTTGTAAAAAACTTGGCGCTGCTTTTTTAGATACAAGAAAAATTTATTTATTTTATTTTAATTAAATATTTTTATTTTATAATTTAATAATTTTGTTTAAAACCTTTTAAAAAAGCAGCGCCAAGTTTTTTACAAGAAAAATTTATTTATTTTATTTTAATTAAATATTTTTATTTTATAATTTAATAATTTTGTTTAAAAATTAATAAAGCTACTACCACCTAGGTTAGAATAAATTTTATTTATTTTTGAATAAAATTAATGATAATACTACCACTTGGGTTTTTTTTCAAGGTAACAACCACGCGTGTACTTGGCGCCCTTTTTTTACCTTTTTTGAAAAAGGTAATTTTGTACTGATATCATGCGTTTTGTAGTGTTACGCATCCTCTTCTAAAAAGGGCATGTCATCTATACGATTTATCGAATCTGTCGAAATATTGTTGTCGCTTTTCCGCTTTTCTCGTCCTGCTGCCGAGAGATCATCCTATAAATACTAAATAAATTATATACATGTATAATATAAATATAAATAATTTTAATTACACACACACACACACACACACACACACACACACACACACACACACACACACACACACACACACACACACACACACACACTACGTTTACGCGAACGTTACTTCTGTAGTAACTTACGATAATTCACTCGTTTACGCGGAGTAACTTACGATAATTTACTCCGCGTAAACGAGTGAATTATCGTAAGTTACTACAGAAGTAACACTCGCGTAAACGTAGTACACATACACACACACACACACACACACACACACACACACACACACACACACACACACACACACACACACACACTATCTGTCACGTATACTATGTTTACGCGAGCGTTTTACTTCCGTAGTAACTTATACGATAATTCCTCCACGTAAATGGAGATTCTGTAGCAACTTATGATAATTCATCCCGCGTAAACGAGTAATGCCGGGATTACGATGAATTTAACGTAACGGGACGCGACGGACGCGAAGTAACGTAACGTAAACTTAAGAAATTACGATCGCCGTAACGTGAAGCAGCGTGCATTTCAGAAATGATTTGACAGCTTGGTATGAATAGAAGGTTAAGATTAAGGTTATCTTTAAATTACGGCGATCGTAATTTCTTAAGTTCACGTTACGTTACTTCGCGTCCGTCGCGTCCCGTTACGTTAAATTCATCGTAATCCCGGCATAAATTATCGTAAGTTACTACAGAAGTAACGCTCGCGTAAACATACAGTTTGACAACTTTTACAAGGCAGCATATACGTACGTGTTTGTACGATTTTGTAGATACACCTTCCTTCTTAAAGATCTCTCGGCATCAGCTCTTTACGGTCAATACTTATATATATTTCACTATCTGTCACGACGCGGCAACGGTCACGACTATCACACACTTACACTTATCCTTTTCTAGGTTGTAAAAAACTGTCACGCACTGCGACAGTGCACGAGTGCACTCTCGTGTCAAAAATGGGAAAGTGACACACCAGCCGCCATTTTTGTCCGACGTGGACGTTTCTTAAAAAAAAAATTTTCCACATTTGGTCTTTGCATTGCAATATCTTCGCTCGTAGGGCACGTAACGAAAAAAAAAGACTCTTATTTATAAATCAAACCCCAAGCTATCGATCGAACCTACTTAGAAGTTGATCCGTTCACTCGTTATTGAGATCTCAAAATCTCGGATACTCGCAACTCATGCGTTCGCGTAAAAGAGTCACGGTGCGTCTCGCTTCGCGCGTACTTGGCGCGAGACACTACCGTGTCTCTTGATTATTATTTTTTATTTCATTTGTTACTCGCAGAAGTAATTACTTATAATAATTTTATGCGAGCAACGATTATTCTTTTAGATATTAATTATTCAGGGCGTTGTGCTATAATTTACATATATTTCTGTTTTACAGTTTAACGCAGTTGCAACGTAACTCCGCCGCTGCATATCGGTGAGTTATACAATATTATTTTTTATTTTATTAAACTTTAATATTTCAAATTTTATTTATTGAAGTAACGGGGGGGTTCAAGAAAAAATAATATCAGATATGTAATATGTATGTAAGTACGTGAGTGTGTATGAAGTTAAGAGATACACACACACACACACACACAACTTAAAAATACTGCTGACAAATCGCGAACATGTTATACTTAGCTTTACGAGGGCCAGCAAATGGAAAAGGTCATGCAAAGATAGCGTCTGGGACGAGCGAAAAAATTCAGATATTCCCGCGAGCTAAACCGTGTGACACAAGCAAAAGTCATTTCGATGCGCTACCGTCTATTTATATTTCACAAATCGCTTTCAAAAAGAGCGCAATACTTTGGGATTAGCGTACCGCGCAAAAAAATGTCACAGAGAATCGTCTATGAGCCGCGGCAACGAGTCAGGAAAAAAATTCGGAAATATTATTAAAAGCCGCTGGATCATTGCTGCGCACCCCCGGCGGACACTGTGGTCGTCAGGGTGCGAGGGGATGGTCCGCTAGGCCGTTGGTTATCTTCGGCGGACAGCCCATATTCAAATACGAGCTGGTCGTACGTGTCCGAGAGGAGAGAGAGAGAGAGAAGGGGGGAGGGAGAGGGGCAGCGGCACCCCTTAATGCCGCGGCATAAAGTATGTATTACGCGATATAAAAGCTATAGAGAAAGGGAGGAAATAAAGTGCGTCGCCGCTGGCGAAACTGGGTCTCCATATGAAACGCACGTTGGGATTTTTCGGTCACGTTTGCCTGATTGCAATCAGGCTACTCGTCGATCTTGCAAATAAAAGTTATATGGCGACTGTTTGTGCTGAATTACCGACACGTGTTTTGTACCCAAAGCATCCTACGCGGCATGCACGCTGCTGGGCAGCACGAAAAATTCGACGGTCCCAGCGCACCACGAGCGGCCGGGATCGTCTCGTCTCGTAAGTGAAACGTTCGAAGCGAATGGAAATATTGAGTACACGCTGTTACGAATACGCGTGTCCCGAGTGTATCGCATTGTTCGCGCAGGCGATGGTTGCTACACTAGATTAAAATCGAAGAGAGAGAGAGAGAGAGAGACGGGAGAGAGAGATGTAATTAAAGTGTAACCCGTAAAATTCGTTTCGAGAAATAATAGTTTGTAAACTAAATTATTTCGGATATAAAATAAAAGCGCCAATATAAGAGACAGTTATATTTATTAGATACGTAATGATATAATATACGATCTGTAGCGGTTACATGTGCATGTTTTTGATTTTAAAAAATCCAAAGTTTTTAATATGTTTATATCTAACGATTTCATATTAATGCGCGAATCATCGATGCGTTTCTAATGTCGATCCTGATGCTAGAATTTGCGTTCTCTTGCCAGTGCCTGTATCAAACGGCTATAAATATTCTTCAGTGACAATTCAACGGTGTTCATTATGCGGCTGAATCACGGGTAAATGTTCGCATCTGTAATCTAACAGACTCGTATACGATGTTGCGACCGAAAGCAGATACAGAACTGGTTCTGACATCTTTGGTGGTTCATTACGGAGCGTATCGTGCAACGGACAAAAACCAGGCGGAGCGATGTAGTCCGCGCTCGCGGCCGCATTATTATCATTAATTATATGCGCATTACAGACACGACTGTCGGTAACAGTGTTGCGGTTATTAGAGGAGGGAGCTAAGTGGCCGCGTGCTCGAAACAAACGCTTGGGAGTCCACAGTGCGCTTGATGCGCTTACGGAAAACGAGGGAGAGATAGAGAGGGGGAAAATAAAAGAAAGGGGGGAGAAAAAAAATCAGAATGGCGAAAACTCGCACGAGTAACCCTCCCTCCCCCTCCGCTCAACGCGAGTTTTTTCGAAGGTCCGTACCTACGGCACGGCGAGGCTGGGTTTAATGTAATGCTATAAAACCGGCATAATTTAGTAATGAACGGCCACTTTGCACAAATGGCTTCGTGCATCATGACCAAACCAAAGAAGTCCCTTTGGCCGAGTGAGCGCGTGATAGGATAATAGTAATGTGCTTAATGGTAAATGGAGGCATTCAAGAGGCCGAGATTCAGATATAGCACTCATAATAGTCGCCCGGACTGGCGTATCACCCCTAATAAGTACAAGTGGCACAAAATAGCTGTAATCACTTGACATCGTGGATCGTAAGATCATCCTGCTCCTCACCGTCAAGACATCGAGCTCGATGCTATCGTGACAGCTTGGCTATCGCCCATCTACCTACGTGGTCGGATTAGGCTCACGTCGCGATAAAGCGCCACGCCGCGCCGGTCGTTCTCATTTAAGAAATATAAAGCAATAATAACTAGAGTTTGAGAGTATATACATCGATGCGAATTAGGCTGTTATAAAAAAGTTTAAATTCCTTTTAAAGTTTAAATTCCTTTTAAGCTATCTCACATTAAAATAAATGTAAAGTTTTAAAAATTAACACGTGCGCCGCGCGTTACGAAACTCTCGGAATAGACACCTAAATATAGATTTAGGAAACAGAGTTAAGGTATATATTTCTGGTCCAAGTTTCTTCGAGAGAGGAGAGCGAAGCGCATGGAGAACTTCATAGCAAGGAATGTCGAAACCGGTTGAAGATCTTCGGAGAGAGGCTCTGATCGGGATTGATGCCGCAAGGTCACGTTAATGGACCGTACGCGAATCACGGACTAATAATAACCCGGGCCATGTCGCACTATCGGCGGTAATTCAAAGCAAATTTAACGGGGAGCGTATCGCAATTGCGGACAAACCGTATATACAGCGGGAAACATAACTCACCGTTGGTTTGTTTGCATTATCTGCCGCGCTCAAATACCCATATTTATCTCGTCTCTCGTGACACCCTGATGGGAGATCGTTATTTTATTGACACCTCGCGCCAAGCGAATATTAAATAACCGCCGGGCGTGGCGGGCGAGTCGCGCGTCGGTTCGTCCGTCAAAAACTGTCCGATTTGATTTGACCAAGAAGCTCGCGAAACCACTCGAAAATTCGTAGTGTCTAATCGGTCGGCAGGCGCGAGCGCGGGCGAGACAGGACAAAACTTGCGCCGCGTCCAGGTCCTATGATTTTTCTGATCAAACTGTATCAACGTTCGCGGTGAATTATCGGGGAAACAACTGGCATAATGTTGAGCGGCATTAATTCCGATAATGGCGACGTCGGGTAATTATTAATTTATACGATACCTAGGAAAACGATGACGCCGGAGCATTTGTCACGAGCTTGAAGTACCCCTAAATATGTCCGCGTAACCATCGGTACCCTGCCCACCCTCGTCAGGCAACAACGCCTCCTCTCTGTTCTCTCATTGCGTAAAGGGCCTATTTGTTGCTCGTGATCGATGAAACGATTTCAATTAACAAAATGCGCTACGTCGATGGTCACGGTCTCTCATTTCGGGGGGCGGCGGGAGCGGGCGCGCCGGGACGCTTTCGGAATTCGGCGAAAAATATGCTCGCACTCAAGGCTAATGGACCGGATGAATGAGGTCGTTTTGTCGAGCCACGGGAATCGCATGTATAGAAAAATATTCAGCGCCAAAAGTGTAGCGGCGCGTCAATTCAAGCGCCGCTTTGTCCCGCGTTTTACGTCTTCTCATTTCGCGGCTGAGAGTTAATTAAACGTTTGATGCGGTCTTTGAAGTCGAACCCTATGCGAATCGTTTGCGTTCTTATGGTTTTAGATTTGATTGTTGAAGTCGTTTGCTAATATAACTTTGCGAGCCGATAGCGTACCGTGAATCGAAATTTCAGTTTTGTCCGTCACGGTTTACTTGATAGATGTAATTTTTGCATACATTGCTCAGTGCAATGTATTCACGATATTCAGCAAAATATTAACAATTAGCTCGCTCTGTCGGATGGACGATTGGCAGAAATAGGTTGCCGCGGAAACATTCGTAAAATAAGGGCCGTTCTTGAAGAATATTGGATGTATTGATCTGTCAAATTTTAGACTCGATACGGGATCACTTCGATAATATGCTTTGCCGATATATTTCACAATATGGTGCAGTCAACCGACCGCGCCAGGCTTTCCCCCGGGGAGAAATATCGCGGATTATTATTTAGTCAGTTTACCGCGCAAATTAGTCATGCGAATAGGGATTCATTAGAGCAGTCGCTTAATTATCGGCGTTACAGACGACGCCGAAGTGAGAAATATATGGCGCGGCTACGCGAGCATCATGCAAGCTTAAATTCCGTTTCTTCAAATTGTTCCACGAGTATTACCAGCGTCATATCTGTCGTTTTGTTTGCTAAGTGAATTAATTAACTTTCGTCGCGTATCTGAGATATACACAAGCGCGATTCGGATGACAATTTGTCCATTTGGAGGATGTGTCTTAAGATATTCAAGAAACAAGTGCGCTATCAACGTCAGTATTCGAGCGTATTATCCACATCTCTCGTGTCCTCAACTAATTAATTAGCGACGGGATCTTAATCCGCGAGCGGGTTAGTCAATTTCATTCGGCTAATCAAGAAAAGTGAGCACAACCCGACGCGGTGATTCGCTAATGATTCACGTCCAGAACCTGGAAGATCCCGACAAAGTTTTTTTTATCTCGGGGTCGGTGAATCCTCGCGGTTCCGCATTAGCTTGAATCGAGATAGTTTTGTGCGCGCGCGAGATAGCGCGATCTCATTTGCATGGAAAAGGCGAATAGAAACTTTTTTCTCTCGGACTTCAACTTTAATTCTTAATGAAAATGAGCCCCTCGCGAAGTCGCTGTGCAGGCGATGAGACGAGAGCGAGGAGCATGACTGGTCGGCGAGAGATTCGCCGAGGGTGGCAGGGATACGACGGAGGGGACATGGAATTCGAGCGGTAAGGGATGTACGCGACGAACAATGAACGCGAGAGAGCTGTTCCAGCGCCTTTGGCCACGCGCTCCCAACCATGTACTTAACGTCGTAGTTTTGAAAATGCCGCTAAGCTCTGACGTATGCTTTTGGCAATCTCTATGACTATATAAAATGACCTGAATTAATATATCGCAAATATGAATTTTTATGATATGCACGCACCGATTGAGATAACAAATACATAATTAGTGGTTAATAAAATTAAAATTTGGCTCATTGTATAATTCGGATTTAATCAAAATTTAAGTTAGAGACCCAAAGTTCTTTGCGGAAGAATCGTTAATTATAAACTCAAGATACAAGTTATGCAACACACCAAAATTTCGAAAGGTGTATTGACGTAACATTGTCGGCCTATCTTATTAGGCGATGGACAAAATTTTTGCGGTTCATAGAAATTTCAGCATATACCTATGTACTTCGTAAGTATATGCAAGCTTTTATCTCTCTTGAGGGTCCTCGGAACCTTACCGCGGGCATGAGTCTTGCCGAGCGGTGCTCTCTTTCGAATACAATATTGCTTTGTCGAGTAGGTAGGCAGTCGCTCCACTACCAGATCGCAGACAATAATCGTATACTAGACTTCGTTGGCAGTGCCAGTGGGCAAGTCAAAAAGTCGCGGTCGAGAATGCGAACGCTTATGCAAGAAGCAGATAACCCGAGTAAATCTTATCGAAGTAACAATACCGAGTAAATGTAATGCGATTGCAGAACGTGAAATATTCAAATCTCTATTTGATCAACTTGGTCGAGTCATCCTGAACTTTCCCGGAAGCCGCGCTAAATCCGTCCGCTAAATCCATCTGCGCGATGCGTTTCATGAGCAAAGTAAGCACCGTGAAAAAAAAATCTTGGCCAAGAAAATCCCTTCTGTTACCCTCTTCCGACCCCGCCGTGCCCCACCGCCGGCCGCTCCTTCTGAGTTAACAATGGGGCGAGGCTCACGTGCGCGAGGAATCAAGTGTTCTCGCACACCAGCGCAGTCCACTAGACCGAGGGCGCATGCATAATACAATGACCCTGCTAAGTACTATTTTAAAACAATGCTGAAATTGCTTTAGGGGATAAAAATGAACGAGGTAGCTAGGTGTATTTTTCTCCCCTCCGTCACCCCGCCTCTTTGACGAGGGTGCACGTACACGCGGCCATACACGGTGTAGTAACCACCGCCGTCCTCTCGCGCGCACCCTTCGCGCCGTTGTGGCCGCACATAGGCACAGCCACGTACAAAGCTCTAAGCCTTTGAGTTGCAGTCTCACCGGCGTACAATAAGGCGTTCCATTTTTTTGTTTTTCATCCACTTTAAGAGCGCGCGCACGGGGAGAAAGATAGGAATGCGCGACGAGCTGCCGTTTTTTTGCGAGCGACATTGTCGCGGGTATCTCGTTCGATATCTCATGGCTATCTTTCTTGAGTTTCCGAGACGCTTTACGTGAAACATTGAATTTTTGACAACAAGGGTTCAAGCTAATATAGAAAGGATATTGTTTTATTTCAAAATTTGTACCAAAGAAGATATATGTTGGAATAGATCATTCAACAATAAATCAGCAATAGATCATTTAAAGTAATAAAAATTATGAGTGATATACGCTTCGAAGAAGCAAAATGTCCCGCGAGGTTTGATATTGCTCAAATCTGACTTGGCTTTTATGCATCATGTATAGTTGATCATAATTGCGCTAAGGCTCCTTAATCAGGGCATGGCCTTATCGATCACGAAGGCATTTTGTCTGGAAAGTAGGACCGACGGGGTACATGCGCGAATAAGGTGCTCGAGGATTCCACAATTCTTAGACGGTTTCTCTTCGTTACTTTGACATTTTTAATTACGGGCTCTCAGTGTCGACGAGCGAGTTGGTTTGTGCTTTGTGAACTGGCGACTTTCGGCGGCTTGACCGGCACTGAAAAGCTGGCACGGTCGGAACGAACGTATAATGGAACTTAACTTGAAATTAGTAATTGTTTAAAGCTGTCTTGACAGTATTTTATTTCTTTGAAGATTATTTCTTTTATGAACCGTTAATTATTTATTGTTAATCTGTTACATATAGAAGTATTTGTATCGGGTAATCAGAAAGAAATATCTGATAATTAAATATTTTTCCTTATGCTGTACACAATACGTGTTGGACTTTAATTTTCATTTAAAATATGAAGCTTGTACTACATATAAAGGTAATTTTTTTCTTATTATCTTTAACGATGCGTCATTTCTGTAAAATTCTTTAATAATCAGTTTACAATTATTTGAAGATAAAATGATCCGGCATTAAATCTACCAGAGTTTTATAATTAAAGAAATGGAGTGTAATAATATAGAAAAATTGCTGCATACAAAGAATAAACTAATGGGATGTAAGACTTTCTTCTGGAATATGGGACTTTCGACGGTTATAAGAGCCAGCCTAGTAAGGTAAATCGATTGAAATCGAGTAGGTAGATGAGTTTTGAATTGAAAGTTTCGATCCGCGCGCGCGATAGCGGCATTTTTATTTTAAATGGAAGGAAAAGCAAGAGCCCCGTCGACTCTGGCGAACACGAACTCTATCCCGCACTCCCTTTCATCGTCTCTAATGTAATTTTTCAATGTCATTACCCGGGACGTTTGAGGGAAAGTGAAGGCTTTTAAGGTAAACTAAAATTTCGGTATATTTTCCATGAACGACGATGGAATCATAGTAAGCGAATTATCTTCGTTAGACGCCGCTTATTACCGGTCATTCGGTTAACCATGTATACATTACACGCGTTCATATCCGACCGATAATATCTTAATTGCATAATAATTGTAGGCTAACGTATTGTCGTACATAATATTTTACTACATACTTTAACGAGTAAAACAAGTGTATTTTTAGATACATTCAAAACATTCGATTGTTTATTTGATAATCTAAAGTAGATTTTTTAGCATTTTTGTAATATAACGGTCATAACGGAGGGAGCAAGATAAACGAGGGCAGTGCAGAAAGGAAGGATTAAATTAGACAGGCATAAAGTTCGGGAAATCGTCATCGAGTATTATATCATTGTGTATAATCATTAATAAAGATACTCTGTGCTCGCGTCAACGTTTGCCCCGAGAATCTGTTAATAAAGAGACCGGCGAATCCGCAGATTAGAAACACGGTCGTATCCGAAATTAGCATCAGCCCGTAGGCATAATGTAGCTACCCGTCCTCGCGTGAAACCAATAATCGCGTGGCGCGAGGTCGGGTATAGATTAGAAGGGTGAGTCGGCATAGCTAATACGCGCGTTAATAAGAGCCCCTGTTCCACGCTCCGTACGCTGTATATAAGCGCCCGGCATGTAATTTCTAACCACATTTCCCCGTATTCGCTTCAAATGTACGTACACGTACGAAGGAAGCTGACTGGAAGTTACGATACCCGTATACCGTGTGTCTCGATATACAAACGGAGCAACCTGCCGTGTTCCCACGGAACCTTCGTTAATTCGCGCGGTATTCATACTTTCCACCCCGAGAATCTTACTTGAAAGATTCGTTTCTTCAGTATACTGTATTGTACTTCTGTCGGACGACAATTGGTAAGATTAAAATCTCTCTTTCTTACTTTCAATCTTAGATGACTCATGTTTACATATTATTCTAATACTTTGATAATATTAATGTTTCTATACAAGTGCAACGATTTTGGCATGGAATTTAATGAGTATAGACGAGAGAAAGGATTAAAGGGTGCATGTCAACACGGCATTTCTGAAGCCCGAAGAATATTCTGCATTATGACACGCTTTACGAGCGGCTGGGCTTTCCGGCCGAGTTCCGTGAAATGTTCCGGTCTTTAACCAGCACTGGTGGCGTATCACCCGTTACAATTCGACTAGACGAGTACTTATACGGCCGCAGAACGCCACAGTAGCCAGGCACATTCGCAGGAGGTCGAGGGTGGCGGCTGCCCGTAGCCCGCAGCCTGTAGTCACGTAATTAGGTGATTAAAATTAGATCTCGCATCAGCCAGAAACTCAATTAGCAATTAAACGTGGCATTTTCTCTAATTACGATACGTTCTCACTAATTACCGTAGCTAACCTCCCCCGCTATCGTCTCCCGCGAGTGTTCTCCACGGTTACCTCGTCGTCTCTATCCCCTCCACCGTACTCTTCCTCACACCCTCGCTTTCTCTCCTTCCCTCGTCCTGCACCGAACCGTAGCGCTGTAGAAGCACTCGGAGAAACGAACCGGATCAGGGTGCCGTACATGCGTCGACCTATCGAAAGTATCGATGCCAATTGCCTGCCTTCCAACCATCCCAGCCGACTATCAACGCACTCGTTTATCGAATTACGTCGATAGAAACGCGCCTCCTCTAACTCTTTCGGATCTCCCAATTCGCGTCGTCGTTATGCGTACGGCCCTTCTTCCCGCGTAATTTCTGATTGAAAAACAACGATCAACCGTCGCAACCGGAGTACAAATCAAGATTATATTTTGGGGGAAGTCTCGAGACGCTTGTAGATAAATCACAACGCTCGTGGAGCGCGTGCGACGAAGTTTACGAATTTATTTCGAAAACTTGGCAACTGTCGAATTTCCATCGATAATTGATGCGCTCTGCGGGCGGGTTTCGGACCGTGGAAAAAAATATGGCCAAGCTTTTAGTATTCGTTAAATTACAGAAGGCTGTAGTATTTATGTATGGATAGAGAAGGGTCCAGTCGAGAGACATTTTTTTAGATTACTTATATTGGGTTATGCATTGCAGCATGAGAAAAATATTGCCAGTATAGTAATATTGGCCAGTATTATATACAAAATTATTGCCGAGTTTGTTATTATTAAGTTAATACATAGACTATAGATAACATTGTGAAATTTTAATACTACTATGGTATTTAGATGAAGCCTCATGTTTACAATTAAATGAATACATGGTAAATGGATAGTCTCAAACGAATAACTACAAAATCCTAATAAATGATTTTTTAAATTAATTTTTAATTAATATAATATTTTTAAAAAATTTCATTTATTTAGAAACGCAGAAATAGCGTTCAGTACGATTTAAGAGTTTGGACACTTTAGGAATTGTCTTCTTTGACGAAATTTACGGCCGATTCTCCTAAGTGTGAAATTCCAGAAACTTTACAAAAACGAGCGTGAACGTTCAGATCACCGATAAGAGTCGACCGTTGTCATTAGCATAATATCGCCAATGACCGGGTTGGTTTACGATTGCCCGCCACGAATAATAACTCTCGGACCGGGATGTTTTACGGAACGTTCCGAGGACGAAAGCGTTTTTCTCGAAAATTCTGATGTGGAAGTGTTTATTATTACTCAGTTGTAACGGAGATTCGATGCCGTGCGGTCACGGCTCCCAATTATTTTAATCACCGGCGGAGTTGCCGTCGCATTCACCTGCCGCAATGAATAATCATATCGAATTACACACGAGCGGCCCTCAATCGTAGACGCGATTATTATAGCATAGCTACGTTACGTAATGCCGGCCGACTTAATTATTGAACGCATATCAGGCGCGACTATATTGGGTTTAGTAATTTGCCACTTACACGGATTGTCGTATATATATATGCATCGAGAAATGGGGACATATACGTGTTCGAGATTGTTATTTTGAATAGTCAATGACAAACGAAAATCGGATTTGAGCCGTCGCGTGTCGTCAATATTATGCATCGCACGCGCGATACATTATTTATTAACGTTTTAACGATAAACTTTTTCGGAGCGCCGCCGCGCTGTTCCGTGAGTGACTTATTGTTAGTATATGTGAAGAGCCGAGGAAAAGTATTGCAATTTCAACGGGGAAAATATTGTTCGAGCGCGCGACGTATATTGTACGGCAAATCGGAAGAATCAATTAACGAACGTTGATTCTCCCGAATAAATTGTATACAATTTATTAGCTGGGTATCTGCCTTTATTTTTATCAGGCCAATGCGAGCAGTCGTCAAAATAGTTTAATAATTAAAAATGCAACGTTAAAACGAGCTGCAGAATATCCGTAAGCGTATCACGAACAATTGCAGGTGCAATTAAAAATTGTGGAGTCTGCTTCTGAATGTACGGCGCAAACAAATGAGCGAATCAGGACGAATATTCCGAAGCGCGTATAGGGAGATAAGCATATTCTGCTAGTTAATAAATTACGGTAATAGGACAGGTCGTTAAAGAGGGGAGAGAGAGAGAGAGAGAGAGAGAGAGAGAGAGAGAGAGAGAGAGAGAGAGAGAGAGAGAGAGAGAGAGAGAGAGAGAGAGAGAGAGAGAGAGAGAGAGAGAGAGAGAGAGAGAGAGAGAGAGAGAGAGAGAGAGAGAGAGAGAGAGAGAGAGAGAGAGAGAGAATTTCTTGGATAGCGCGTTACGAAGAATACTAATGACGCCATCAATCGACAAAGTTGGCATGACGATGAGGAGCCCGAAAACATTGTGCACGGGTGACATGTGTAATTAAAGCAATATTTGGGCTTACGTAATTATAGTTCATTATCCGGGCTGTCCGGAAACGGCGGTCTCTCAATAAGATACGCGTGCTTGGTTAACATTATGTCACATCGCCGAATTACGTCCTATAATACGGTTCCATTAGCTGAGTTGGAATAAAGTTATCGATCGATAGGCATCAACGTGCACGTTGTATACAAACTGATCGCACCAAGTTTCCACCAGTAAAACCAGACGATCATGAATAATAAAGCGCGTGTTGTGATATTAACCTCCTTGTATTTAGATACAAATTTTATTACGCAGATATAAAAAGCGGAGACCAACGATTTATTCCCCGGTTACCGATAGCCCGGCGCCGCGCCGCGAATGAAAAAGATTTCCGACCTAAATTGCACAGTTATACATAGATATTCTTACGTAGGATATGCTGCCGCGCGGTGCTTATGCACGAAAAGCATTAATTAAAACGTAAATTGATAGACTAGCGCATCGCACCGGCGAATAATCTGGAAAGTTATGAACCTCGTAATTTACCTCGGCCTTACTTAAATTCATAATGAGATGCATTTAAAGCAGCTGCCGGTAATCACAGCGATTAAAACGTCTTTAAGCGCATATACCGAAACAAGTTTACGGCGCTCTGTCGACGTGAAAAAAAATTTTCTACACGCACGTTTCAATACAACAAATTAGTATGCAAAAATGTATGCAGTGGAAGCGTGAGAATAATGTGATTACTTTTTAATTTTTAATTTTTAATTTTTACTTTTTCGAAACTGCACCGCGTTCATCCTCATTGGCGAAAGTCACCGTTTGTCAAAAAATCGCGAAGAATCTATGATGACAGTAATTTTTGACCACGAATTTTTTCCTCATTTTCAAATGGCGTTGCCGCAGCCAATAATTCTTGCAGAAGTCATTAATCACGTTATATGCGAACGAATCGGTCGATCACACGTCACTAGGCCATCCATACATAACGAAAACCGATTGACATTAACGCGATAAATTCTAAAAATATATATGTGTATATTCAAAAAACACACCGCGACCGATTCTATTTTTTACGTATAGATCGGAGAATATTGCGTATCGATAAATTATTTTCGCGTTAAAAAAATTTATATTTTACACATTATTATAATTAATTTGAAAATAGCATCGGATTATACGTGTGTGATCATCATTCAATTATTTGCGCATGAGACATGTATAACACGAAACGTTATTGCAAAAAGGCTTAACGCAGTAAGGGATGGAGAAAACATTTTTCGAGAGTATCGGAAGCCTCGCGGACGTGGGTGTTTTTTTAAAGAGACGCGCCTGAAAATTGATTATCGCGTTCGATCGATCCGGTATCAAATTCTACAAGTATAATTGCAATCAAAACGAAGCTGCACTGATATAACACGCTGGCCGCGTTTCCGACAATTATTTCTCTATCCATTTCCTATCGCCAAAACCACGATATTCTCGAGGAATCCGATATATTCAATTAACACTGCGCCGCACTTCCACTTGCAAATCTACCGCGTTTTACGTGGCGAATCGGTAATTCTTTCCCAGGCTCTCCCATGTTTTCCATACTGCAAACCCAAAGGTTGCAATGCCGTCAACATCGAATTGCTGTTGTTCGCACTGTGCACGACGATCAAATTATTCGTTTCAATATTTCAAGTTATTCCACACAGCCTAATCGATAGAGCGCAAAAAGAATTAGCTCCGTTGATATTCGTATAATACGCGAATACGATGGTTTCCTCCGCGATAACGATGCTTATTTCTAAACTTCACAAAGAAAGCAATTAATGCGTCTCGGTGATGAGCGAATTCACGCGGCGCTTCCTGGTAGTGCCCTAATATATTTACGCACACAGACCCGTAGAACGAGCGACAGCCTAGAAACGGATTCTTCGATAACTCGCCGGGAGGGGGGAAGGGGCGCGAACGCTTCGAAAAAGCATTTTTTTCGCCAGACGAAAATTCCTTACCCCGATAAATCACGATTATTTGACCGAAGCTTCCCCGGGCGGGCAGTATATTTTACTTACAAAGTCACACGTTGGATCACGCGCGCACTTTTTTTTGCTCGGCTGCCGGGTATTACATTTTTAAATGGTTTTTACGTTTTGAATAGCAATGGGGCGCGCTTTGCTCGCATGCCTTTACGTACCCACGCGCCCCGTGCCACCCCTCCGGCCGGCACGTTACGTACTATCTCTGTCTCGCATCCTCTTGTCCCCCCCTCGGCGCCCTCGGCCACCCTCGCCGCCCCCCTCGACGCCCTTCTTCGCCCTCCTCCACGACGCCTCCGACACCCGCGCTCAGTGTCAGCCGGCAGGTTTTTCGCGGTGGGCACGATATCGTTGTGTCAGACGGGCGCCGGCCTCATTTGCGAGGCTTTCGCCGGAACTTCGCGGCCAAGAATTATAATTAAGATCCCGCACCGACGCCCTCCTCCCCTCTCCTCCGCTACCTCCTCTTCCTCCCCCCGTCCCGGCCTCCCTCCTTCTCGCTCACCGCTGCTCGGCGGCGCGGGCGCTCACCTTCCGTGATATTACATTCCATTCCGAGCTGGATCAATCCTTTAATGGCCGGAAGTTTAATTTGTGCGCCGCTACAAAATAATCGCGAATTGCGCCGGCGAGCGCGGCGTGGAAGCGTGACCCGTCGAGAAGTTTATTATTCATAAGGTCTTATTATTGGACCGATTCCTCCCGGTATCGGGCGTTATCGCCGACGCTTGAGAAAAATGAATATTAAACTACCCTCTTTGATGCCGCGCTATATTTGATGGATATAGTGTTTCTTCGCGTACAAGAATGCGCTGGCGCTTTTCGAACTATTTCGAACTATTAAAAAAGAAATCTTTAAGTTAATTAAATATCCAGCACTTCGCATTGATACGAATATGTATAGATTTGTCTATCAATAAAATTATCGCAGTACATATAATATTTATTTTACATTTCCTGTTAATTAAATAGAATTTCAATCCGAAACGTAACAGCTAATCGAATTTCTAAATTTTATTTCGCGGTACATAAACTGTTGGAATTTTCCGGCCATTATGCGATTTCGTTA
Organism: Temnothorax americanus; assembly: GCF_048541705.1. NCBI lineage: Eukaryota > Metazoa > Arthropoda > Insecta > Hymenoptera > Formicidae > Temnothorax > Temnothorax americanus. The sequence continues at coordinate 5,550,556 of NW_027509547.1, read as the reverse complement.
TTAAGAATTGAAACTGGCGTACGGGGAGAGCGTAAATAAATTTTGCCGTGAGGGAAGAAAGGAATAAAAACAGGCTCACGTCTGCTCACTGACAACGCGCGTTAAAAATATCGAACACACTTTAAATAATGAACAACGGCTCTCGCAAATGCCGCGTGATTTTCCGCGAAGGAAGCTCGTTCGGCGCGTACAGTATCGTACGGATGTTTTCCACGAAAGTCGCGGACGATTCGCGCGTCGAAAGTTATTCGTTTGATTCGTTACCGGCGAAACGAGCAGCGCTCGCCATCGTGCTCGCTGAAATGCAAAACGTTTTCGTATCACTACGCCCGGAGTCGAGATACATTTTTTTCAAAGCAAGTCCCGCACCGTATCAGTGAGGGTCGCTCGCGGGGGAGAAAGACCGGGAGGGGAAAAACGGCGAGAGGAAGTGAGAGAAGGAGAGAGAAAGGGAGAGCCCACATATGAAACCGTTATCTGCACCGATTCAGCAATATTTTTACATTTACTAGCCCCTCCCTCTCCCTCCTGTCCGTTACCCCTCTCTCTCTCTCTACGGCCATACCCCTTAATCTGAAACCCGCAACCTAACGAATGTACGAGTGCGGCGCGGCTTACATCGACTGCAGCGGCGCTTCCCGCTACATGCAAACATACTCGGATACATTTTAGACACCGTTTGTCATTATTACGAATTTAGTCACATATAGCACGGGGTGTTTTTCGCTTGTTTGATTTCGGGCTGGTTTAAAATGGTATCCAAGCTCGCGGATCAACTGCGGAGTTTGCGAGCGAAATTTAACGAACACATAAACGAATTGACGCGCACAGATGAGCCTATACAGTCGTTTATATCTCGGGAGTAGCGCATTAATTTTATATTTCAATATTTCGTGTAAAAATTAAGGTTATTATTCTCACTGATAAGTAATTTGACAGGAGAACAAGCGCATAATTGCTAATGAGAAATAAATTTTGCCGCGAACTTTGTGTAACTGCATGCTTCTTCATTGAATTGCTTTTACTTAATTATCTTATAATGAAATATGTCAATTACTAATGTTGTTCTATATATAGGAGATATATTATGCGCTCATTACCTTCTCTCTTGAGTATTACGAGTTTGAGAACGTTACCAAATTAATCATATCGAGCATCGATTTATTCATAGACCCAGTTTAGGATACTGGAACTGATTTTCGCGGTACACGTAACGAGCACGGCTGAGTTGTCGAATCGAGGGTTCACGCGCAGTTGAACCGCTGAGTGGTCGTGAGTCACCTTAGAACGCACCAGTGGTGCTTCGTGCTAACGAAGACATTGTTTTTCGACTAAAGTCTGCAAACGAAATTATACGTGTCATTATATCGAATATTAGCAATCATATACATATCTCAAAATCTCGTATATCATCTCAAAACGATTAAATATTTCTCTAGTATTTTGCGATCCGAGGTTTCAATTTAAAGACAGTTTTTTCTAGTTTCGTGAATACGAACTGAAGGTCTCGAGCGAGTGGTTGAATATGTTTTAAATGCATATTATAATTCTCTTTAACATTAGCATTCGTTTTTCGTTTATGAGACAAAGTCTCATTCGTCATCGTTCCGAAGTTAGGGTGAGAGCCGCTGTGACAACGTAGGGAGCCCCGCCGCCGGCGCAGCCCTCGTATAATTCCACCCTTACAATTATCCCCAGCATTAAAAACACGATGTTAATTTCTGTGCGCAGCGCTCAGGGAACCCCTTCGATTCGATCGATTTGTAATTCCGCGTCTAAGCCTCGCCGTCTTGTTCGAGAGGCGTCTACTATAAACGATGAATTCGCAATATTTCTGCCGCCGGAATCATACTTATTTTATATCAAGGTTTCTGCGCGCTCATTCGAAACATTCTCACGCGTCGATACATATCCGAGATATGACATAATATAATAAAAAAAAAAAAAAAAAAAAAAAATTATTCTATTATTTTGTATCTTTTAGTGCCCAGTCATAAATAGTAAATTAATTAAACATATACGTTCGAAAAATTATTTAATAAAATTCATTTTTCGCATGGATGCCTCTTTAACCAACGGCGATGGCAGAAATTGTCAGCGCCGCATTAAAAAATATAAAAATACGAAATCACTATCAGATTGCATTGCCGTGCTTTGAAAAAAAAAAAAAAAAATTAATATATATATATATATATACGCCTCCATATTAGTCGGCATTTCTTCAATTTTCGGTAGACCGTCACGAGCGTCGGCGGTGTCTCGAGAGCGTCTCGACTTTACTTGCCGACCCTTTCTCCTTTTCCTGCCCCTTCAACCGGGGGTTGCAGATGTTACGGAAAAAAGTTTACGCTCGCGTCTTGACCGTTGTTCACTGTCGTTTTACAAGGGCATCTCCCCTTCGCCCCGTGCGTGCCCAAGTGGTCCGGACGCATAATACAGCCGTATACGCGATGGCGGTTCGGGAGTAAGGGGGTGGTATAATTAGGGGCTTGAAGGGGCGGCCTACGAGGGGAGAGGAAGTAGAAGAGGCTGACAGATGTGGGAGCATTGTTTTATGGGGAGACCCCTTCGCCTCGCCTTCCTTCGCTTCCCTCTCTGTCTCTCCGCTCTGTCTACACCCCATAGCGCGCGTGGCGTGCTGTGATTTAAAATGGGTGCCGCGAATTCGTGAATCCGACAGCGAAAGAGACTGGCGATTCGCAGAGCATGCTCGCTCGACTATGACTGACTGCCGTGTGAAACTTTTTCGTGCATGGCTTCGCCGAACGAGTCGAGCAGCGCGACAACGCGTTCATGATACCTTTCGCAATATGCTTTCTGTACTTGACAGAGAAAGATCGGACAGGTGCGTAACATAGTTTAACTTGGAAGGAACATGCTATTTTCTTTGCGCTATATAGGAATGATGAGTGTAAGAGGATAATAATACATACAAATATGAAAATTATTTATTTACTTATTTCTTAATGAGCATCATTAAGAAAAATAGGATAAATATAATATTAAAAAATGAAAAGATGAAATGTATCGAGAATTTACGGTATTTGTATTTAGCATTCGTAATAACTATGAGTACAATGACACACGACACGTTTGAAGAGCTTGCCAATAGCTCGCAGAGCTTCGTTTCCCCTTTACATATAAAAATGTCAAGAATAGATATATATATATTGTCTGTTATGTGTGTTACCTATTCTGGTAGAATATAATTCAAAATACGTATAGTCCATGACAATTTATTTTACCGACTGATAGCTAAGAATGAATGTTCAGCACACCAAATCCTGATATTGTGTGTTAATATAAAACAAATCCCTGGTACATGCAGAACTCCACTGAACCGAATCTTATTCAAGTGGACGCAGACTTTCAATAAAAATGGCTTGTATACGAAAAAAAGTGTATTCCATATGTTTGCTTTATTTAATTCTTTTAATATATATTGACCGTCTAATCGTTTAGAAGAGAGTTGTGGGAAGAATGTCGCATATTGGTCAGTAAATTGCCAATTTATTTATATCAGTAATGTTTTGATCCAACGAGACGTTTCTTTAAAAGACGATTTATATATAACGTACAATTACGTAATTTTTTACAGCAAATTATGTTTAAAGATTTAAATACGTTTAACTTTTTATTTTCTTTTTGTATTATATTGAATTTGCTCTTTTTTTCACCCCCCCAAAAAAAGAAATGATATCTTTTTTTAATATAAATTTCACGCTTGAGAAAGCACTTTGCCACCCGCCGAGCTCTCTTTTTCCATTTGCGCGTACAGTGAATCACATCTTTGAATTTTAATTTCGTTCAAAAATCTGAGTAATCGCGAGAGAGACTTGCGAACATGTGCAGTCACACCTCTCATTAGGTTTTTGACAGCCCTTCATACGAGGATCAACCCACCCTGTGCATCCACCCGAGTTCCCAAACCATCGGCTACCCCTATTCGCGCTTTTGTTCTTTGTCTCACCGAATGCTAGCAACCCCTCGGCTGTACGGCTTAAATCAGTCGAACGCCGAATATGAGCACGAAATTCACGAGTCGAGCGGCAATTAAAATATTCTTTGCCGACGGTCGCGAGCCGTCCGCCGTTTATTCTTTCTCGACCATCACAAACAAATCGCACACTGCGATACTTTTAGTTCGCGATTAAGCACCTCTACGAATAGCTCTGATTTTTTTTTACGTGCGTTAGATCGACAAGATTTATAAAAAACTTTTCTCTCTTGACGTAAGATATTAATTATTTTGTGTGTATGTTTGTAAATGGTACTAGAGTAAACTCAGACATTTTATATTTAGGCCTAGCGGAGAATATAATATATGTTAAAACAATTTTTCTCATACACATATGTTCGTCGTTTTTTTTTTCAAATTTTATTAAAGTTTTTGTAATATTTTCTCAACTTCGTTGCTGTCAATTTCTTCGCTTCCATCAACTAAGTTTGCTCTAAGAAGCAGCCGTCAATCAGTCGCCGAAGAGTAAGATCGACAATGAAATGTTCTCATCACGGGCCTCGCAATCCAACAACCCATAATTATCTACCAGAACTATAATTCTCGCATTTTACCATTTACGCCGAGACCATAATTCCTCGGTTGTCAAATATTAACGACTAATGAGAAAAGTGTTAATTTATGAGACAAAAAGCACAGGACAATGAGATACTCCTTCCTCCTTCCGCGCTCGAAACGAGTTGAAATAGAATGCGAGACAAAGAAAAGCGTATGAAGGAGCGAGGGAGGGACAGCTATAGAGAGAAGCGAATAAGAAAAGAGGAGAGAAAATGCGACTAAGAGGCTGCGATGAAAAGAGAAGATAGACGAGAAGAGGCCTCGATCAAGCAAAACGGAGCAAGCGTCATACAGGCAAGACGGAGAGGGCAGACGGAGAGAATCGATGATAGAACGAACAAAGACAGAAGATGGGGAAAGGGAGAGACGGATGCCACAGAGAGTGGAGCAAGTGCCATGCCGCGAGAAGCGAGTGCGTGGCTTAATTTCCTGCTAAATTACTACTTTAATAGGAAAGATGAACGCCGTTGATGAGGAGGGTTAGCCGGAATATAAATAGGGGGTACCGACTCTCCCCCCTCTTCTTTCTCTATCTTTTCTCCATTCCGCTCGGCACTTGGGTTGCCGTCTCTCGTAACCCCCATAACCCCCGCGGCTTCACGTTGGACCACCTTCTATCCCAACCCCTTAACTCGCGGCATCGTCATCGCCCGGTTAACGGCGTGACAGCAGAAGGAGAGCGATGATTCACTGGATGATCGACGATTTTACAATGAGTTCCTTTGTCGCGGCCTGGCCAATTTCACGCGATTTTACGGCGAAACCGTAGCTAGACGGATCATTAATGCAATTATTCCTTTTTCGCAATTATTGCAAAAAGGTCTAGTTACGCAGAGAATGATTACCATAATGTTGAAATAATTTTGAAATAATTAAATTTTAAATGAGTATATTATTACTTTATTATTAAACGTGTACCGTATGGCGTGCGTACTAAAAAAGACCGAAGATAACTCTTTTCTCATTTTTGCAACAGGAAATAATTTTTAAAAAATTAGCTACAACATATTTTCGTTGTCTTTTTCTTCTAATACCACCCTTCTCGGATCAAGCTCGTAAAATGGTTAATGCCTGCCCAAGCTTGTTCAATGAGACGCGTGCAACAAATTCGCATAATAATTATCGATCGACCGTTAATCCATCCTTTGTTTCTCCCCGCCGAGGGAAAACGAGCCGCCACAAAGCGGATCGCTTTAGTCGTCTTATACATCTCGTGGAAGTTAACAAACATTGTGTTCCTTATCTCTTCTCGGCACAATTAATGCGAGGAACCCTTTGCCCGCTCTCTCGGTGCCCGTCCTCCTCTTTCTTCCTCCTCTTCTTCTTCGTTTCAAGCCGTACGTACCGTTCTCACCGTCGCCCCCTTGCTCCCCCCCGCGCATTGCTTCCCTCGAACCTCTTCCACCTTTTACCCCCGGCGCCTTTGGTGCTTTCCTTAACGCGGTATTACTTATGTAGATGAGCCTCGCAATTTCTATACATTATTTGCGAAGAGCCCGGCCTCGAAGGGCGGCAAAACGGACTCGAATGAACCGAAGACGGGGATGAGATGAGGGAGGGAAAAAGGGGGGGGGAGTAAAAGGATCTGAAACTTTCAAGATTGCGGAGTCGACGCTTTGCAAATTCCGATTCGCGTGGAGAATACAGAGAAAACGGGAGACTATCGTCCTTATAATCGGACCCTTTTTGAATCTAGAATGCGTGTCATTAAGCAGCATTATCCACTAATAATGGAATAACGTGATATAATTTATTAGCACACCCGTGTTGCTATTTAACGGCATAAAAGTTGTTAAAAATAGATATATATGTTACAGCGCGTATAATATGCCCAGCATACTCGACTTTAACTACAATTTGAGGGGAGCAAAGTCTCTGTTCTCGGCATAAACCTAATGTAGATTTATCATGAGAATCATAGCTGAAGAGCGCGCCGTAAAATATCTTCAAGATTCATGTTACATAGAGAAGAAATTATCCGAGCTCGTTCGTGCCCCTATGCAACCTCCGCGACAGTTCGGTTACGAACCACAGTAGGAGATGTGACATTTTTATCGAGCCGTATATCGAAATGTAAATTTAGTTTGTAGCACCACCAGGCCAGGGTATATCTGTTTTACGGCCGATTTTAGTAGTGATATCCTTGTACTTAACGGTCGCAGCGTGCAGTCGGGTCTCGCCTATTCGTCGGTTTCTCGCGTGTTTCGCGAGCTCCTCGTGAGCGCGAAAGCGACGGGACTCCTGGTACTTTGTTGCACGACTTTATAGTCACACAGTCGTATAACTAAGGGGACAGTGATGACTCGTAAGGCGACTCGTTATGTTTCTTCGCGTCAGTCAAGCTCACTTGTTCACCGTCCGCCGTGTCAAATTGATTATGCATTGCCGGATTTATCTTTGTATATCTATCCTTCATTTACGCGCGTAAATGAATCGATCAGCGATTTCGCGGATATATTATATATACTATAATTGGGGGGTGTGTGTACACAGTTTTTTAATGAGCATGTAATTGAGACATTTTATTCGTCAATGACGTTTTATTATTCGGAGAACAGTAGAATCTCAACGGAGACGGTTCAATATTAAAATACCGGGTTTGATTTAAATAAAGAAATATTATACGACTTCCGTGGCAATCTTTTTTTGCTCCCTTTGCAAAGGAAAAGCACTGACCCATGAAACACGTGTGGCTCTTATTTCTATTAATTTCTTCCTCGTAAATACGGTCGCCCCTGAATAAGCAACGCGTATTTACAATAAAAAGGTTCAACATTAACGTGCCAATACGCCGCCGAACGGATTCGCCACGCCATGCACGCCGTGAAGAGGCAGCCGCGCCGGCCGCGCGGCGAACGCTGGCGTGTAATGAGAAGAACACCGGGAATCTTATTGACCGTGCTTACGAATCGAATATCGATTGCTCGCTGCCAATTATCGGGTCGCATTATTTTCGATCGAGCTCGTACGGCAAACGAACCGGCAGCGGCACCGGGGCGATCGCGCGGTCACCTGCTCCTCAGCTCCGGGAATATATTCGCGCGCGTCGCGCCGGGATTGCCGCGTGGCGCATAGCATAATTATCACGAAACTCGCAATTTACACGGCCGACTTCCGTGCGAACGAATGGAACCGGTGTAACGTGAGGGGCGATGTACAAAAAAATAGTCGGTGCCTCTCGCAAAAACGAGAGGGGGTCGCGAAAAAGTGCGGGCCCGGACAAATGTACGAGATACACAAGTAATGTAATTTTTATTGCGTCAACAGTAACGCGCATCGCGTAATGAACAATTTTTCGCGCTTTCAAATGAACGCGTATTTATGGCGTAATTACGTAACGCGCCGTAATAAATATCGTTGACGTTGCGCGCGCGTCTACGCACCGCGCGCGCTACTTTTCGCGCGATTTGTTTTTCTATATTTAATTTTGTGGAGGGCCACACACTTATACCGCAAGGGTTGACAGGACCGTTCTGTGTAAGGTGACGCGTAGCGCATAAGAGCGCGTCCATGGGCAGGAAGTTGTCCGTCACGTCGATTCTTATTGAAACATTCACAAAAGGGCGATCGTAGCTTTATCTGCAGTTTGATTGTAGATTATTGATGTTCCTCCCCGTGTTCGTTCATCCAGGCAAGCGAGGGCCGTCGCCCGTAAAAAAAAGCCCCGAAAAATCGACGGCAAAGGGTGGACCACCCGCGCCACCCTCTGCCACCTCCTCCACGCCCCCGAACGTCGCCCTCACCTCTCATCCTCTCGTCCCATGGTCTCCCGCCGTCGCCCCCTACCTACCCCCCCGGCCAGTCGAATGCATGTCTCTCCCTGCACTCTCTCGTTGCGCGTAAAAAAAATATCCACGTCCTCCCGCCCGCGCTCACCAGCCCGCGCGCCAGGCCGCTTTTTTTCCACACACGTGCGTGAAAGCATCGCGCCCGCATACACACACGTACGGCGCATATACACACGCATGCACGCGTATACCCAAGTACGCGCGCGTGGCGCGCATATACCTCCGCCGCGCGAGCGGAGGAGACGTGCGCGCGCGGTGTGAGGCGCGCTGAGGATGGCCGGCGTTGTTTTCGCGTATGTAATCTCGATTCACAATCATTTCACATACTTTTGCCATTAGAGTCGATTCACAAGTGAGCAAACAATGCCACCATTCTTTCCGATCGCTACAAAAGAGTTTTTGGCACACTTTCGCGTCCGTCCGAGCACACGCGCGTGTAAGAGCGGTACAAGCGGGGGATGAGGGTGACGAGACGGCGAGCGACGGCAGGGAACGAGGGACAGAGGTAGAACGGAAAAGAGAGAGAAAGATGGGGAGAAACGGAGCAGGAGAGTAGATCTCTCCTACCTACTCGGTTGCCTGCCTGCCTGCCTGCCTGCCCGCCTGCCCGCCCACCTGCATCTGAATCGCATCGTCGATGCTCCGGCGCATCGGATTTCCATGTGGCCCTTCGCGGCCCTTTTTCACCCCTATAGACCGTTACGAGGAAACTTTGGCACGGTGTGTCGTCGCGTGTCTTGCGTCGTCGGTAGAGAGAGCGACAATTATCCAGCCGACGATCGGACGATCGGGGACGCGATCGAGACCATCCGCAGGAAAAAAAATTTTTCATTGCGATTCACGTCGATTATGTCGACGGCGTTTGACGGAAGAGGCGATGCGCGAGATAGAAGAGCGGAGAGGAGTGGGCGGCAGAAGTGATGGCCGTTGATAGATTTTTTCTGGATACGAACGGGGCGATTTCGAAAAAAATATTTGTTGTCTTTGCAGACAATAAATATAGGCGTACGTAGGTACTCTGTTACACAGAAATCAAAATGTGGAAACACGCGCAGCACTTGAATATCAACTGAATTGGATATCGAGTGCACTCTCGGTGCTCGGGGATGATCAAATATTTTTTTCTGTTGCATCGTACTTGTTGGGGGAAAAAATGTATCCACGTCGGAGTGATCATTAGTCGCGAATTCTAAAACGTAGCATAGCGCAAGAAACGGCGGAGGACGTTTCCCACTCCGTTATTCCCGTTTCACGATATATACGCGTATAAAAATCGTTCCGCATCGGAAACTGGAAGCTATAGCAGCGACGAGTATTTAGTGGAAATTTTGTCTTGAAATTTTTTCGTGCGCACAGCCGAACGGCGCTGACAATTTTTGTAAATTTTTGGCGCGTCACGCGTGACTACTTTGACGCCTCGAGTTTCAACGGGCGTCATTGCTGCACACTGATATTCAAGAAACATCAAGGGCTATGTATCAAACGTGTTTTCAGTTTTATTTCAAAAAGCGGTATAATTCCTTAAACGACGTAATCGTTGCACGCGGCGGACAACAGAATTCGGAGCTGTTAAAATTAGGCGAATTATTATTTTTTTGTTTTGTTACGAAAAGACGTAGGTATGTGTCGCGGATTAATCGTCGCTCGCAAAACGCGGATGATTGTAACGAAGGGAACCGAGGGCGATGCACGCGATACTCGCGCGCCGTTAGCGGCGCACGCCATTTTCGAAAAAAAATTCCCCGTTGCCGACAAAACGACTCGACGCTCGCGCGGCCGGGCGAATCCTAAAATTCTGCCTTGAAGGGTCGTTAGGTTAACGCGGTGACATCGGAGGTGGTGGGCTGCTCTCGCTGTAATATATCGAATGATGAATCCGCGCATCTCGCAAACCCATAAAAACCCGTCAGCTCCGGACAGATACGAGATACGCCCTATTACTGTCCACCAACACCCGGGCGCCCCAGCGCCGTCCAGTTCGCAACGGCTAACTAAATTACCAGTTACATTTTTTACTGTCCGATCCCTGGGCGTTTTTTACCATCGTATCGAACGCAATGAAATGCTTCCCTAGGTCGTCGCGGCGGAGCACTGAAAGGCCGGCACCGAAAATGTTCCACGAGCTTTTTCGTGCTACGGTAAAACGATAGATTCGAAAAATAAATATGCGCCACCCCGCCCGTAGCGGGCGTAAACGCGCCAAAAAAATATGGCTCGAGATATAAATGCGTGTATTTTCGAAAATTTTCGCGGAGCACTCGCAACACCTGCCCTTAGGCGGTGACATATTTTCTACGGGAATAGGAATAGTTTATTAACGTAATACAATATATTGTTGTATCTCCTCGCTCCCCCCCCCTTCCCGCGTCCGCCTGAAGCTGTGGCCGATGCCACGCGAAGACGCACGCCGAAGTTGCATTGGCGCGTCTTAAAGCAATTACGTAAAACGGGCATGATTATCAGCGAAACGTTTAATTGATGGAATTAGATCTGGTTGTAAGCATTAGCAATACCACGTTGTGATACATACATCTATTTAATCGTTGCACGTTATTAAGAGAATATTCCTTAAGTGACTTTAATTGGACGAGGATATATAATCGTCGGCTTATTATCCGCAACTGTCTAATTTTGTCGATGACCCCGGTCCCCGAATAACTTTTTCCCTCCATTTTCAAATCAGGTTATCTTGGATACATTTTAACAAATGTATTTAAGGATGAACACACTCGAAATTTTGAGTCCTAGGCTGATGTTATTACCGTGCTTAATTCTTCTCTCGAGTCGGTTAGATCTGCGAAAGTATAAAATGCTCTATCAGAACGACGTCAGTTCGAAAAATAAATGGGACCGCAGTAAAAATCGTGGTAGATCCAGACTCCCTCTAGTTGCTTATAATCTTTTATATCACTCATATATCTGTTACGGGGCTAATAAAATTACGCGAAAAATAATGTCGCATTGCCGATATATCGTAAACGCGCGGAGCGACAAATTTTGTGCAAATGCCCAAAACTGCGGAAGAAAAATTTATTAACTGTGAACCGTGCCGTGTGGATCGGGTTCGACCGGGCCAGTCGAGTCGCGATTTTATTTCACGAAGAATTTTATTAGGCGTTCGCAAAATCAGCAATAACTAATATTTTACTATTTGCCGGCTCCGAGCCAAGGGACCGCGGGTTATAAAATAAAATGTTGCGCGCGTTTATGCGACTGTCGGCCCACTCGTTTCGGAAGTGAGACGGTGTAAATTTTACAGTGCGCGGACGATAAACGTGTGCGCGAGATGAAACATGGTCCGAACATTTTTCTTTGCCATCTATTTGCGCGTAAGTTACGTGGTTTATTTTTTTTTACTATCGTTATCTAATCCGATCGATATCGTTTTTGAGCTAGGAACGTCTAAACATTAGTTTAGAATAGAAACGTTCATTTTCGAGAGAAAAAATATCGCCACGTCGAACGTAAAAAACTGTTCGGACGAATTGAGAATCTCACCTTCTCGAGTCAACACCTTAATCACGTCGTTGGCCCATGAAAAATGCAACAAGGTGAACGTCTACGCTTATGGCGGCTTCCCGGAAGAAGTATGCCGCACGCGGTTAACCTAATTTATGCCAATATCCACCCGGGAAGGTTAAAGCTTGCATCTTGAGAGCCATCAAGTCGTAACAGATAGTCCGTATTCGTGCTTAAGTTATGACCTCGTAGGGCTGACTTTATCCCTCGTAAAAAAGCCTGAACGGTGTCTTCCGAAACGAGGGAGGGCGCATAATTATTCGACGCGTCGCTCATTCGAGGCCTGGCCCCTTTTAACTTTACTGTTTTTTCCGGACATATACACCCATCGAAGGTTTCGCAAAAAACTACGCGCGAGCGACGCGACGATGCGAGAATGGACCTCGCTATCAATGCGCGTGCAAACGACATCGTAGATAGCGATCGACAACGACCGACCGGCGTCGAATACGTGTTTGTCCTAATATTACGACCCAATTAGCGGGACCGTTCGAAATGCGAAGAATTCGGAGTAAGCGGAAGGGAAAAGGGCTGCGACCAGCCTGGCACACCTGCCGCAGCGAGTTTTTTATGATACGTCAAAAAGAAGCACAACTCTTTTTGCATTTCACACGTGCATTTTATATAAAAACTTGTTCTGCAAAATAGATTGTTTTGCATGAGGGTATTTGCCGCAAAAAATGCGATCCGTGATAAAGATAGACAAGAATAAAGTAATGATACAATGTCGTATCAACAGTGTCTTCGCTTCTTAAATTAAAACACAAAGTATTACTTTCGGGAAACTTTATACGCGCATCGGCCGTAATAAATATTAACCCTTTCAGAGGGGTGCGCGCGCGCGCGCGCGCGTGCGTAATCAGTAAGGCAAGCGTAACTATACGGAGTTATCAAATTGATCAAGCCAAAATAATCTGTGCGAGCGGCCACCTCGGTTATGCGCCATAAACGCAGTGTATGAGCAATACCGCGTGCCACCTAACCATGTATACCTACGAATAAACTATAGCGTCCACGAGGCCACCATCCGTGGGATCGCCAACACAAACGCGGGGAACATAACATAACCCAGTGTCACGCGCAGAACTTTACAACTCTGCCATCTCGTCGTTTCTCCTCCTCCTTCACCCTCGGCTCGGCTCCTCCGTTTCCTCCCTCTATCCCCTTCTTCCTCGTCAGCCATCGAGCACCCTCCATGTCGCCTTTATACCGTCCAAGCAGTTCCCTCTCGATGTTATCTCTTTATCGTCTCATGTAATATCCGGGGTACTCACTGCCGTTCTAAAAATGTGCTCTCGGATTATTTGCGTTTCGCAATGGAAACCGATCGGTTACGCGTGTTGATATTTCCGCGGAAGTATTCTCAGCGTTGCTGTGAGAAAATAAGTCTGTCGAGACTATAACAGCCGAGAGGTAGCGGGACGACGGTGACCACCGCTCCAAGACGAAAAGGAGAACATCAGAGGAATCGAGGAGGGGTGGACGCGAAGTGGAAACAACCTCCTGATACTGGCGGAGAACGAGGAGTTCGTTGAGGAAAAATTTTAGTTCGGAGATTACGGAAAAAGTGAGAAGCGCGGCAGTAAAGAGTCGCCACTCGTCGATGTCTCTACGCGTTAGCGGTATGTAGATATTATTACAAGATTCTAAAAAAGGGCAAATTATCTTCTGGCATATCTGAGGTATATCTTCAAATTAATCGAACACCATTTACATCGAAATTTATGACTTTTAGCGAACTTTGTGCGCTGATTTACATATACAACCGATTGTGTGTATCAAAATGAAGCTTAGAGCTTAGATAATAATTACTATATATGGCAGATCGTATTTGGCAGTTATAGTACAATCCACGTAGGCCAATAAACATGATACTTTATATCCTCTTCTCGTCTCCTTTTCGACATCTTAATATTAAAAACTCGAGAGCTATGTCCAATAATTTTTCTTAATATGAAAGAAGAGAACTTTTAATTGATCAAATAGTATAATCGGTTAACGCGAATAGTAAAACGAGGACCAAAACTGATCCGAAGCTCAGCAAGAAACGAAAAGAAAAACGATCGCGAAACGGTTGAGCATGCAATGGTAACGCTGCCGAAGAGGCGCTGAATATCCGCTGGGTGCTGGCAGATATTACTATAATGCAACTCATCTGGACATAAACGCGTTTACGACGCGCTGCGTTGTCATTACGCGGCCCCTGCATCGTTCGCCAGTGGCTTTAACTTTATCGGCACTACCACCAATGAGGGGCCCATCACCGACGATGCCATCGCCGTTACCAGCGTTACCACTACCAGAAACAGCGACCAGCAACAACAGCGTTCCCCTACTGCCTGCGCACCGCGCGCGTAAGACCACGAACGTGCGCTGCTCCGAATATTCTCTTCTTAGGCTTCCTCCTCCCTCCCTCAGAGAAACACCTGTCTGTCATGCTTTACGGTGCGCTCGTAAAAATTAATCGTCTATAATTAGAAAAATTGCGAGCGCGGCACGCTGGACCTGTGCCGCCGGCGAACTCGGCGCGAGGTAGGGGAGCTTCTCTGTTTTCGAAGTTCCTGGAGGAACAAAGGTTTTCCGTGTGAATTTTACGACGTTGAATCGCACCGAGTGCAATCGCGACCGCGGTCTTTCTATCTTTCGGCTTATCGCCGCATTGCGTGCGCGGTACCGGCTAAGTTTGAGAAAATTGGACATTTTTCGCGATCTCGCATCAAATCCTCCATCATACATTTTACACCGGATTAGATCAATTCACTTGCTTTTCACGTCTATACGTATACTGTGTGGATATATATGTATAATACGTGTACATATATGTACGTTCATATGTAGAACACGCACAATGCGCGTGATAAGCCGGAGAAGGACGGAGAACGCTTCCGTGTAATCGTCGCGTCAATGTAACATTATATCAACGTATACGGTATCTACGGGATTCTCTCCCGCACGTATCGCCGGGGTGTTGCGGCAAGGAAGGGTTTAACGATTCGCGTAGCTGCGTCGATTTACGGCCCCTAAAACACATCGAATGCGCTTTATATGTATGTAAATTAGGTCAGGCGTTCTCCGTTCGTGGCCTCCGAACGAAATCCCTGAAACTGACGTTCGCCTCCTCCGTTACACGGCGATACCGGCGGGTGTCCGAGTAAAACTGAGCTCGAAGCGAAATTACGACATTTTGGTCCGCTCCAACCGTAGGCAGCGAAACGCATAAAGACAAGTACGGGTTGCTCGACCTTCGTCAAAACGTGCGCCGCATATCGGCCTGTAGGCCCGCGAAATCACCGCGCCCCTCGTAGATGTTCTCATTACTCCGAGTACACCGCACTTTTCGCATGTTGTAATTAATACAAGCATAAGATTGTTTAAGAGATAACACGCAAAATAATAAATAGAAAAACGCAGGTATTTTAGAAAATAAGCTTCATTAAATTTAACACCTTTATATATAACAGGTTTAACGTGTATTTTTATTTTGTCTTTATTTGTCACACATTTAAGATTGCTAAAGAAGTGACAAAAGTGATGCAAGATCTTTTTTTAGAACTCGATGATCTGAAGGGTATATCCTCATTTTTACCTCTGGTTTAGCGCTTGAAAAATTTATACTGGAAAATGACCAAGATAGTTTATAAAAAAATGAACACACATACAGTGATTACCACATCAAAGTTTCGAAATGTGCAATGGTTATAGTTGAAATACACTGTAAATATGATAAGTATGATAAGAAATTGTTCCGTTAGCATTACCGCGAAGTATTCAGAACGCACGCATCCGAGATCTTTGAAGAAACGCGGCTTAATCGGCGCAATAATCATCCCGTCGCTTTCTCTACATGTTTACGGTATTTAGGCATACCGACACTTCTCTCAGGTACGAGATGCAGCCGGCGATGCTGTTCCCGCGTTGCGTTTCTTTTGCGAAATCGCGGCATTTAGCTGGCAATAAATCCTAACAATGCCGCTCGACTCGCGCATCTCCATCTCGACAAAGAAAGCGCGAATTTTGATTTGCGAGCGTCGGATCGTCAGTAATTTCAGTAATAGCTTACTCGTCCCCGGAGCGAACGGTCGTACTGGCAAAGTAGATACCCGCCGCTCAAAGTAACCACTTTCCAAGCAACCGCTCCTTCGTGGTAACTTCATAAAAGAGCCCCCCCCCCCCGCGTTCAGATGATTCCCTATAAAACAGTATATCTCAATTCTCGAGGCACCGGCACTTGCACTCGTATAAGCCCTCGCGAATATGACTGGTGTTCCTGAAAGCTCTTTCACTCCTGTGCGTGAATAAGTTCCGTTCCTTGTGAGAGGAAACAATGAAAGTTTCACAACGTGCCTGTGAACTGTCAAACTGAATATACTTTTGTATCATGGAAAACTTTGTTACAATCATTTCGTCCAATAATTCTCTCTGCTTCTCTCTCCCTCTCTCTCTCTCTCTCTCTCTCTCTCTCTCTCCCTCTCTCTCTCTCAAGACATAATTTCATTAGTACCTATACCATCAATGGATTGAACAAAACGTACGTTTACTAAAATAAACCGCTATCCACTTTTATTTCATATTGAATTCCTATAAACAAATATTTACAAGTTCTACAACATCGCACAAATTATAGATTAGAAGATTGATTTTTCTTGCTTTAAAAAATTCAGTTCCGCGTTCTTTAATTAAACCTGTGGTGATAACGGCGTGGAATTAAATACTCTCTTATGAGTTGAGCATGCGTCGGCATTGGCGTCGGAGGAAACAGTCGGCAAACTTTATGAGCACCCAGTACAACTTGAACGAGAATAGCACGTTCTATAAAGGTTTGAGCGCCGCTGCCTACGTAGGTTGCAGTTTGAACTATAAAACGACGTAAATTATGGCCGCGGATTGCAATAATATGAGGCTATATACGCACGTTTAATGATCGAAGCTACCGGGGAGGGAAGCGCGGTTAAATATTGTCCGGAAGCGGTGCGAAGGTACGAGCTGACTCGTCTTCAACCGAGTCTAGCAAGTATTGACCGGTCGGTCGCACGCTATGTAGCATAAGCATTGGGATCACTGAAAATAACGAGAATAGGGATGAATAATGGAATGAACATCTTTAAGAGCGCCCGAATGTCGATTGAACGAGGACAAAATTAACGCGGGCCATCAACCAAATATCGCGTGAAATGAATGCATTAAGCCTGGTAATAATTGACACCTGCTTAAAACAATGACGCGATTGGGTGAAACTGAGCCGAATTACGCAAAACATACTACAAAATATTTGTTATAAGTGATAGCAGTTAAAGTTGTGAAGAGTCAGTTAAAAGTTAAGTAATTCTTTAAAACTAACTTCTTCAGTTTTCGACTAATTATATCGATGTGCGTTAATTGCATAAGTTTGCGTGCGACCAATTAATATGTAACAAACCCGTCAGACAGAATTGCGCAAAGTAAATGTGTTATATGTATAAACTTAAAATTAATTTAAGCTAAAATTGAACTGCTTTGTATACATGTAGAATAATAGGATAATATCTGTTTCTCTAAACTCAGCCGTTGAACAAAAAGATTTCACATCAGTTTAAAATTTCGCAGTGAAGCATCACACCGGACGTCTTCAGATCACGTTCTTTGTCTCTCCTTGCAAAGAGAGAGATGCGGGTAACCCTGTTTATCATTTACAAGTGTAATACACGTTTTTATGCCTATAACTTACTGCGTTATAAATTATTATATTATTGTTAAGTCTTAATGTAATAACACTAGAGCAAATGCATGCTAGCTGGTGCCTAGATTACTGCAGAAAAATTTGTCTACAAACTTTTAATATCTTCGATAAACTTTTGCACTGTATTTGCACCAGACAGCAAAACTATCGAAGAAAAGACAGCCATCATGAATATTCAAAAATAAAGAATAAGTCATAAATTCGAAATGTTTTGGAGGCACCGAGAGAGGGACCGGTAATTCAATACCATCGTAAAAAGGAAGCACAGCAAATGTAAAAGAAACACCCAACTTCGACGATGTCCCACGAAGTTCGTGCTTCGTGAAATCTTCCGCTGCGGTGTGAAAAAGTCTCTTGATCGGAAGTGGGTATCGAAAGGATACCACAATGTTGCTATACGGTTATTATCCAACAATGAGGTGCGAAATTATCGGTCAGTGGGGAAACGATCACAAAGAAATGTTCCTTTAGATAGCTCCGTCCGAAATACCTGCCTTGTACACGGCGCTCATCTCCGAGCATTATCTTTGTCGAACACCTGCTAACGCTTCTTCTCGCGCAGTTGGAGGCGACATAAGAAAATAATTTTGAGAATAATCTCCCGTCATTCATTACGTGGTCACGCGAAGAAGAAGTTCTTCCGCCAGAAGCGTGGATACTTCTTTTTTCTGCTTCATCTTCGTCTTGCGGCCCGTACTGCATCCGCTGCGCATATAAAGAAAGTCGCGCGCGAACATGCGAGGATCTTATATATATAATATATATTCGTGACAAAAAAATATTCATAACATTCAACTTGATCGTCGCTATGGGTCATTATTTCGTCCGTTCCGACTCATCCTGGCGCCTCTATTCTTACTCGTCTTCATTCTCATTCTCCTCTCGGATCGGTTGTTTCTTCGTGTTTTCCTACACGGTCGGGCCGCGGCGCGGCGGCGATTCTTAAGAGAGCGATCACGCAAGCAACTTTGTTGTCGGGGCCTTTCGCATTAATTAGCCCTTGCAAAATTTCGCGGCCCCGTACGATGCTCCGGGAGAGGTGGGACGTAGCTGGACGAATGGTGGCGAGGGTCCAGGGTTTATACTTCTGGGAAGATGGTCGTAAAGACCGCTTGGCTTCACTGGCTCTGTTATTAGCCACGTTGCTGCGACTTAAAGCGAGCAAGGCTCCGGGAAGGATACTGACAGGGCCCTGGGGATATAATCGCGCTTTACCTTTCACCCGGGAGGAAGATCTGACTAATCTTCCTGGCTTGCTACTACAGAGACTACGTGCGTTTTATTTCAATGCGAGTGGTTGCATTTGGCCTAAAATCGATTGGCCAACATCTATTTCGCTGCTAGTAACGTACGTTAATTAAATGAACATGATATTGCTACCGTTTGCGACAAATTATGATTTTACAATTGTGCAAATATTTAAATAATTAAATGTAGGATTGAGAAAATACATAAATAAAACAAGATATATGTAAAGCAACATAAGTTTCCAGTGAAATAATTTGATTCAAGGAAATCACTGTTCAAATTGTGTTTCTAGGGTATCTTTGCTTCGAGGATATCTTTGATCGTCAATCACCAAAATAATTTAATAAACGAATGCAAAGAAGTCTTTTGTTTGATATTCGTGAAACGAAAACTTGGAGGTGAGAAGTGGCGCACGACCGATGTCCCCTCACGCGAGCGAAAGGGGGAAAGGTAGGTGCGCGCGAGGGCAATCCCGACGGGACAGAGAAGTTTTACGCGGGGATTATCAGGAAGCGAAGCGAACGCCCATGAATACGGAGATCCTCCGATAAAAGGACGAAAAAAGAGACGACGGCGGTGGAGCTGAAAGGAAAAAGACGGAACAGCACGCGAGTGGAGGAACAAAGAGAGAGAGAAAGAGAGAAAAAGAGAGAGAAAGAGAGCCGGGAAAGAGTTGGTAACCCAGTGCCGCCAGGAGAGTGCCAGAGCAATGTAGTCGACCACGAATGAGCGTACCAACGGATGGAGAGGCAACACTTTGTAGTTTTAATCGATCCGGTGGGACGGGGGAGAAAGACGAAGCACCCTAGCACGGGGGATGAGTCGGCGGCGTGTGGAGGAAGAGCGAGGGAGACCGTCGGAAGGCGGGAGAAGGACAGGCACGTTCGCAGGAAGTGGGACGAGTGTCGCTGATGCGGTGCGAGCGAGAGGGGCGCGGGAAAGCGGGAAAGCGGGATAGAAGGAACAGGGCGAGAGAGTAGAGACCCACATCCTGCCGACTCCTACAACTTCAACCACCAGCTGGCTACACTCCTGCCTCCACGGGGACGAGTTATATGTGAAAAGCACGTGGACCTTCGGGTGGAAGAAGGATGGCTGTATTCATTCATTTCCTCGTATATTTCGTGTAAGAGACTTTCCCTTCTTCTACGTCGATGCTCGACGTACACACTCGTTGAGGAAAAAGGACGAGTGCGATACACGCGTTGAATTTCATTGACCCCCATTGAGTGATAATATATGACTCGATACATCTGTATATTAATCGTTTCGTTCTTATGAAGCCTTTCAGCAATGTTTCTTAAAATGGAAAAGATTAAAGAAAGATCATAGTGTTATTTATGTAAGATTATCATTTGGCTATATATATATCTATAATATTTATGCTAAATCTGCGCTAAAAGTTTAGCATCTGTCTATGCTCAGTTTTAAAATATCATGATACTATGTTCCAAATGCTGTATTTATTATTATTAATCTTACAGTGATTTTGTCAAAAATAGCAAACATGATTGTTCATTGCATTAGTTATAGAGGAATATAAATAACTCGCATTATTTATTCTGACAATATTCAAATCTCAAAATTAATACGCTTCACTTCAAACTAGTACGTTTAATTTTAAAAACTAACCGCTTTACCTATATCTATAGATATAATCATATTATACAACATGATATATGTATAAATAGATTAATGTTTTGATCTAGCGGATTGCAATTTACTGAGCAAATGAAGGAAAAGTTTGCCATTAGGTTAGATCTTTTTAGAATATATAATTATTAATTCTGCTTGGTAATTGATCAGGAAACAACCAATTTTTAAATAACTATATTAGATAACTATAATTAATTTAGAATTCTTTCTAAAAAAAGGCATGTTAAATCGATACTCGCATCTCTCGAAGTCTTCTCGAAAGTCTCGAATTGCTTTGTTGGCTCTTTTCCGCGATGCTGATTGATTCTGTTGCTGCGCTAACTTCGTGAGCGGCTGTCATAGCATATTTTGACAGTTATGTGTAATATTAAAGCTAAATAGCGCGCGCGAAGCGCGCGTCTATATGATGTCTAGTTTATTTAAAAAAGTAATAGAAGTTGCGAAAAAAATTTTAAGAACAAATGAACTGATTTTTTTTACACAAAATCATCGTTCGAATCGTGTCTAAGGATCGAATCACGCCGGAATATGATCGGGGTCGACGTCAGAGAAATTGAGGGGAGAGCATTAAAACACCGAGGGACGGTGTCAGTGGCGTCGGCCTCGGCGAGGGCGGCACGTAGGCAGGAAAGGGGTAAAATTCTATCTTAATAAACGCACCCTTCCAGCTCGTGCAGCGTGTAACTTCGTACGCCTACAGTTTTGTACGCGTCGGAATGGATTTGTAATCGAATCATGTCAAGTGATTTCGCTCTGATTTGGAATTAAGAACGGAACTAGAATTTATATATGTATAACATTCGATATCGAAATAGAACGAATTAAAAGAAATTAATCGAAATTAGTGAAAAAATAATGCAGAAATTAAGTCCAGAAATAATTCTAATCCTTTCATGTGTCACTAAAAATATAAGTCTTCCAAACATATCCTATTACATTTTTTAATCATAATTTTACAATATACTTAATTTACCTAAGCCTATAAAAAAAGCTTAACAAAGCTTAATATGATATTAAAATATTATTGTTGTCAAAATGACATTGATACATTGTTTGGAAATTATTTATACCCCAGCAGACGTAAATTTTTTAGTTAAATCGTAAGCAGCATAAAACGCACTTCTTGCATTTTATCTGTATAAATCTTACTGAAAAAACAGTATACTTAATATAAAAATCTTATATTAACCCGTTAAGCGTCATTAAAATTTTATATAGCCGTGGTACCTTCTAGTCACCACATCAAAGGATTGAATGCGCAAGAATGTCGTGTCCCCCGACGCAGTTGTAATTATCCATAAAAGTTAATAACCGCATGATTCAAATGATATCAATAGAGTTATTTGGTTGATATAAAGTAATCCAAAGTTCGTAATTACGTGACAGGAATTGATGTAGAAATAAACTGCTATTTCCGCGATACGTACCTATCATGTGTTAGGATTCTGTCACAATACTACGAGTATCCTCATCCATCTTAAGCAACGATTGAAGTGACATGGCCGTCATCGTCGTCGAGATCTCACTAATTTCCGTGGTAGGACTAGAGATAAAATATTACAATAAAATGCATCTGTTATCACATTGTTATCATTACGGTTATGCGCCCATTACATCCAATATCTCAAAGGGAAAGAAGAAAGAAAGTAGATGCGTCAATCATCTTCGATGTGCTTTTAATTCAAGTTAGCGCAATTTTTACTCAAACCCCAGGCAGTAAATTTATTTAATAAATAGTCGCGAAATCTATATGAATACGAAACGACTCGCGTAAATCTTCCTTCTTGTAATTCAATGACTTAGCACTACGTGAATACGTGAAAGAAATATTTCTTTTTTTCTAGAGGCTTTATTTAAATATAAAATATTTTATAGAAGCATTAAAGAAAAGATTATTAATTGAAGACGTTCTAATTGCAAAACTATTGCGTGTATTTGGAATGGAATAGTAATTCTTAAAAAGCATTTCATGTCTTTATAATTTATGTTTATATACACATAAATAAGTTTTTCTTATACCTTAATCATAATAAGAAAAAATTCTACATTATAACTCGTACGTTAAGTTTTTCTTATATAAGTAGTATCACGACTGGTTAGCGAACGTTTACGTATAAAAACTCTTCTATTTCTATTAAACATTACCGATCACAAAATGTAAGTTTTAGAGTCAAAAGCGCATTTTTTCAATTTTTTCTTACAACGTATGACGTCGCTGACGAAGCGTTCTCCAATGTTACCAGCGACTTTCTTACCGCTCAACAATCCAACAGACAGCACTGATCCTTGCAGTATCTCTTGATTCCACCGATTAGTCCTTAAAATCACACCGCTACCTACGTGCCGATCATCTTCTTTCCTCCCTGAGCAGACTCTCCGGAGTCCGTATCAGTCCTCGGTCCCGATCGCTCCTCCCGGGCATCCCCGCCGGCGAACTCACCAGCCCCGTCGGGCTGATTTGCATCACGGTTACGAGCTCGTTCGAGCTCGTGGTGGTTATATTACAGAGCGAGCGAGATGGGTACACAGTGGAAAAACAGAGACGGACAGAGGTACCTCTCGCGGCTGTACCACCCCCAAAGTGCATCGCGGGAGGCAGCTCGGACACTCATAACAATCATAACAACGGGATCTCGCGAGTAACTCGCGGACCACCTCCGCGCATCGGTACCGCCCATCGTACCGCCTCCATTACCCCTTCTACGGCGACTATCCACCAGGCGGGAGAGCCGTCACGGCGGGCTGTTCTTCCCTCGGTTGTACGCCGGGGCCACTACGCAGCCAGACTGCGGACCGTCAGGGTTCAGGTCCGAGTTTTCGCGTCGAGCTCTAATCGCGCAACGTGCACGACCACGCTGCCCGAGCAAGAACACGAAGAAGAGTGAGTCGACCGCCTTCTCCGAGACACTGAACCCGCGTGGGATCGGGATCGTCGTCCGCAGTGCCGATTGCGGAAGAATCTTACTTGAGATCGGAAAGCTCGAGCTGATCGCCAGAAGAGGAATCAGACGGGATCGAATGATCGACGCCTCCTTCGCAAGGATCATTCACAACGTGTTGGTGAAAAGCTATAGTGTTTGTGGGACAGAGAGTGATAAGGGAGTTTAAACTTGCAGCTGCGTGCGCCGATTTGTCCGGCCTATCAGCACGTGGCCGCAGGGGTGGGACTTCTTTCGATGCGCCCCGCGGGACAGCTATAAGCGCGGCAAACTCTGTGACAGTTGGCCAGTGAAACGTGCGATCGGATAATTGTCGGTCGGAGAAGTTGACTCTGTTGACAGTTGCATCGCTCCGTTAGCAGCTATTTTAAAATTACGGTGGCCGTGACGATCGCTCCGATCTGCTTCGCGTTTGCCGAATGTGAATTAGGAGTAAATGCATGGAAACGTTGAGTCGCGACAAGCGCGTAGGACAGATGAAACGAAATTAATCAAACGGCGAGTAAAGGACTCGACGATATTAGCGTGAGTGTCAGGACCGATTTACCGGCCTCGACCAAAAAAAAAAACGCAAGTCCTCGGATAGGATACATGCCGTCGAACAGAAGAAAGCGATGAAACGAGTACTATGGCTCTAATAAGCTTCTAATTATCGCGACAGGTGCGCTGATAATTATGACGCGCGCGTGATCATCACGTGGATCATCAGTGTTTTTCAACATAAAATTACACGTTACGGACAACAACTACGAAGTGCATGGTTTGACGCGCGTAAATAGAATAATTAAAAGCACATTACACAGGAAAGCGTGTTATCTGCCGGTTATCTGTCCGGTGACAAAGAGCATCTCGTGTCAGAGATCGAACTTGGTGAAATATCGTTTTGTTAAAAAAAAAAAAAAAAAAAAGAAACACTGGTCATCTAGAAAACAGTTCGAAAGTCGAAAGTTTTCAAAACATTCGGTCGCCTTTCGAGTTTCGAGAAACGAAGAGGTGGGATCAATCGAGTAGTGTTTTATGAAGCAGCGGGCAATTAACTGTTTGCTTCTTGATCGCTCCTAATTACTCGCAATTACCCGTTGTAATTAAGTAGGCTGATGTCACCGGCGGCCGATGTATCAGTGAATCGTCCGTTTCTCGACGTCGATCCGCTACTCCTCCCAGAACGACCTGTTAATATTCGCCGTAGGAAAATTACCGGAAGATCGTAAAACTCGCGAGCGAGGTGAGGTGGCAGGCAGAAGGAGGATCTCTCGAAGGGAATTAAGACGGATCAGCCGGGTATAAACGCGGCATCGGAGAAGGAACGAGGGCAAGACAAACGGCTTGATCGGCGAACGGAGATCGGTACGACCGCGACGGAATTGCACCGTGGCGGAGATAAATAACAACCGCTAAATAAATCCGCGTCAGGACGACGTCCCAAATACATCAGTCACAGATCGCCTCAGGTGAGTGTCAGGCACGAGTTCGCTCCTGCTTATTATAAGCCCAGGCTAATCTCGGTAATTAGACGGTTCTTCTAAATGCGCGCCCGGTCGGCTGCACGTGTGTAGTCTCACATTCGCACACCGATTAGTCGCGTGTACGGACGCGCCTGCGCATGTTACCACATGCACGCGCGTGTAAGCGCGTTTAGATCGACCTCGGGAACAGGCACGGGAATGGAAATTAATTAATTTCACATTTTACGTATTTCATGTCATAAATTTAAGAGGCAATTAACAAACAATTGGATAAGATCTTTTAAAATGACAGAATCTTTTCTTTTCTTGCGCTTTCTTCTGTTAATCTCTAACATTTATTGTTAGTACATTAAATTTGATATTAATAAAAGCTGGATAAATGTTATGATTCCGATCATGTTCAAACTTAGAAATTATTAGTAGAAAAAAGGAGGGAGAAGTCAACTCTGAGCTCTGTCTGTTTTCACTGCCGTACGCGCATATTCACATGTGGCAATCGCGTGCCTCGTGAGCGATAATTGTTGGCTCGATATCATTAAGTTAATCTCGGTAATTAAGGAAGTTCCTCTCCCAAAGCTTGGTCGCGCGGGAATTCTGCTGGCAGGGGATCGAAAACAGCGTTTCGTTCTCTACGCTTCACTTCAACTCGGTGATAATTTCATCCAGATACTTAGCTACGTACTAATAATTAGCGCGATAATTATGCGCGCCCGCGTATACTCGCGTCTACGTCGAGTGTGTGACCTGGAAATGCTAATTAAGGGATCGGCCGAGCACGTAAACGTAATGCGGCCGTGTAGGATTCTTTCAGTCCTCACTGTCTTTTGTGCAGAAATGCGGAGAAATATCATGTGGATATTGTATCAGATACGACTCACAGTACACGAGTAATTATCATGATTAACAGGAGTGTGATGTAAGCTATTTTTAAGTTGGCCGATATAATATTGTCATTTATTCCGAATGCATATAATTGTTAAGATGTTGAAAATAATAGCTAAGTTTATATAATTCAAATTTATTTATAATAAATTTACTTTAAGAGGAATATGTAATAGAATTCGGAAATATATTTGACTAATTAATTAATAATTTTATGAGATTTAGCGAAGAAACCTATCGTTTCTCATTTTATATCTAAAAGTTAGTGGTGTTTTGTAAAGGAAACTATATTGATATCGCCAAAGCAGTAATCTATTGTGTGATGAGACAATCGCTGGGAAAATAACTCATTTTACATCAACTGTATATAAGAAATAATGTTATTTATCGGCAATCTGAGCATATAAGGCTGCGTCAAGTATATAAATTAGGTAATCGAAGTTTGCACAAGAGTCAAATAAATTCAATAGCGGATTTACCAATGGTTTATAAGTAATGAGATCAAAATAGATTTTTATACATATCCCTATTACTTATATCTACGTCTCAATATCGTTCTTTTTTTTCCTCTTGCGAAAAAATATTTATAATATTTCTGAACCCGCACGAACGTTTTCGATCGAACGAGATATATTGTTGGCAGATATATCAAGAGACACGGTAGTGTCTCGCGCCAAGTACACGCGGAGCGAGACCGACCGTGACTCTTTTACGCGACGCGACGAGTTGCGAGTACCCGAGATGTTGAGATCTTTTGTGATTAAACGGCAATATTGAATACGTTGAATACATCGCGTTCATCTCCCCGACCATATGACCGGAGAGGTAAACAGGAGCACGTGTTGGTGGCGTGACTACGAGTGACGGCGTGAGCTCTGGGGGTGGAGAGGAGGCAGAAGCAGAGGATGGAGGAAGGAGGGGGTGATAGTGGTGGACGGGAAGGGTGACGAGGGTGGAAAATCAGTGTGAGCTGCCCGAGGGTAGGAGAGTTCTTTGCTTGCCGCCTCGGGAACACGGGAGGGTTGTGACGAGAGAGAGGGTTGGAGGAGTTGGAAGAGAGGGAGACCGGGAAATTCTAGCCACCGAAAGT
The DNA here is from genome assembly GCF_048541705.1 of Temnothorax americanus. Classification (NCBI taxonomy): domain Eukaryota; kingdom Metazoa; phylum Arthropoda; class Insecta; order Hymenoptera; family Formicidae; genus Temnothorax; species Temnothorax americanus. Next base: position 5,523,676 of record NW_027509547.1, on the reverse strand, counting down.
GGAAGCGAGATAGTCGAGGTTGGCCAAGCGAATCATTGTCGGTGGGAATAGACGCGGAGAGTTGAAAGCAGAAAATCCCAAAGGAAACACTTGACTCGCGATATCGTTGGAGTTTGGCGCGTTGAAATCGACACAAAGAAAGCAAGGCGTTTCATCTCGACTAAACGATGTCGAATTTTAGCGAGAGACTTTGTTTTAAGCTTTCTACATATTACGCGCAATGTCGTATAAAAAATGAGAAATATTAAACAATTTTTTATGACAGTCCATCGTGATGTCGACATTTCTCTTTTAATTAAATGTTGGAAAATTAGTTGACAGAAAGATCGAACGCAATTGTCTTATTGTCGCAATTAAATTATTAATTACTTATTATTATGGAGAAAAGATCAGCGAGAATTTTCTTTGTTGCAAATTAATTCGAGAGAATCATAATCAGAGATCGCTAGGATCACTATATTTGTTGTCGAGGTCAAGAAAACGAATCCCCTTCTTATATCATTTCGTCGCATCCCTCTCTTTGTGTGTGTTCTCTCTCTTTCTCTCTTCCTTTTCTCTCTTTCCTCTTATTCTCACCACCCTTGGCTCCCGCTCTCGTTGGCTTCCCCATTCAAGACTTCCCCTTCACTCGGTTCAACCCCTGCCGACAATCCGGCGCACGATAACATTTCGTTCTACAACTTTACCCACTTCCAGTTCGCTTTACAGTCGCGCTATTCTGTTTTCCGCCCGAGAATCTTCATCGATTATCGATTCGGAAATCATTCCGGGTAAGAAAAAAGTTTCGCTGCAAACTCGGCGTGTCAAGTGTGAGGCGTTACGCTTAATCCGTCGTTTCGCGTGCTGCCATGCTTCTTAACAGTAACGATTATTTGTTGCTTGTATAAATTGCGAGTATACTACGAAATTTCTTTTAACTCTATCTCTGTCGAGATTCTTTATGCATGTCGCAAAAGAAAAGTCGAGCTCTTTATTTTCGCAAATACTATTATTATTCGTCGACGACAAAGAAATTGCTATAAAAAACTTGATTCTACATTATATCGAATTATATTACTTGCGTGGAATACGTTAATGACTTAACAAATTTTGCGGCGTAAAAAAAAAACAGTAACGTTGCTTTGTTACTCCGAAATTTCCCCGCCGGTATATTTATGATTGGCCTTTGCAACATTGCAGAAAGAAAGCAACGTGTGCGCGAGCTCATTAATTCTAATAATTCATGAAGAAACACGCACGCACGTAATAGCTCGGAGCGGCTTACGATTTGACGGATAGAGAGTTGCCTCAGCCCTCTCGTGTTTTTAAATGTCGGCTAAATTATATTCTGATATTTTAATAGACCTAATTTACGTGTAAAACCACTTTCAAAATCATTCTGTCTCCAACACGCTACCAGCGTTTTTTTTTTGCAAACGAGGAAAAAATACCAACGAATCAAAAAAGTTTTTTGTAATCCCTCAAGTGACCGTTTCATCCATATTCTTCTTTCTCTGTTTTTTGAAAATTACAAATATAATTTTCTCTACTGTGCAACAAGGTTTAACTGATTTGTCTTTTAATAGCTAAAAATAAAGTTAAACGATTTTAAGAGCAAGAATGTGCATTTGTCTGCAAATAATCGAGAGCGTTTCTAGTGTGGAACGGTTAGCCTATATAAGAATGAGAAAAAGGGATCCAATGAACCGGGTAGCGTGTTTTTGGAGCCAGATGTTAATTCCGACAACTCAGCGTGAGCCACGAGAAGACGGTTTAGTACGTAAATACATCTTCAGCAGGGGGTGCCATTATAATGGGCATATGCGGTTAAAGTTCTATTTGTGGTAATTCGGAGTTTAATGCACTCGGGGGCTCTGATTTAGCCAGCGCGAGCTGACACTTTTTTTATCCGGCAGAACCTCAACGACGCTGGCGCCGTAAAGCGTAAAATATTCTTCCTGCGCCTCCGACGATACGGTCGCGCGGAGACATTAGGCATCTTTCTTGCGTCGCGCGCGATGCCAAAAGTTTCAGCGTAAAGTGATATCCTCTTATCAAACTCGTACGATGTCGGAGAGAGCGTGAGTATCGTTTCTTGAATAAAACCGCATTTTTAATTCAAGTAACACGAATTAATAATAGACGTTCGTCATTGTCAGAACCTTTTCGCGCATACAATTCTATTTCCGTGCGCTGAACTCGTTTCTGTGTACGGGATTAGCTTTCGCTTCGATTATAAATCTCGAAAAAGAATTTCGCCGGAATAATGTAAAATGTTTGTAACAGCAGAAATTCCGACGAGGGCGTAAAATATCGCGTCTTGGATAACGCGTGTCGATGCCGAACCCCTTCGGCGCCGATTTATGGGCACTCTCGCGCCCGCCGATGCGATGCGCGCGTTACGCGTTCCACGCACACACGCTCTTACGGCCACGTATACTCCGAAACCGGGAGCGTCAATCTCGACGAAGCGTTCGCACAGTCGCATTAACGGCGCGCTGTTCAGTTTAATCCTTGCGTTTCGTGACTCGGGACAAAGCCCCTCGGATTTCTGACAGAATGGTATCGCACGAAACGGCCATTACCTTAGCCGATATGCCTATGTACGTACGCGAGTTAAAGGTCGATGCGAATTAACCAACACGGATGCGGCCGGGATTCTTTGTACGCTCGCCTTAATTATGCTCGCTCGTGCTGGTGAAGCGAAACTGCTATACAGAAGGGTAGCACGAAGCGGTTTAATCTATCGTACGCTTATTATATTGCATTTATTGCTCGATCGTAGCAAACCGGCGCGAGTATCCATCGGGTAATCCGAATCGACCGTGCACGAGCACGTTCACGTACGCGCGCGCGCGCGCGCGCGAGAGAGAGTTCCTTTCTTACTTCTCTTTAGCGTTAATGCACGGTTAGACGCCACAAAGCCACGATTATGCCTTGCCCATTAGGGCGTCCGGTCGATTACGGAATCGTGAAAAAAAAGACTCGACCAAGGACAATGTCGCGATGGGCGGTTGCCAACTGGTCCCGCTGGGATCTTTTTATTGGCGGTGTTTTAAGTAGGAGGGTTGCCCACGCCACACGCTCTTTTATCGTGTTGTTCACCCTCTTAACCATATCGATGAACACAAACCGAAGATTCTTTTTTTGGACTTTCTTTTTTATTTTTAATAAATCTCATCTAATGTTGATTGCTCCGAAATTACAGCTATATATGGTAGAGAAGTTACCAAAAGTTTAGATTAGACAAATGTGATATCCAGAGGATTCCCGATCTCTCTGCGTCACCGCGTTTCAAGAAACGAAACTGGAAGGAAATACCGACGCGCAATTTGCGGGCTCGGGAAAGCGAAAAGCTCTCGACGAATAGACTCGTACCAGGAAATCGAAAGCGCGAGGCATCGTCAGTGCTACGAAGAAACGGTCAGTGGTTCGCTGCATGCGTGGCCATATGGCGATTATCCGCATCCAGTTATTTATAGCGACGACTCGAACACGACGCCGCACGCAAAGCGTACACCCCCAGACGGCCCAGACACGCAGCATCCGCGATTCGTGCGTCGCGTCGCGCGTGAATTGGACCGGGCCTAGAATTCTAAAACCGCCGTCTTGGCGGTCGGGAATCGGCCTCGTAAATCGCGACCGCCTCGGAGGCTTTTCTCGGTGGTTTATACACACCTCCGTAGCCCGGAGCAGCGTCGTATCAAGAGAAGAATGTCGGCGGCTACGTGGAAACTAGCTGCTGGCCAGAGGCGCCCGGTTGTTTCTAAACCCACCTTATCTACTGGCCCCTATAATAAGCCGCGATTTGAGACCGTATATATCCCCCGCCCGCACATGCTCCGAGAGGTCCGCTCACACTCATACATTCCCATCGCGCACTAGGTAGCTACCCGCGAACCCTGAACGGCGTGTACGGCGTTCACTATACCACGAAGCGCGCTTGCAATTACAAGCTGGTCAACATATAATTATCCCCAATGACCATAAATTACTGGATTTTTATGCGCAACATTCTTAATTACCCTTTGAATTAACATCAATCAACCCCTTAATTGCACGCTGCCGCTGACGCTGCTTCCACGTCGTCGTCGTTGTCGTCGTCGACGATGTCGGCTATAGAACTATAGTGCGAAATGGCGATGTGTGCCGCGGGCTAAGAGCAGGACGCGGAAGAAAGACGCGGGCTGACTGGCGTGAGAAAAAGCGAGAGGGAGGAACGTAAGGGAACACGACAAAATCAGGAAACGGTGGGTGTCGCCCGAAGGCAACCCTCCCGAGGGGTGGATGACCGCCAATCCTCGAGAACCTCCTCACACGGTAGGAACGAACGTATCGCGTCGTATCGCGTCGCGTCGCGTCTGATAGTCTGATCGGACGACAGCATCGTGCGTAACGCGCCCATTTTAATTGCCTTCGGAGATCCTCGAGTGATTCTCATATCAATCGCCTTGGCGTATATAATCGCACGTCCTATTACACGGACTTTCACCGTTTATTCAGCGAGTGATTACCACCGGAGAAGCCGGCGAAAGAGGTGCGATACGATGCGAAAGGAGATTTATTTTGTCGTTCCGAAGAACAACTTCCGAAGAACCATCATACAGGAGAGTTTTGGATCTTTTGTTTTGGATCCAGAGTAGTTTGGATGGAACATAAAATATTGCCTGTATGTGGAATGCCCGATTTAATTTATATGTCGAATATCTTGCAGAAGAACCCTGCGGGTAGCCTCTTGGCCTTTTCCCTTTTTCGAAAGATTTATGCGATCTCGATCGTGAGTAACGCATTTTTCAAGGTCGCACGACGAAGGGTACCAATTTTCAAACGGTCGGCCATGGTGACGTTTGAACGATCGCGCTATAATCACTCGCGATATCTTCGTCCGGTTAAGAATTTCTCTTCTATTTCACAAATCACGAACCGTGAGGGCGATGCGATACGCTAATGAAACCGCACTCTCATTAAAGCATCCAAATCGACGATACTAATTGGCTAGCTTTCGGAATACCCGGCATTAGACCTCAGGACGCGATATAATAATCGCTGCGGACGAATTCGGTTTGGACAGCCGGTGGTTAAAGCGTCTAGTAATTTCACGGGCGCAGCCCTACAGCGATTAATATGATTTCGACGGAAATTAATGACTGCAAACGGAAAAAAGATAGGTTGCATATAGTCCTGCTCCGGTGGCGTGGAGATAGAATGGCCGAAAAAATGTTCAGATATTAAATACTCTGCGATTTTTTTTATACCATGTATAAAGTAAGATTTTATGTTGTTATGAAGATTAAAAATCTTCGAGTGTAATTAATTCCGATGTACTCGCGTAATATTAACTTCTTCGTTAAAAAATATTACATCTGAGGATGAAATTACCGCATGAAAATTTTGTCTTTGAGACGGACATCTCGATGAGAATTTACCTTCAACCTTTAATCCATTTATCGGCAGTCGCTCCCAAGGCACAAAAATTAGAATAATGCTTATTAATCAGCTTAATTAGCAGCAAAGCTCCTTGTTGCACGTTGCGTAAATAAATTAATTCCTCATAGCGATGATCGATGCGATCTCCTCGCCTAGCTGCGGTGCCTGCATACTGGTTTGGCTTATTTTGCCGTTTTAATTGATACGAGACAAATACGGCGACCGCTAGAGTATAATTATTTTGTCTTTCTACAATATTACATACAGGTTATTGTTGATTATCATGATATAACATGTAAATGCATATAGAGATGATTTTTATATTAAAAAATTATTACCTACGTATATATATATATATATATATATATATATATTTAAAATATTATATTATCTAATTATATAGTATGTTTATATATATATATATATTTATATAATATAATATTTCTTTGTGTTATAAGAAATTAAGAGATCGTATTGTATACGAGAGAAAAATACTTTTTAGAAATTGGGAGATATATATTGGAAAGAAAACTCTTCTTTCTCTATCTTAAAATAAATATTTTATTTCTATTTCTGTTAAAAGAAAAAAATATATAAAAAGGATTAGTTTACTTTGTTGGGGAAATTTGCATCATTTCGAATTTGTGGATGTTCCAGATGACTGTGCTTGCTCGATGAAGTGAAAACAGTAAAATAACGCGAAAACAGGTGGACATTGTCGAGCGGACGCAGAGATAAATCTTGGTCATTTTTCTCGCTGTTTGGTCCGTGAAGGATGGTATAAATCACTTTAAGTTCAAAGCCATAGCAATCGGCGGCAGTCTGCGGTTTCGTCAGAGAGAGAGCGAGAGAGAGAGAGAGAGAGAGAGAGAGAGAGAGAGAGAGAGAGAGAGAGAGAGAGAGACGCGTGTTTCTCTCGATCTCGCTCAATCATCTCGGGCATCTTGAAGAAGTTTTCGCAATTGTCGCTAAGCAGGCACCGCGCGACGCGGGCTCGTCAGGACACCCCATATTTATAAGGAAACAGGCGACATTAACACCAGAGTTTGCACTTGTGAGCGGTCTATTTGGTACCCAACGACCTAACGCTTTTATTATAAACACGCCGCCGTTTTAAAGCACGGCATCAAATATTTTTACGATGGCCATTATAAAACGCCTTTTATGAGGAACAAAGTAGCTCGCAGGCAGGAGGTGTTTTCTCGCCCTTTGACAATAATTTGTCCAGAATAACCGGCTCGTTTCACTCTCGGCCCCCCCCCGCACGCCCGGGCTTCCGCTCGATGATCCATCCAGCCCCGTTCGTCATAGGCGCGCGGCTTTTAAAAAGTAAAGCGCTGGACTCGGGCCAGCGCAAAAATAGAAGCAGATGTTATTAGTTGCGTTCACCAAGTATACGACGGCCGCCGCGGCGCGACGAGGCAGGCGGTGGCGGTGGCGGTGGCGGTGGTGGCGGAGGAAGGAGAGACGCGGGCAGAAGGCGACGAGGGAATGGCGTGTCCAGACGGTAGTGATTTCATTGCCCTTGAATTCTTACTAACTGAACGCTTAGATAAAAATAATTAGGCGGATAAACGCGGGGATGGAGGGGGTGGAGAGGAGGATGCCTGCGGACGTTAGTCGCGGCGATTTTATTCTGGAACCTCCCTCGGCGCCTCTCGCGTCGCAACGCGCGCCCTCCTCTATCTCTCTTTCTCTCTCTCTCTCTCTCATCCGATGCGATGCGCCAACCAAATGTTTTTGCTTTGAAGTTGGAAGATGAACGGGCCTCCTTCTAATTTCCAGTGTCTGCATTCTTAACAGCTGCACGCGCTGCCGTTCGATACGGCTGATGCGGTACCGCGCGTCGCGTCGCGCCGCGCCGGTTTAATTAGCATTTCGCGTGTCGTCTTTCTCCGACGGTTCTCAAAAAACCAAAAGCAAGCAACCGAATTGATATCGATCGGTTAACAAGGCTTCTCATCCTTTGCGGCAAATTGCTTCGTTTGTCCTTTATTAAAAAAAGTGTCACATGAGAGAGAGGGAGAGAGAGAGAGAGAGAAGTCCTGTTTTTTTTCCAGTCATTAAATTAATTCAAAGAACTCGAAATATACGTATAATTATTAGAGATTATTCACTCTATATACACAAAAGAAATCACACATTTGTGATTTCCCTTTGCATGCTCCTTACGTTTATTCGGTTTTATAAAATGATATCAATTGGAAAATGCGAGATCGTTATATTAAACACGACGCGAGCGTTTCGCGCTATTGAATCGAAATGCGCGAATTATATTCGCGCTATAATGGGATTGCGTCGTGCCGAGGACTTGCGCGGCGGCGCGCCCGCTATTAGAACGGTCCTCCGAGAGTTTTGGTCGATTTGCAGATTACGAGTCCCCGGGATGCAAGGCTGACATGGCGGAGGGTTCGGCCGAGGAGGAACAGAGCAGTACTGCTGCGCCCGCTTCCCCGCCAGCTGATCTTCGCACTCTGAACACCCAATTGTCGCCGCCTTATCACCACCAGCCCCATCTCCAGCCTCGTCTTCAGCATCTGCAGCATTCCAACATGCTGGCGACCGCCGTACCGCCCCGGCACAGCCACAGTATGCTGTCTCATCAGGTGAAAGCGGAGGCAGAGCTGGACGCCCCCTGCGATGTGCCATTGAATCTCAAGAGCGAGGTAAGCGCAGGAATCCCTTCTCGTCGATTATCGATGTTGGGAATCGGTTAACTGCTTTCGATTGTTCATTTTCGATGTGTTTTGCTCGCCGAGCGGAAATCGCAACACGTTGCATGACAAGCACTAACGATTACTGTCGCAAAAACCGTTCGTGCACAGTGCCTGGAAAACCATTTCGGCGTAATGTATATATTTCAGCTTGATGTAGCAAGTGTAGTTAATTACTACGTAAGATACCGCGACGGCCTATTTCTGTCGGTTATAGCGATCTCAAGCGATTGCTCGACCCATGCCTCGGTTGAAACGATCGAGATATCGCTATACGGCAGTGCTAAAGGATACGACGATCGAGACGGTCGTCATAACTCGTTACTAACGGTTTTGTGTGTCAATGACAACCAATTGTACGGTTAAGTAGCTGCCACGACGCATCTCAACCTAAATCGGCCAATGATCTTTCTGACCCGCAATGTATAAGATTAACGTACAAAACAAAGCGTATTCGAATGACTTCCACGAAGTTGAATGCGGCCGATATGCGATTTCGTTCGTTATCGCGTGTATAATATCTTCTAAAATGTGTATATTTAGCAGAAAATTATTTTCAGAGAATTTAATCTTAAATAGAAGCTCAGACACTAAGTCAACGGCAATCTCGGTATTATTGATTTACATCGACATTACGTAACATTCGCTAAATGCCTGCAAACCAAAATTTTCGTCATAAGGTCTAACCCTATGGAATTATATAACGTATAACGCAATTTACGTAATGTATAAAATAGACTCTTGTTATGATCAATGTGCGACAGCATGTCTTATTGAGTAATTATTTAAAAAGAAAGTCGTTAGTCTGGGTTACTCATTGCGCAATTCTGAGTAATATATTTAGTATAGTTGAAACGAATAATGTTATTAGATGTAATTAAAATGATTGCAAACTGACAGAGGTAAAAATATTATAATTAACACGTAAGTGACAGCAAACTGAAATTGTCAACTGAAAATGTAGCATGCGATTGCTTGTTAACGTAACTTGTTTTTCATTTACCAGGAATTAATAGAACGATACTGACAAGAGCCGTGGATAAATCAAATTCAAAAAAAGGTGGAATTTTAAAATTTCTAATAGTGCATGCATTTGTTTAAGTGTTATACACAAGTTTCCACATTTTCTAATAATAGAGTAAAATAATTTTTGTTGACCGCCCTCTCCTCGATCGAATCTGCTCGACCACTAATTTTCAGTGTTAAAAATTGATTTGATGTTAATCGCAAACAAATCGTATTTTAATTGCTACCAACATTATGTGAATTTATCGATATTCGTAACGTAAAACTTGCTCATGCGGCGAAATACGGAGAAGAGATGAAAATTAGGAAAGACTTTTTCGATCGGGAGACGTGGACAAGCTGAGCGAAAACTCATTAATGAAACTGATAAATCGGTCGTTAATTATTTCTCGTGCAGTGAAATTAGTTGTAAGTAACGGTAGTTGTAAGTCGTTAGAACGAGGCGGTAAAGTATGATGAGGAAATCCTGACTTCTCCAGCTGCGCGATCGTAAAGCGGAAAATATTTGCACGTAGCTTATACGTACCCGCTTCAATGAACGGTGACCAGTTTTGTCGATGCTTGCACATCGGACTAGCCAGTAGGGAAACTTTAGCAAACAAGCGTCCGGGGATTACTAGTCGTCAAATGTGTCTACTTTCTTTTGGGACAATTAACTTCTTGCTTATCGATTCTTTGCAGAGTCGTCGGTCGTCAGTTTCAAAAATGTTAACGTGGTTTATGAGCGAATACTGTGCATCGAGAGATATTATAGCGAATATAAAAATAAGGAATTAGTAAGCCTGGTGTCGCGGGCCCACGTTAGTAAATTCCTAGCGTCACGCACAATTCCTAGCTTCATTGATAACGATATAATTAAGTCACGCCGCGTTGATCCATCACTTTACGATCTTAATTGCCAGAACACAAGCCGCATGATATTCTTAAACGTAAAGAATTAGACTCTACGAAGAATTCGACAATGATGCCAATTAAGCGACGGAGGACGACAACCGCGACGCTAGACACGACGACTAGAGTCTCGAAAACGGTAGTCTCATCCGTTTAGAGCTCGTTGTGTGGATCTGTCCATCCATTACACTATTATCCCGTCGGCAAACACGGTATCCACGCCGGACTCCACGCACGGACTTAATATGCCCGGCGCGCATCTGAGAAGGGAGCATGCAATTTACGCGCAAAAGAAGGAGAATGTTTTATTCGCGCCTGACAAAAAGAAATATCTTACCGGTGTACGTGCTGAGAGGATGCGGATAATAAAGCCGCGCTTCCGAGATGCGTGACGAGAAGGAGGAATTTCCCGACCCGATCAGTAATCGATCGATCATCGTCCACTGATTTCGCGCGTAAAACAATTTCGCCGCTTTCGACTGTTGTCGAAGCAGCGTCAATTTTCTCGATCGGGAACATCAAGAATAAATCGCTCGCACTTTGCGCGGAATCGACCGATATGCGGAGACGCGCGCGGGTGTTATATCAGCGGAATAATTTATCCGCGATTTCATCGCGGGTAGCTCACTCGCGTGGAGTTCCACAGTCGCTCGAACTTCTGTTAGACGATCATAAATTATTAGACCTTTGAACGCGGTATTCTTAACGACCCCCTCAGTGCCATTAGCCGTTCCTCGTAATTGCGGAATATCTCTCTTTCTTGGGAGAGTAATGGATATTCGACGACGCTAATATGTATAAGGATATAAGGAACAAGCATAGATTTTGTGAGATGCACAAGGCCATCTCTGCGCAAACGGAGACATTGCCAAAAAAGATCGTAAAAGAACTGCGCGCATATATTCTCGCCTCCGAAATTTTTCGCGAAGTAAAGTATTTAAATTACTGACAGAGACGAATTAACCGTTCTACGATCTCGGAAATGCGTAACGTAGAGTATAACGTAAAAATTCGAATATCGAATATATCGCGCGATGGTAGAGAAGCGCAAAACCCGAAATGTGGATCGAGCACCCTTTGCATCCGCGAAGACCGCAGTAATGTGCATATATATGCAAATATTCGCGTATCTCACAGACACAATCTGCGGACCGGAAACCGTTAAACGCTCGACGGATGCATCGTCACGAATATTCCTCCACTCGTGGTCCCGAAGATTTCGTCCCGGTCACACGATAGAAGCCGCTAAACCATCTACAGGCTTTGCCGCAGAAGCAGCGACCCTATCCAGACCCTCTCGAATCCGAAGACGCAAATTTCACGTAGCTGAATCCGGCGCGTTGACCGTCCCGATGGATCGATACGCCGTAACCAGCCTTAAGGCGCATTCCAGCTTGATGGCCAGTAGTCCCGGCCGTAAATGCATCTGTCAAGAAAGTGATTGAAGGTAAACGATTCAGGGGGAGTCGCAAACGCCCAGACGGATCGGATCTCATTACCTCGGTGGCTCATTTCAGCGACTCAATTGCATTTCGATCGGATTTCACAATTATTATGATTATTGTTGAGCGAGACCCCGCGCAGCGCATAGGTCTCTCTGCGGCCGCGCCGATTAGAATCCGACGAGAAGCAGTCATCTCGCGCGCCAGCAGAGCGTCCAGCTTTTGACTCGCCGAGCCGAGATGCCCCGCGCTTTGATCGGTCGTAAAAAAATCCGTTTATCGCGTTGCACTATGGGTTTGTTTACACGCAGTATAATGATATTTGCTGGCTGTGCGCCAGTGTACGCGAAAGGCTGCTATAGCAGGTATCGATGCTACCAAGATCACCCGATGATGATTCTACTAATTTGAGAGATAACGTTTTCGCATAAGCAAATCGTCGTTATAACGCGATCATGATCTCACGCGGTTGATCAGAGCGGATAGAGCTCAGTCGCGCCGACGATTCAAGAACGAGGAGAATACAGGTCGAACTTTCATCGAAAAATCCGTTTTATGACGCATTATTATACTTGACGATCGCAAAAGATTTAGCTAATAAAAACGTACGTTTGACTGGTGATCGTCCGTAAAGCAACGTGGTCAGAACGACGAACGTGGAAATGGGTGGCAAAAAGAAGAATGAAAAAAAAGTGGAGGAAGTAAAAAGAATTAAAACGCCGAGATATTCTATCGATGGCTCGTCTATTTCTCTCACATGGTATTCGCGGAGTGATGGAATGTTTATCAATAGATTAATCTCCGGAGATCGGCGGGTGGTTCCGCGTCGTCGCCGGGCAGGCTCCTCGATTGCGATTAAACATAAAAGTATTATTTCAATCTGGCCCCTCCGCGCGTGTCGGCCATACATTCTCTCGATGTGTGTATGTCATCTCCGTCGGCACATACGCACACAGACGCGCGCGCATACGTGTGTATGTGTGCACGTGTGTGCGCGCGCACTTACTCGCGCGACCGATAGATCGGGCATTTTTCCATTAGATTGGAACTTGATTAAATTGAAAATCTGTCAATTTAGGAAAAAGCATCCGACAGCTTATATTGACGGTGGACATTATACGCGGTGGCCAACGAGGCAGAACTCGTTGGCCTGACAACTAGCGGAGATATAAAACCCATCGTCGCGACGATGGACCCGGGATGCGCGCCGGGCTGTTTACTTTTTGCTTCCTTTTGCGCCCTTGTAAAATTAATTGCCGGACGCTCTTTGAGGGTGACGCTCGCTTTCGCCGTTCTACCGATCGCGGAAATTTGCTCACGGTGTCATTCGTTCAATCTCCACCCTGATATGATTCCGACGCAGCACACCCTCGGTATCCTCTCCTCCCCGCCCCCCGTTCCCCCCATCCCCCTCCCCCCTCTCGCGACAGTTCCGTATCCGTCGCGAGATAGTCGCTGACGAGTTTTTGTAACGAGCGCATTTATCGCGTACACTTTTAAAGGAATAATGTGGCTTTAACGGGTTTAATCTGCTCGCATTTGCCGTTCGTGTCATCCTGCGACGAAGGAGGAAGGGCGTTTCTTTCGGTCGTTTGACGAGCGTTAAGTGACCCACATGCCTAATCATCCACGCTTGAAACATATGTTACGTCCACTGCTCGGCCAGCACTAATTTAATTGCGGTGCGTTCATCTTGACGGGATTCTAAGAATTTACATAGAGACTATGGTTAAGAATTCAATCTTCTGATGCTGTGCAACTAGATGCTGTGCAAACAGATACAAATCTCTTGATACGTAATCTTCCTCGATATAGCAAGTAGATTAAATTACGCAATAAAATTATTATCTTTTAGTGTTGTTTCTTTTCTCTCTCTTTCAGTCGATTACTTTTAATTTATCTTACTTCCGTCAGAGCTTATCGTTTTAATCGCCGATGTTATCCAACAATATTATCGTTATTGCAAACTTTGTTTTATTGCTTGATGGAACATGACAAAATTCGTAAAAAGAGAGAAAAGTATTTTATCTCTAAAAAAATATAATCCGAGTAAACGAAACGGAGTAGTATTATCGCAATTGAGTTAAAAGAATATTTTTTGCGACGAGCAACATTAAGCACAACGGAAACGTAAGTGTAATTTGCTTATGTACGGCGCCATTGTCCGAACAGTTTGATGTTTGCCGCGCAATCGAGAACATATTATACTTACGATAAGGTGCACCGCGATTGCAGCGGATAATTTAATTGAAAATGCTGACCTAACGATAATGCACCGGCACCGGAGAAATTTCGCGCCAACGCGGTCACTATTAAGAATACTTTAGGTCGAATGGACCGCATGTTGATAATTCACGTATATTACATATAATACGCTAATGCATTGTCACGATTAAGTGCGCTCTAATATCATTTCCTAACGCGAAACGGCGCTTAAAACAGTGCTTATTTCCAACATTAGTACAAAGCAAAATTGTCGTTGAAATATAATTATTTAATTAGATTGCATATTTTAGATGCACATTAAGCGCTGACTTTAAACGTATATAAGAATTCGGTGCTAAAAATTGATTATCATTAAAATGGACTTTAAATCCGAATAGGATTTTCTCGCGTGGCGAAAAACTTAATTCCGCATAGCCCAGCTCAGAAAAGCCGAAACTTTACATCGTCTAACGTTGTTGGTGCGAAGTTAAATCGTATCTCGCGAGTGTCCAAGCGGACCTTGATTAAAGACGATCGTGGGGCGGGAAGAACCGCGGATAAGTCAGAATGTAATCGCGCACCGGGACGCGGCCTTTTAAAGTAGGAAACTCGCCGGAAACTACCGGCCGCATGGCACCGAGAACTCCCCGGTGCGGTGCCAAATAACAATGTTGGATCTCATAAACAAGGAGACAAGACAAATACCCGCCTGGACAGTGGTTCCTAGGGCGCGGAGTGGACAGAGTCCGTTCTGCCGCCCATCCACCCCTCTGGGGATGGGAGACTCTGCTGGTAATTTCACGGTGTCTTGCATCCCTGAGCTACCCTCTCCTCCCTTCTCCCCTTTCCCCTTCCGTTGCACTTCTCCACGCGAAACGTTTTCGGTAACGTGATACGTTAACCGCATTCGTCTGATATACTCCAACTATGATCGGCGATTTCTGAATCGATCGAACGTCCTTCTATTTAACGTAAACTTTCACAAACTTGTACCCAATGATGTATGCAAATGCCGTTGCTCCGTTGAATCACATTGGAATGGTTGCAGTTTCAAAAGAATCTATGTTTTATGAAAATGATTAAAACATATTTCGTTTAGTCTCTAAATTGTTTTATATGAAACAAATAAATCATCAGAGCCATTAGTTTATTGAGATAAAAATGCGTAAGTACAATGATAAAAGACGTTCACAGATTTATATTCATGGCAAACGTATTCAATTATAATGCGTAGCGAGAGCTTTATCTTGGAGCAAGTACAGGACGGGATGAAGGAAAGGAGGGGGGAGGGTCACTGGGATTTGCGCGAATGGCCGACGACTTAATTGATCGAGGGCCATAAGCGAATTAGGGATGACCAATGTTCCACGTGCGGAGCTCAGGAATATGGACGGGGGAAGACACCAAGTTAATTCAATTCGAGGAGGCTGAGGAGGGTTTTGGGACGTATCTCGCGAGACGTAAATTTGCGTACGGACCGTGCGGCGCACCCCTTTCCTAAAGAACGACGGACACTTCAACAAATTGCATCGACGCCTTGGAACTGGCCGTTCCTTCCTTCCTTCCTTCCTTCCTTCCTTCGTCGTCCTTCGCGACCTTTTTTTCTTTCTCTCCTTTCGTTATTGCACGCGGTCGCGAGTCATAAATCAAATTATACGTTGAGTGAGATTAGATTTCTGTTTGGCCACGCTCGAATTCACGAGCAGTGGATTCGACGAGGGTAAGGCTGCGGTGGAAACCTTCGCCCTTCCTGTCTTCCGCGCCACCACCCCTTTCCCGACCCATCCCGGCGTACCTCGGTGCTGCTTGGCGATGGTGCTGGTACTGCTGCACTACGAGGTCCAACATTAGTTAACGATTAATCAAGGCGCTTGTAGCTCAACATATATCATTAAACTAGTTAGCGAAGTAGGGTCGGCCAAGTGTGCTGACCACTGGCTACACCACCCACCACCCCATTCTCTCTCCACCGGCCGGCCCTGACCGAACCCCTTCACCGGGTCTTTCCCTCCCCCCCTCCCGCCGACTTGCTCGCGGAGCCGATCCAACCCTCTGGCGACGTGCTCACCTACCGAATGGAACTCTTAGAGACTCCAGAAGCGAGTTTAAGCTCGTCGCTATTTCGTCCGTTTCTGGTGTGTGCCAATTGCTCGTTAAAGCGCAGAAACAGGGAAATTGGGATAGTCGAGGGTGGGGGGCATTGCACTCTCTAATGCTAAAATGAGTTCTCGTACCGCCTGAGATGTCGATAAGACATGGAATTTCTAACGAAGGCTCGCGGAAAACGCTCCGCTGTCTTGTAACGCGATTGGATTAGATGAAGAACAGTATCGACCGATTTTATAGAAATCGGTGAACTCATTACTAATCGAACAACCGGGTGAACGCCGCTATCTAGAGTCTCGTGGAACTTTCGCAGTGTGCCGCCCTCTCTGTTGGATTGACCTCCTCTCGGATCTTCTCGCTTTCCCGCACCCCTGCCCGCACTTCGTCTCTTCTAGTTTTAACCATCGGGAGACGGCCGCATAGCCTCCCGTGCGCCCGCGGGCGCCCCTTATAAATCCTGCAGGACTCCTGCAGGCACTAATGTACGACTGTTTGCGGGTATAACTTGGCCCCGACACGAAGGATAGGGGATGGTGTTTCCAGTACATGCTAAGCCGGGGCTAAAGGCCCGCTAGACCGAGCCATTCCTCACTGCCCTACAGACTTACACCTCCGCCCCCGTATGCTTGTCTTTGCTTCTTATCCCTAAGCAAATGTGGTCACCGCGAGGAGGGCGCAGGGATTTATTGATGGATTTACGACCTTGATGTTTGGATCTTGGAATAAGACGAATGGAATCTTGAATTCGCGGACCGTCACGCGTATACAAACTTTGCTCCACGTATCTTAGAGAAACGATGCCAATAGTAGTTTTATTATATACATTTGATATTTAAATTAATCAACGGCTATATTATAATTTTTTAAATAATTTTTTAAATTATAAGTTTGAATCGTATATTTTATTTTTATATAAAATAAAAAAAGAAAGAACTGTTTGACACTGTGAATTATAAATGACAACGATTTGTAATGTAGTGATGAGTGATTTGTTCGATACATTTCGAGACATAAAAAATTATTTAAACGGAGCGGATGGCAGCGAGAGACAAAAGCAATTTATGCTGCAGAATCGATGAGCTCGTTTGATGACCTACGAAAGATACCATCCACAGATTATCGACGTTTCGCGATGGAGCAGAAATCCAAAAGGGCCAGACACATTAATACCATGGCGGAGAATCACTTGGCAAAGTTATTTGACCACCACTGTTCATCCTGGGAGATGGTATTAAATTCCCACCCCTTTCCACCACCCTGCACCCTCCTCCAGTGGTCCGGACAGACTTGTACCAAGGACCAGAGCGAGCTAGGCACCAGTGTCCGGCGGTGTCGTCGGCAAACGTTTGCTCGACAAACAAACTCAACTCCCGTCCCTGCTTCACCATTGCGCGACTCTGTTTTACTATATAAATGAGATGGTCACCCTAAGTACAGGGTTGAAAGGGATGATACTGCACGAGTGTGCGTCTCGTCGGTGCCATCCAGTCGCTCTTCAGAGGCGACTGTCACTGTCGATCCTTCGTCTCTGGTCTCTTCGAGTCTCATACCAAGGGATGGAAGGGAAATGATAAGAAATAGGTTTGTTGACGTCGAAAGTGTCCGCCGTGTATTTCTTGTTTATCGGCATTTCCAAAAGGAAGATGTTTGGTCCGCTGCTGGACGTTAGTTATCTCGCGCACAAATTTCGTGATGAAAAAAAAAAACAATTATTAATTATACAAGCTTCAATATATATCGCTGTCCGTATAATGACACAAAGTGACAAATATCAGCTTGCTTTTAAATTATGGAATTGGAAATGTCGATGCATCAGAAAGCTATCAAAAGTGTCTGTATTATAATAAATTGACAATTATAAAAATTCAATTTGGAAGCTTCAAGCACAGTATTGCATGCATTAATCAAACGGGATGTGAGAGCAGTAAGTTTTCTCCTGGCTTTGCAAAAGTTTCGATCGAAATTTAATACTGATAAATAATAGAATTAATTTGTAAATTAACTTCGTTATTACGTTCGGATCCATTTATGGTTGTTACAAGGTGTTCGTTACGTAACGGAGAACAAATATGGGAACAATCTTCGTGCTTGGAGGATGAATTTCATTGCGAAGTTAGTGACCGTTCGGCTGCTCAAGAATAATATAATCCTCCGGTGTGCGCCGAGACTACTCTGTATTAATGTTTGCCCCGATATCTGTAAACAGGCATTACCTGTATCTCTGGACCGAGGTGTAACTATCCGCTAGGCGAGCTCATGGTAGATTTGAACGTTAGCTCGCCACAGGGATTAGAAACTTCCTACGGCGAGGTCACCGTGCATACTGTTTGCGTTTCTCTATCGGTGCCTCGTAGAAAGGAAAAGAGGAATACGTGGTCAGGTAGCTTGGATCTACGTGGAGTAACGGACGCGTTCGAAACTAAAATGATATACGAGCGTCAGCTAAAGAAATTTCAGCGCGCCACGCGCAAGTCTTGTCCTTTCGGCATTGAAGCTAATGATTATCTCGATTACTATAAAGAATCCAATAGTTTCATTCGCGGCGAAATTCGTGATGGCATTCGTTAATATAAATTTTTTTCCCTGAAATGTCTGAATAGTCCATTTTAGTTGCATATACGTAACGTCAAGAGATGCAACGATATGATACGCGTACGCGATAAGAAAATGAAAAAAAAGTCGATTAGCCGTAGAGGCGAAAAATTAAACGCGTAGTCGTATATAGCGGCGAGTGAGGAAGACGCGGCACGTTTACAAGAATTCATTGCGAACGATAACACACTGGTGAGCGATGACACAACGGGCATTATCGTAGATGACAGAATGGTCGGTTTCATTCGCGCGCGTGCGTGTTACGCGTGCGTGTACGTGGACAGACGGTTAACTGACGCGGCATATTTACATTGTGTGGCGGTGCAATTAAGCCTCGTATCCGGCATCAAGCGTAGGAAATTCCGTGCGGACTAACACCTTGCTCCCTGCATTCACGCGGCCTGCTTATGTCCTGCGCTGCATCCTGCTGTCCTCCTCGCGGCAAGAACAGCACATATACGATATCCGTTTGAAACTTTAACCTCTTTCCTTTTCACCTTTTACGGATGTACATCCCAAGGAAATGGATTATCCAATTACTTAGAAAAGAATTCAATTCAAATTTTCGAACGATTTCGGATGCGATACTTGGATTTTTGTTACTGGTATCGGTATCAAAGATCGCCGTTTTTACAAGAAACTATAAGAGAAGCTATAAGAGAAAGTCTTACCGATGTTTATTTTGTTTATATTAAATGAAAACTTAAAAATTATTGATTACTATTATTACATATTTGTATATATTAATTAATTAATTGCAGATATTGATATAGATATCACATATCATATATATTATAGATATTACATATTTATATATTAATTATTGCTAAAACTCTCTTTTTAATTTGTGACATAAATAATTACATATATAATGTTGTGAAATTTATACATAAAATTTCGAGAATTAGCGAATAAGTACTACACTATTGTTACATTTTATGAATTTCTCGATTTGATGAATTAAAGGTTATCTCTCTTTCGCGTTTAATTCTAATTTTCAAAATTTCCAAAATAATTTTCAATGCGGTATTTTCTTTATGATTATAAATATAAATGTGAATCCATTCGCAACCAACCATATCATACATATCATACATATTACATATGCGGCGAAAGCTACTTCGATCACGGCGCATTGATCCATTCTTCCCGTCTGCCGAAGATATAATAACTGTTTCTACGGCTCGTAAGGGAATTCCGCAAGACCGCTTTGAATCGGGTGGGAATCATTCGGGAAAACGTTTCGGGAACCGTTAACGTACCTCAATGTGAACGCATCTTACGAATGATTGTTCTCTTGGGTGCGTGCAATATGATCGTTCACTTGCCGAGAATGAGAAGTTTTGACTCGTTCCTTAAATATTATACTCCACTTGTACTACGTTTCCTTAAGTATTATACTTGTTCTTAAGCATTAAGGAATCGATTGTGTTGACTTCACGGCACACATGTACAACTCTGACGCGATGTGCTAATTGAAGCGTTTCGCGGAATGAGTTAGACATACACGTTTATTAAGGAGAAGCGAAAATCCGTGAATCGTAGATAATTAGTACACGTTTGCTTATTGTTTGATAAAAATTATCACGGAAAAAGAAATGAAAGCATCAAACGTGCTCGATGAAATAAACCAAAAGCGTGAAATTTTTATAATTTTAATTAAATTGTAGTTATTTAATGATAAAACTTTATACGCATTTTTTCTATACCTGACGGCTATATCCGCGAACTATCACACATGAGTAAATAATCCTCGTTTGGCGAAGCACCACCTGTGTAGCAACATGGAAATAATTTACGCAAATGATGAATATCCACTCGGGCTCTTTGCTTTACAGGTTGCTGGTGCGTATGTATTGCGACGGAGGAAACGCAAGAAGCATCGCACAAACTTGATAATCACTGCCGTCTCTTGTCAACTGCGACTTATCGAGTCTCACTATCTCGGATCTCGCGGTGCGTTTAATTGTCGTTAAGCCGGTCGCCAACATTTTGTAATTGATTGAAGCAAAATACAGTCGTGCTAGGTAGGCCGGGCAATCGGGGGGACAGCCTGAGATCCAGTAAGTCAAATTTTCCCCTCAAGCGACGACCGCTCGTCCCGTGTACATGACGTTTTAATAACGGTTCGTGAGCGATTGAAAATGTCAATCTACTCCGCTTTTGCGCGTGCACTACATTCGCGATGCGTGCGAAACGCTCGTCGAACGAAAGGTTTCGTATCTGTTTAAACGTCGCGTCGTCGTTTAAGAGTTCCGCTCGATCTCGCGTGTTCGTTTAACGCCTTGGAATTGTCGAGATATATATATTTTTTTAAGTAAAGTTTCACGCCGGCTTTTTAGCACATTATTAAGTACCTCTTGAACACATTAGAAGGAGGTTTTTCATCGATACGGACTCGTTCTTCGCGCGGCGAACTCGCGCACCGGCCACGCCAGCCAACCGGACGATATTTAATATACGATCAACTTTTTCATTTTCGAATTGGATTGTAACGTATCTCTTTTCCCCGTAAAAATTTTTTTATAAAATACGCAATTATTTTATATTGCAATAAAAGAGATTTTTTGCCGAGATAAAAAGTAATAAAAAAAATTTCATATTAATTTTTAAACACGGAGCGCAAATTTTTTATCGGAACACACGGAAACAAGGGTTACTGGTTTAGATACATTTATATATTATGCAGTATGTAATTACTTTCCGATAGAGAAGGGATTTTTTTTGTCCAAGATAAAAAAATAATAAAAATTTATATTAATGTTCAAAATGCATACCCGAGGCACGATTTTCACCCCTGGCAATTTCAAGACAGGAACAATACTACATGCTTTTTTTCCTACGTAATGCTATAATGGAATTATTTCCACCACGCTTCATTTAAACGAATGTTACGATACTATTGCCACGATTCCAGCTAAATTCCACTAAAAATCTGTACTAAATTCTGATTTATGTTTTGCGAACTTTTTTTTTACATCACTTAGAATTTAGAGTATAAATTCAAACACGTACAACGTACACAAATAAAGAAAATTCTTTAATCGCGATTATTGGAAATTAAAAATTAATCGAGATTCATGCGAATCGACGTCGCTGTAACGTACAGGCGTAAAATACTCAAGTTCGATCTCAGAGTCAAACTCTAGCTGTCTCGTGTTTTGATAATCAATTGTGTTCTCTCTCTTTCTCTCTCTCGTCGACGTCGATCAGAAGGCGACGGTGTCCGATCCGAAACAATGGCGTTAGCGAGGATAGGCGGGAAGCGGTATCGTCCGCGCGAGTTTATCTAGCCAGTTCTATCTTTTATTAGCATCCCGTAGAAGCTATTTCGTAGCCCTTTCTCTATCGCCTAACGTATCCAGGCAGTTTCTCTGGAGTCTCTCGGCCGTACCGTAGTCGAGCAGGAGTACCAGAAGTGCGTATTTACGAGCGTTCCCGTCCATAAAGCAACCTCGCGCCTGATTTTGATACATTCTCCACTCCGAGCACTATCTCACGCGCGAATACGACCTACGTAGCCATACACTTGGGATTTATGGTGATGCTGCGCGCGTAAGCGATAGTTTTGTTTTGTATTCCATGTAGCAGCCTGTCTCTCTCTTTCTCTCCCTCCTTCTCTCTCTCTCTCTCTCTTTCTCTCTCTCTTTCTCTCTCTTTCGCGCGCATTACACCCTGGAATTCCACGGATTTTTAAAGGGGAAAAAAAGAGAAACGGGAAACATCCTCATGTAAATCGCATGAGTGAAAACGGAATTAAATTGACGTCAATGCAAGTATTTGGTGCAGTCATTTCCTTTCTCATAACATGATTCTCGATACGCCACTTTCGCGAACTCAAGTGGGGAGATCTGCGACTGCGAATCGAGCGAAAATCGCGCGCGAAGATATGATAATGAGAAAAAAGCGAATATTACGAGAAGTGATTTATGATTACATCTGTTAGAGACGCAAAAATTTTAGGAGATATATACTGCAAAATTTAAAGCGACGAGCAGACGGATACGTGTTGCTGAAACATACATTAGGCGTTGGAGAAATAACGACAGACTGGCGCGGGCAGGAATAAATACGCAGCGAGCATGAAGCGCAACCCTATAGCAGCAGCAAATATGCAGCCGCGCGTCACTCCAAGACATATTTTTACATCCGACATAAAACTTGGCGTAAATCGATAATGTTCAACAATACTATTTTTGTTCGTGCAGATGTCAGATGTGCAAATGGTATAACGTCACGAATTAATGTAATGTGCCCTCGGCTACTTAATCCGTTTATTTAAAATCGCATGTTGATCGTCAACGTATGTTATCATGATATCGTGATATATTTTACCTTTTCATTCTAAACGTGCAACAGATACGCAACAGATTACAATTAAAAATTCAGATATATCGCCCCGGGAATTGCAGCGTATCTCGTTAGAGGCGTCGTCGATTGTACGAGATGAAAACGTTACAGGTCTTGCGGTTAAAATATATATTAGATACCGAAAATATTGTTATAATGACGCAGGCAGGGTCTGCTTATGCAGGGAATAAATGCATGGGAAAAACGCGAAGGGCCGATTCTGGGCAAGGGGCACTCAGGATCCTGGAGTCCTCGCGCGGGTGTACGCGCGTATACATATATATATATATAAAGCGTCTGTGCATATCGTAATCACAATATTATGATGGAATTGGGAGGGCCGGGTTTCCCATTTCTATTTTAATGGCATCGGGGATTTCAAGCGGGGCTGTGCCAAGCGTCGCGTAATAACTTGTATCCCAGTCGAAAAAAAATATCGGAAGGCTCGCTGCAAGCCGGTTTATGAGATCCTCGTTTTTCATTCGATGCGTTTTTTTATTTGGAAGCCGCGTGTCCCGCGCATGGCGTTTAAATGTTAAACTAACGCGCGCACGTCGTCGCTTGGATTTTCCCTCGTCTTTCGCTCTTGATCGCCGATTCGCGATGCCTATCGCATCCAAGGGAAGTGCACCGATGTAGAATGATCGCTATCATAATTGGACCCCGAATGAATATTTAGTCCGAATTGCGAGCGGCCGTTTAGATAAATCCATCGCTAACGTGCACATTCGTATACGGGTGTTTATTAATTAACAGCAATTCTCACATTCACGTGTGTACCTCGCGCGTGTGTAAGAAAAGAGAATCGATCGTCGCATGCCGAACGGCTGTTTAGAAAGTTCCGCCGTATTTCTTTTGCGGAACTTGGCGAATAAAGACGGAACGGATACCGGAACGAGGGCGGCGCGGTATTAGCATAATATATGTCGCAATTATCGTTATAATTGTTCAAGTTGTTGGCAACTGGTTTCAATATACGCTCACTTTCGCGTTCATCCTCTACCCTCTAACGAGGCGTTCCTTCGAGGACAATTTGCAGAGGTATAGAACTTCCTACCGGCCAAAGTGTATCCAAGTCGAGTATTAATCGATTAAATATCCAAGGAGAAACAAATATACGTTCCATTTTGCTGTACATTTTTAAAACAATTTTTCTACGCCTTTAACATACGCTCTCAGACTTGTTCATTAAAGATTAAGAAATAATAAAGAATAAAGATTCTATCTTGAGGTTGTGAGGCAACCGGCTAAATAAAAATACTCAATCCGACATTATAAAAAACTACATAAATAAGAAAAGAGTGCTAAATAATAAAGTAGTCAGAAATTAAAGATATCAGGTGTCGATGCGCGCCAAATATGGAAACAGTGTCGTTGCCGACTGTTTTACAGGGTGGAAAGTTCTTCAGGGAGCGGAGGATTAAAAGTTTACTTCGCCGGTGGACGAGGCGGGGAGAGAGGGGAGTTGGCGGTTGGCAAGAATGACTCCGAGAAGTTAAGATCCATGAGAAAGGAGTCTGTAAAGTTGCTGAAACTTTTTAGTAAGAATTAATCACCGGAAGATGGTGACTGGTCCTTATTAAATTGTGACCTCGCCATTTATTTCGATGCGGTTAGTCCAAGCGATTCAATTTGCGGCTGCGGCGTTGCGCGAGTAAATTACGTTAGCTGAAATTATCACCATTGATGTTATCCAGCATTTGTGAGAATGCTATCCGCCGCAATAAATAATTCCTTTCCATGCTGTTTATGATAACTCCGAGTTTTATCCGACAACCTTGCCGCAATATACATAGTAACAAAGATACATTCTACCTCATGTACAAATAACGGTTCGCTGGCAACAGACAATCCTAAGTGAAGCCGCTGATACGCATTTCGCGATCGTATACCAGCGTGCGGTGACCATACATACATTCACGCATACACACACACACACACCTCTCTCTCTCTCTCTCTCTCTCTCTCCTTTTCTTTCTCTCTCTCCCCCTCTCCCCTCGCAAATTGCATTTCGCGCTACGTACCTATACGTTAACCAGTGCGGTCTTTATTATGTATGTTCAGCGTATGAATCCTTGATGGATTCCAGATACTTCATTACACCGCTATTGACCTGAATCTTTTATTATCTTTCCACCGCGTAGACACAACGGTGCGGCGGTGGCGGCTGGGCTCATTATACTGCAGAAAATAATCATTATGTCCATTGACCGGCGCGCGGGTGGGGAGGCAATTTTATTTTTCTGTGTCCGACGCCGCGCCGGTGAATACGTCTCTGATGACGATTAGTGACCCTTGGCATCCTTAATGACCGCCCGCACACAATCGTACCGCCTCGCGTACCGCTTATGCGTTGACGCACGCATGCTCGTTGAGTAATATCTAGATCTAGCCGCGCTGAACATGATATTCGGAGCGGCGAGCGTTTAATTAGGCAACACGCGAATAATCGTGCGAAACAGCGCGAATGGCATTACGGCAAAACCCCCTCGCGTCTTTCCGGGAGGACAGGTAATATCGCCTGATTTAGTTTAGCGCGCCAAGCGGTAAAATTTTCCAGATAGGAATGAGTGTTCGTATAATTGTACCACATGGTCAGCGTGTGTAGCTTTAACATGCATTTTCAAGGGGTTGCGCACGACGAGGGGGAGATAAAATCGATCGACTGGACATCGCGGTATTTTTTTGTGGACGATTAGTACCTTATGGCATAATAACGATCCCTCGTATACGTTTATACATCGATGCCCGATTGTCTGTGCCGAATAAAAATAGGCAGCCTTGAATATGGATCTACTTTCTTAAGTGGATATTTCGGAACCGATGAGAAAGCACGTAAATCGGGAACAATGGAAAACGTGCAGAATTCGCTTTACTTATTCGCCTTATATAATGGTTCAGTCAGATAGACATTATTAATAGATATGTGCACTTAATGTACATTTGCAGAAATACGCTTTCAATAAACTATTGTTATTTTAGAATTATACACAAAAAAAAAGAATATTTTAGATTTAAAAATAGCGTATATAAGCAAGATCACTATAATCTTCTTACAAGAATTTTTCTTATAAGAATTTCAATTTTTTATTTCAACATTTTTTTTTAAGTTGAACTATATAATGACTTCATTCAAGCAAGTTTTCTTAACGCAATATAATCTCGTTTCAAGATTTCCACGTTGAAAGGTTGAAACTAAAAATATTTTCACATCAAGAATATTCTTTTTTTCTGTGTAATATGTCGTTTTTTTTTTTTAGATCCGTAGATATTTATGTTATCGCCAAGATATCTAAATTTTTCTCTCTCGCGATGAAATGTCGGTTATACTAATAAATCGCATCGCGCGAATTCGACTTTTCGTTACGTTTTCGGAAGATACACGCGAGATATGTAAAATCATGGTTGAAAGCCACGAAGCATCGGATGGAGGCACGAGGGCGCGAAACGAGCGTGGAAAACGGGAGTGGGGTGGGGAGAGGGCGAAGAACAGGCGAGGAGAAAGTGGAAAACCGAATAATCGTCCAGCTCCGACCTCGGTGTCGGTTAGAAGCTCCGGCGAAAAAGAGGAGATGAAATGGACCGTCCGACTGACAGGAATTTACATCCTCTCGTGCGCAATCTGCGTGAGTGAATTGTGTCGTGTTACCGTCCGGAGAATTAGATCCGGAAAATCCGTAATAATTACTCGAGCGCGCGGCGCTCGCCGAAGCATCCTCTTCCCTCCGACTTTCGCTCCGCTCTTCTCTCTCGCGCCCTTTTTCCCCCTACCGCTTTCCGTACCGTCGCTCCCTCGTTCGTTTCTCTCACCGCCACTTGACAGCGTGAAACACAAAAATAAATAATGATTCACCGCGCGCGGCGGCGGCGGCGGCGTTGCTCCGGAAAGAAACGGCTCCAAC
The DNA here is from genome assembly GCF_048541705.1 of Temnothorax americanus. NCBI lineage: Eukaryota > Metazoa > Arthropoda > Insecta > Hymenoptera > Formicidae > Temnothorax > Temnothorax americanus. The sequence goes on along the minus strand of NW_027509547.1, from coordinate 5,497,042 downwards.
CGTGCCCGCGAAACACGCTGTCGTAGAAAAAAAAACGCGCGCGGTAACGGACTCGTTTAACTCCTGCGCGTTTCCCCTCTCCTCCTCCTCCTCCTCACGGTGCATCGCGATGCATCACGACGTGCATAAATGTGCGTATGTTTGCACCAGCGCGGCGTCTCAGAATGTAACGCTCGCCACCGCGATAAAATTCAATCTACTTTACGCGATGTTTCCCTTCTCGTACCGCGTGTATTCTTATCTCAGATTTATTTTAGCGCTGCAATCGATCGAGCTGCTGACCGATTTTAACCCGATTTAAGAAAAGCCACGATCTTCCGAGGCGAACGCTCGCGATATTAGATACGTTTCGACCCATTTGACCCGTTTTCAAGAATCGAAGTTATAAGAGTCAGCGGAGTAATGCCGCGTACTAAATTCGTTCGGTCTTGCCAGGGTGGTGAGACCAGTTCAGCACGTTTCGTTAATGTAGCTGCTTAGGAACAGGTATAATTAGCGCGCTTAATGCTTAATGATTTATACATGGCGCTTTAGCAAATTTAGGTTAAATGGGGTAACACGTGCCGAGGTTAATTAGTGCGTGTTTATGAACTTTAAGGCTAGCGATCATCACTGATTGTGCGCATGTAAAAGATCAATCAAAAGAACGATCAACCTCATTAAATATTTAATCATTAAATAGATAGGAATGAAATTGAAAATTATTATATTAAATTAATATAAAAATTATTTGTAACAAAGTTCTTAAAAAGCAATTGAAGTTCTTATCTTAAATTACGATGTATTCTTAAATTCATTTTTGTTTAGACGCGAAATGATGATTGCGGTCGAAACAAAATTCTGTAAAGCATTCAAATGAAATCATGATACGCTACAAAATACAGCGGACGCAAAATTGTGTTGCTTATATCGTTTTATGTAATATATTTGGCACTTGGATTTTGTCGATTTTTGTACATTTCGATGTTTGCTACATAGCGAGTGTAATATATCTGCAATGTGGATAAATTGTAAAATATGCTTTGCGTTAAATCGTTACGCTAATAGAAGCACGCGCACGCAAATCGGTAATTGTAGGAAGGACTTGCTATTTGAAAGGGTTACAACAACGATGACTAGTATGGTCGATTGGTTCGCACGAAATTTGAGTTAATGGAGCGCGCGCTGGTAATCAGGGTGGAATTCGAGTTCATCACTTTCTCGATGACTGTTTCGGGTCATCGTTCACTGGCTCGCGTAACCCATCGAAAATGATAATTTGCTCATCGTTGACGCTACGGATCATCTACTCGTAGCAGCAACGTTTTCCTTCTTCATTAATATGATTAATTACAGCGTGCCGTGAATTATTAATAATTTGCAATTTAAAATAAATCCAGCTCTCATACATTTTGTGCGTTGTGTAAAAATTTCTCCCAAAATCTTATATTACTTGTGCGGAAACGGCTCCTTGAAGCAAATTGAAATCGTTTTCTTTACGAATAATAAGTAATCGAGTTTTTTCAAAGCGTGCAGCGTGCAAAGAAACTCTTACTGGATAAAGTTCCGAAACTTTATAAACATCCAATAGCCCCATGACACTTGAAAATGTCATCCACGCGAGAGACGCTTATTAGCCCGGCCGTTGTCGAGCCCGCGTTACGGCAGACGCGGTCGTTTACATTTTTACCAGGGCGCGCGAGAACTCGATATTCCGACAAACACCGATTGGAAATGTTAAAAGATCGAAAGAATTTTAATGAAAACCCCCGGCCATAGCGTCCGGTCGAACGTGCCTTTTAATAGTTCATCCGCGTCTGCTTTTCCTTTTTTTTTTTTTAACTCCGTTCTCCCTCTGACCCACACCCCCGGCCACCTATTCTCGCTCTTTCCCTCTTTCTCGTTGCTTTTTATTCGGTACGTTTCGGTCCGCTCGCGGTCCGGATGCAGGAAATATACAGGGTGTATCACGAATTACGCGCTTTTGCTCAGAAGGCCTAATTGCATATTAAATCATTCTTTCGGAAGGAAACTGATTTTGTCGACTCAAGCTTCAAAAATATAAAACAGATTAAAAAAAATCCTTGAACTACCATTTTTATGTATAAATTTTGTATTAATACATCACCGATATGTCACGAAAATTAGCTCATTGAAAAGGTGATCGCATTTAAGTTGGAATCTAGTTAAAAAACCATTCAAGTGTTGAAAGTTAAAGTATTTGAACTGAAGGAAAAGATCACATTGGTAAGTAAAAATAATCGATCTCGAGTTTGTCGATGGTGAATCCGTCGCGACTTTTGACGCGACTTGTATATCTGTTGGAAAGAGAGCGCGCGGTCACCGTAACGTACGGACCGGACGGACGAACGGATGGACAGGCGACTGGACAAATGGAAAGGGGGAACGCGATTGCTCGCGCCCTGGGAAGGACGAAGGATGGGACAGGGCGGTGGGTGAGAGATGGGTGGGCGGAACGACTACGGCGGAATTATCTTCTCTCGTGCGTGTTTATTTTTCGCGTGATTACAAACGAAGTTAATCGGAATCGAACGAAATTAATTTTATTGTCCGTCGAAAAAAGCCATCGCCGTCTATCCGTCCACCCCTCCCGTCCGCGATCTTTCCGCCCTCGGCTAACGGCGGACGCGACGCGACGCGACGCGACGCGTGTGTGCCACTCTTAACACAGCTTCGGCATCGTGCGCGCGGGCAGTGTGCGGCGTTTTCGACGCTGGTAAAGAGAACCGGACGGACAGCCCATTAGGGCGGCGAATTAAAATTATTCCATTAATTTCTGATTTTAGAGTATTAAAAACGCGGGCCCGAACGGCAAAGCGCGATAAGCGGAAAAAGTTGGAACGGAAATGGGGAGGAATATGTCAAAGCGGTCGATGGTATATGTCGTGTTATAGTTTGCGGCGCGTAACACGCAGCGCCGGCAGTAATATAACCGCGATGAAAATATAATGAAAAATAAAGCGACCCCGGATCTCTTCATACGTAAGTATTTCAATGATATCTGGATGGAACTCGAAATATACATTTTAATAATTTTTTTTTTCATGTTTTATGTTCACGAAATGTTCATTATGTCTTGCATTAGCTCTTTAAACGAAAGTTAAAAAAGACAAGTTGTTAGCAAAAACGAATTATACTCTGCAAGGGTATGACTTATTTACAAAGTATGAAGAGAAGTTCTAGTTCGCACGAGAGTCGCCGATAGGGCAAGCCCATGCGTAACTCGGGACAATTCACGAAGTCGGAGTGAAAGTCCCGATCGCGCGGCGGATGTAGCGGTATATAGAAACGATTGCGCAACCAGAAACTGGCAATATGCCTTAAAGATACAAGCTAAAGCAAGGAGCTCGCGTTCACTGACGTGTCGGTGTTGCTCCAGTCTTGGTCTTGCTTCAGCAAGTATCGTTCGCGCATTGGGTGTCTTTCCCTCTCACCCGCTTATCGTTTCTCTTTTGCTTTGCACTCTCTCTCTCTCTCTCTCTCTCTCTCTCTCTCTCTCTCTCTCTCTCTCTCTCTCTTTCGCTCTCTGTCTGTCTGTCTCCTTTTTTCTCTCCGGGGAAGCACACGTTCCATCACGACCACGCGTAATACGTACGTACGTGCACACACGTACTCGAGAACGGCCGACCTTTCATTTCCCACCCCACCGGCGAGCGGACGCCGACCAATCGGACCTTACCCCGCGCAAAAACATCGAACCGCACACGACCGAGCGTGCAACGAAAGCGGGGTGAGAGAACGGCTCGAGCGGGGTGGCGCGGGGCGAGGAGAAACGAAAAAATCGTTCAGAATTAAAACGGGGAAGCAGAAAAATAATCAGATTTCCGCGTATATTATTAACGAAGATATGTGCGTGCGTGCGTGCGTGCTCGCGCGACCGCGCCTGTGGGAGGGAGTTTGGACCGCTGAAAAAGTATTGACTTCAATCGGAATCCACCGTGCCGATACCTGCCTGCCATCGTCCGCCCCCGTGCGCGCGCGCGCGCGCGCCTCTTCCCGCGCTCATCCTTCCCCGCCGCCGCGCCGCCACCGCTGCAGCCGCTTCCACTTCCTTCTCCTCCTCTTCTAAATATCTATACGAGTTCAATGCGGCCAACGTGAATTCGAGGAGTTCACGTGCGAATCACGCGACTCGCTATGCCTCCGCTCTCCGTGTAGATGCGCGACCGGGCGTGGGCGTGCGCTCTGTATGTGTGTGAGCACGCGGCCATCCGCGTGTCGTCGGCAAAAGCGCGAAAAACGCGGCGAGGTGCGGGGCGGCTGTCCGGAGCAGAGAATTTATAATGCGAAAAAAAACTGGTGTCGCGCCGCACACCGTCGCGTCGCGTCGTTCGTTTAGGCGGCGTGGTACGGCGCGGCCACCACCGCGGAGGAAATCACGGCCGGCCAAATGGACCGCCGCGCGAGTCGCCGCGGATTTCGCTTTCGGAAAATCGAGTCGACCCCCAACCCGCGAAATTTTGCGAATGCGATAAAGAGAATGGCGGTTTTTTTCGTTATTAAATAATCTGCTTGTAAAGAGACTGTCAGAAACTGTGTCCTTTCGCTACGCTCCAAAAATTAAATATTAAGATGAGTATACTTTTCAAGATCACTTTAATAGCTTTCAAGCCACCGGCGAGGGAAAAATATGAAGAGTGAAGAATAAAGTTTCAATTTATCAATAGCAACAATATAGTTCATTTAAATATCAATGGAGTTTAATTGTAATTTTTAATTATCAAACATATCAAATGCTCTCGGGGGCCCTCGGTCCTCTAATAGGGAGATACACATTGTGTGTGTGGAGGAACTCAACGTTCGAGGATCAATAGGATCGCGATCATGGGTCTCCCCTACCTTGTCGTGCTTGGTGAGCCGTGTTTGATACGTATCGGCCCGAAGTTAATTTCAACATCCTTAATCAAGTTCGATTGTGTCTAAATAGAGAGAATACGAACTTTAGCTTGACAATCCGGGTCAAATGTGTAAACAGGCGCGATAGACAATACAGCGCGAGAGATGCAAATTCGAAGCCGTAGTCTCGAATCGAATCGTTACTCGAACGAGCACCGCAAGCACGACGTTGGACAAATACCTTCGTCGAGGTCCTTCAGGAATCTCCGGAGTTTCGGCGGGTAGCAGTGGAATCCTTCGATATACTCTAATTGGCGCATTCGCGCTGGTGTTGCCCGTATATCGGTCCGCAGACTGCATGCGACGAACCCATTTTCTCCCCGTTACATTTATATCCATTAAATCGTAATATCTCATTTCTACCTTATTTCATAGTATTAATTTATGCAGTAGCTGTGCGAAATTATTTTCACTGTAATTGTATGATCCATTATGCGACAATACGCGTACGTCTTGTCGCTCGGATCGAGACGATTCTTATCGTCTATCTAGGACTAACTATATTAAACTCAAAGCGAGACGTAAACGTCGGGGCCGCTCATCGTTTGTATCCTTCCGGAATCCTCGTCACGTCGTCTGCTCTCTCCTCCCGGTCTCTTCTCTTTCCTTTCCGGAGGGTAGGTAGGTGTATATATATATATATCGAGCACCAATCACCACGCATAATCTGCGTGCTCATTATTACTAGGACTGCGAGGGGACGCGCATGCATGTACCTATACCCGCGTTCATTATGGAGACGATATGGAGCATTGTTTGCAGAATGAGAGGGGTGAGCGCCGCCACGAACCCTCCAACCGTCTCTCCGCTCCTTCCTCCCCTTAATGCGATACCACTCTATATCTCGCGCTCTCTTTCCTGTCTTTCGTCCCTTTCGTTGTATCTCGTCCCGCATGCCCGCTTTACGAGAGCGACTCGAGTATTCTTTCTCGCGTGTTCGTGCTCTCGCACTTGCCGAGCGTCGCGTCGCCTCTGTGTGCAGTGACACGCGTACGACTAAACTTATCGCGCGTTTACGTTACGCGAACGCGAAAGATTTCCGGCTGCATGCGTGACGCGCAACAAAAGGGGCCACGCGCAAATCGTTCGTAGTAATTAGGACACGTGCGCTCGCGGGAGGGATCGGTTCTTGCCGCGCTTATCGGGCCTCCACGCCTAAATCATTATTGAGAAAAAAGGGGGTAAAAGCAAAAGTCTTGATAAAGTTCCATCTATTGAAACATCGAACAGAGTTCTTCGACAAAAAATCGACAAGAGAAACGATGATTGTCTCTCTCGAAATCAATGAATTTTGTTGTAATATGTTAGTGAATTGTCTTTCAATGCAACGTTATAATTGAAGAAATGTTTAATTGTACGTCGTTGCGCGGTATGTAAATTTTTCAAATGTAAACGCGAGAGGATTTCGTGAAGTGCCGCGGACAGAAACGTCACCGTAATCAAAATCAATCGCAGGAACGGATGTTCAGTTCTAGAAAACGAGATTAATAATATCTTCTGAATATTCTTTCAAACCGTGCTACGAATTTATCATGAGCAAACGCATTGAATAAACGCACCAAAGGGTAATTAACTTAACGCACAAAGTGATTCCGGCCCCGTCGTTTTTGCATTCGTGTCGTATAATTCGCGAAAGCAATCGCGAAAATCTGCCTGGCGAGAGCGAGGAAGGGCACAGAACGCCTGTTTTCGTTTTCGCGCTAAAAGGTATTACGGGTAGCCTCGGGCGCATTCCTCAAATTATTCCCAACGCGGAGAACACACAGCGACAATAAAAATATGGCATTAATTTCCATACGTTACAGAAGACTCGGCCAACTCATTGGTACACGAGTGTGCAATCAAGCAGCGCAATTATCGGAGCCTTTGTTCATGAATAATTACAAACAAGAGAATCGTGAGCACGGGTCTCCGCTCCTCTTTTCCTTCAGTCCTATTTACGTCCGGCGCTCGCGTTCTCTTCCTCTTTTACTCCGGATCCAGCTCGCAGTTGGTAACGATTCTGCCGAGTGATGCCAAGCGCAACCGTTTAAAATCGAATAGTTTACCGTTCCTGTTTGAATTGTCACTATTGACTTCTGATGCGCAGGCCTGTTAATAAAACGTAAATAATAAAATTATACTCTTATATTCGACGCAAAACGTATCACAAAAAACATGTGATTTTTTTAACAAGCATATGATTTCTTAAAACCGAATAATATTTTTACTTTTCGCTAAATTTTTAGTTTGCTGTCAAATATAATCATATTTGTCCTTGTGGTATTATATGTGATAAAAGTTCGACAAGAATGTGTCGCGCTAATAGCGAATAAGACGAACATAAAGATAGCTCGTTCTGCGATCGTCACATCCGGATGCTAATTGCACACGATGAAATTTCGACCATCGTACGCTTACGGATTTGCTGTCGCGTCGCGGCTACTGCGATGGGGAGTAGCTGCTACCGACAATAATGAACGGCCGTCCACTGTATCGCGACGCAATCTGCACATACTTAACGAAGGAAAATGCATATTCATAACCGGGCCCGTGTAGGCGCGAACGAGCGCGCGAACGCGTTGCGTCATTCCGCGCGCAGAATTCGCTTTTTCTCTTTCTCCGAAACCTCTTTTGCATCGAGCGCAAAATAGCGGCGGAAAAAATCGAGAATCCGCAACCGAGAGATTTAACTAATGGCGCGTATACGGTGCACGGGCGCTGCGGATGACAAATAGTTGCGCCCGGATATATCTGTTAATCGATCGCGTTCCTCGAGACGCGGAATAACGAGGCGACCGAAAACCGATGGGTAAAATCAGAAAACAGTTCTCGCGGAAGCATTAAAATTTCTTTAGCTATCGTGCAAATATTTATATTGCGAAAAATATGAATATATACCTATTGTCGAATAAAATTAAACTAATTAGGTTTCTATATAGAACTTGTTTTAAGTAAAAGACAAAAAATATTCTTACGTAGCAGACACACAGAATATGTTATTAAATGTTGAATAGAATTATTTATACAGGTGTATAAAATATACTATATAAATGCAGTGTCTTTTATATAAAACAGATTGCAGGACGGTGAACCAATAAATAGATTAAGTCTTGTTTTATACCGTGACCTAAATTTTAAATTTGATATACGAAACGAAACTAGGTTATCACACTCGTGTAAGATAATTGCACAATTTTTGCGCGAAATACACGTTCGACGAAAGTATTATACCGAGAGAAATAAGTGGAAATAAAATCGTGAAAGAATAATACTTCGCCGAGCGTGATTGAGCTGAGTCTGATACATTTAACCCAGTGACTCGGTAGTCGTTGTCGTCGTCGTCGTCGTCGTCGTCGTCGCTGACGACGTCGGGACGCAGGAAGAAAGCGGCGTCGCGACGCTAGAAATAGACGAGTGTGCTTTCGCTCTCAACGGCGGAGGCGCCGCGCTCCAACAAGAAAACTTTCAACTTGGCGGCCAAGTTCAAGTCGGCTAGCATTCAATGGCAAATATCTGAGACTTGAAAGCGGACATCTCGTTCTCCGCTTATGTCCAACTTTGCGTGTACTTTAAGCGTGTGTCAATACATCGTTAATTTTTGTATTATACATTTATTTTATCTTTCTGTTAATTGTTGATTATCCAATCGCTTCTTATACAATTTTTAAATACTATATTTTCTTTATAAAAGTAAACCGCGATATTTTTTTTTGGATTCGCGATTCTTTATGCTCGCGCGTACGCGTGAGATTTCCGAATTAGAATCTTTATCGTCTCTCTTCTAATTTCTACGGACAACGCTTCAACGGTGACGAACGACGAAATCAACGCTCATCTGTGTTTGCGTAGAGCGTAGACGATGGTCGGATAACCAGTTAGATTCAAAATTGCCGGACGGTACTCTCCCGTTCGCGTTCGTCGAATAAAATTGAAAATCGTCTCCCTCTCTCGTGACTCTCCCGGCCGTCTCTCATCGGCATACTCGGGCATACCGATGGCACACGCACACACCTCGCACCCATGCCATCCCACTGTTCCCTCCCTTCTCGCCCACCCCGCCGCCACCCGTACGCAGAAAGAACTCGTCGTGCACTTGTGCGCGCACAGATTTACGCGCGTATTTTTCGCCTCCTGCATTCAGCGCGGTGCTAAAAAATATCGGCGTCTATTCAAACGCTCGCATTTCTATCGCGCCATTTGAATTAAAGACGATCACGATGTACAATATCCTCCACAACCGATCGACGTAAAAGAATTATCTGACGTCAATGCGCACTTTGATACAGAATACACAATGCTAGATTTTTTTAAATCAAATTGACATTCTTACAATTGCTGCAAAAATATATTAGCAAAAATATGTCAATTGTGGGACATAATGCTCATAAGTGCGGGAGAAACAGATAAACGATCGAATCAATATTTCGCGACGAAGAACCGAACGATACTCGCGAGTGTTAGGAAATTCGCGGAAAGTTTCGTAAATTCGCGCAGACCGGTACAAGTATGCGCTCTCTCACGCGTATATTTCAACATGCGCGTAGAGACGCGTTCGCATTTCCACGTTAAACGCGGGCCAATGGGATCTCGCCGGGATAGCGAGGGAAGATTCGATTCGAACGAACGAGCGGACGGTTTCGGTTGGGCTCGCTCGTGCTTCGTATAAATCAGCTATGCTTATCGGTCTTTCATCGTGCCGGAGGTGAACTCATTTCGTTCCCTCTAAATACGAACTTTTTTTCGGGGCGAAAACCTATTTCGATTAAAATGGCGCGCGCGTTTCGCATTTTGCCGGATTATAAAAGGTTGCCGCCGCTCTCCTCCCCTCCCACCCCCGTCGACCGCGCCTTCACAAATTCGCTCTTCGACCGCCCTCGCGCTCCGTTGGTGCTCTTATACCCCCCTGTTCGTTTCCCCACCTCTTTTGCCGACCCGTTTCCTTTTTTTTTCCACGTTCGGCTTCAATCGGATGCGGTTGCAGCTGCATCGAGCGACTCGATCGCCGAATCGTTAATACTGAACTGGTCTGATCCGAATTTTGGCGCGGCCGCTCGCCCGTTCTCGCTCGATACATGCACCGTTAATCTCGTTACCGTTTATATTGTGTTTCGCGCTGCCAACTTCGGAATCTCGTATTTCTGATAAGTATATAACGTCGACTATTTTTCGATGCGCTCGGTAAAAATGTATCTCGCGAGTAGACGGCGGGTCATTTATCTGTGATAACGCTATTTCTACATTTGTATACTGATATTACAATTGTAACATTATTACGATTTAAGTACCCCGTAATTTATTAACACGATGTTATATAAATTATTACATAAATAAAACTTCGTTCCATTGAAGTTTTATATAAAATTGCAGATTGAATCTTTATAGATAGCTTATCTTCGCTCGAATGTATAATCTTTACGACACGAGGTTATAAGACTTTCACGAACCTATGGCTGTACGAGATAAAGAAATAATTGCGCACAGGTAAAATGAGTCAAACAATAATAGCTATTTATTTTGCCACTGTCTATAAATCCGAATAACGAGAGAGAAAGAGAAAGAGAGAGAAATCGCAAGTTTTCACGACAAAGTTTGCACTTAGCTATACATCTGACGATGCAACGGCGATTCCAACGAGCCTGACAAAAATCGCCAGCACTAACGAATCGTGATTTTCGCCTGGACCGTTTCTGTGCTTCCGCGAAATTAGGCGGCATTAACGATTCTACCTGCAATTAATTGCGAGCCGTCGTGTCCGCCAGTACAAACGAGGACGCGCCTACGCTGTTTGCCTAACGCATCAATCTCGAACTGCTCGCCGTTGGGGAAATATTCGTGGGGTCAGTCGGTGCGTTTCTACCTCAACTGCGCGAATTTTCTTTCTGATAGACATTTCGCTGGATGCATATCGGGATGGTGACGGGAGGATTAACACGGTACCGGTGTAACATTTACAGTAAATAACGGAAATACTTCAAAATTGAAGTAGAAGGTTCCGATGATATTGAATATCCACAACAGGTGAAGGAAACAAGTTAATTAAGAGCCAAGCGTGGGAAACGATGCGCAAATTATTCTGTCTTGTTTTAAGTATTATTTATTTTGTATCTCCCCCTAAATTTTTTTTTTTCGGATGATCCACAGCAATCTATCCATCGGGCAGAGCACCGCGAGTCGCAAGAAACGAGACGTGACTGATAGTTATTTTAACTACTGAATAACTAATTGAAATACTTCAATTTTGATTGCGTTGCGAAAGTTTTCGCAAACCTTTACACGTATATCATTTATTAATTTTCTAGTTAATTAAAATGATATGTATAACTAAAGTAATCGTTTCACAATCGAGTCCAGCTCTATCATTTTTCAATAGAATTATGCCTCATCTTCAGAATTCTCTTTGCGTCGTAACAACAAAAGGATTTCAATCTTGTCGTGCTATAATTACCGAGTGCTTCTGATTTATAAACGGAACTGTTTCGCGACGAGAGAACACTAACCGGCCACGCAATCTGCGCGCACGTGGGTGTTTAAATATGTAAATCGCGAACGTGAAATACACGTGACCGATACTCTATTCGTATTATATTAATAAACGTCTAAGAACGGTCATATGCGTCGGTCATTAGTGCTCGCGCAAACCACCATGAGCGCGCGTATGGTTTAACGAAAGTTAATTAGAATCGCCGATCGGGTCGGGTTTGTAGCGAGGTGAGAAGTCAGCCGGAATGAAATTGCTGTCGATGCTTGATTGAAATGGCGAAACCGAAAGAGAGCGAGAGGGCGAACGAGGCGGTTCGATTGTAAGAGGAGAGTTTGGACGATGATGCGGAATGATTCAGCACGTTATCACTGAGAGAAATGACGGAGACGATTCTCGCGGATCCCCGCCTTGCTCTTGATAGAAATCAAATAGCAAGATCTTGTAGTAATTACACTCTTTATATATCTCGATATCTATAATTCTATACCATTTATTTTGAAGCGCGTTCTTTATCTTATATTGCGCGCGCACACACAACATGTAGTACAAGAAAGAAAATATAATTTTATACAAGTGTCTTTGCCGTTTTTATCCTGGGGGGGGGGAATCTTTGCACTCCAAAATGATCCGGCAATCTCAGAGAGCTCATTAATTATGTAAGTTTTTTTACTGTTAATAAGAGAACGCTAATTAGTTCAGAATTTTCTCGCGCGATAACGATGTATAAATCACGTTAAGTCGACGAATATTTCGACGGCGATCGGAGGGAGCGAAATAAAGGGCAGGTCTTGTTATTTTAGGAGAATAGAACGAGTTGGCAGCGAAATGGGTTATTCCAAGCCGTTGATTTTCTCCTGCTACTACGAACGGAACGCGGGGAGAATATCATTATAAAACGCCAAGTCACGAAACCGGCCATTCCGCCGTCCTATTAAAATATTAAAACACCTCGTCCAGCCCCTGGTGAGTCCTGGCGTGGGGTGTGAAAAAAATAAATCTACCTTGTCATGCACAGCCCCGCTCCGTGCCTCTCGTTGTCTCCCTACCGTGGTGTTTCAGGAACAGGTATGAACGACCCTCGAACACATTTGATTGATCATTGGAACAGTTCGTTCTCGCGATTCAAGAACGAAATGCCAAAATGATGTTCACATATCGAGAGTCCTCTCAAGTACTTCTGATCGATCCCCCTTTTCTCTTTCTCTCTCGTTGTATATTAAGCTGCTCGAAAAAAAAATATTTTCAAAATATAAAAAAATATTTTCGTTTCAATTACGACACAGGCAATATCCACCCATTGTGCATTTTCGCTATACAAAAATTGCAATTAAGAACGTAAAGAAGTGGTGTTTCCCGATGTAATCGTATTTCTGATAATACATCTTCGAAAATTGGTCCGGTATGCCATGGTAAATCAATAGGGCCGGTATATTGATTTTTATTATATATTGGCATAGATATTTTGATGAAATTTTGACGAGTGATCTTTATTAGAATTTGCGAGAGCTATATATAAATAACTCTATTTCCAACGTTCGTTCGTAGCCATTACCACTTCTACGCTATTTCGACCTGGCTGGACTTGTCCAGCCGCTCATCAGTCAGAGTCATTACTGGGATAATTAATTACATTTGCCCCCTCGTCTCCTCAACCCCCAGCATCCACGTCTCGTACCTCCCTGCTTCCTCCCTCGAGTCTGGTACGAATCAATGGAAAAATATAGGATTAGGTGCTCATCAGTCGGCGGTGTCGTATCTACCAAAGCCCAGACACGAAGAACAGAAAGATGATAGCGAACCTGAACGTGCGCGATGCGTTGCTATTTTCGGTCGGTTGGAAAAAACACAAAAGCTCTTAGTAAACGTGATCTTCTCATTGGTTCGCCGCGAAAGAGTATCCCGAAGCTCTCTCGTTGGCGAAAAGGCGGCGGCATGAAAATCTGTTGAAAACTCGGTTCCTTCTTTAATTAATTATGCAAATGGCCCTCCGGGTACCATGCTTAAACTTTTCGTCCGAGACCTCAGTGGTGGTAGCTCCGCAGCCGCAGCGTTAATTATACACCGAATAATAACAATTATTACAATTACCGTGAGCCGGCACCGCTCGCCTTCAGCCTCGAAGGGGGCAAGGAATATCAGCGCGGGAATATAACGGCGCGCTTTATCTCACCAAGTGCCGTATAATTTGTATATTTCACGATGCGAATTATTTCCGTGCAATATCTCGGCATGCGGGAACGAATGTTCCTTTAATCGCGCCAGTTGTACTTTGGATCGCGTCAATGATTAAGGCTATTTATTTATTCACTTAATCACTTAAGTGAAAAACTACAGTTGTACAGTTATATAAAGAATATATGTGAGAAAACTCACCCAACAGCCGTGTCTTACTATACGAACCGTGATTCGCGATATCTATTAAAATTTACAAAAAATTGTATAGATTAAATTTGTTGCAGTTTATTACGTTTTCTGAAATAAGCAATTCTGAATAATCTTAAAAACATTTGCATATGTCAAGTGCGGAGGAAATAGAATTTTTGATCGAATATGGAAAAAACGAGTAAAAAGGATATATTATACGATATGCGTGCCAAACGTCTACTCGAATGTAATGTTAAAACTATGGCGCGATTGGATACATTATTATTACGTGTCATTATATGACCTACATAATTACCGCGGCCGTCCGCGGAAATCATTCGGCACGGTTGAGCTCCACACGTCAGTTTGCGGAAACTTTTCGACGTTAGAGCGAGATGTGCCGACGCCATTTGCGCACCTCCGGCATGAATGGACAAGGACGTAAGAATAAAACGCGTGACGTATTAATGTGCGAGCTTACGCAATGCTCCGGGATGACGCGCAAATAAAAATGAACGAGCGTTTGAGGCAGTCGCAGTATATAAGTTAATTGTTTCGATATTAAAGATTAAGACTTGCGCTTATATTTCGATGATTCATCCATCTTGTTCCATTAAAATCTCAGAAGAAGAGAAACTTTCTGATATAAAGATATATCTACTCATTGACAACATTTATCCAAGTTATATCAGTTTTTCCGCCTGAGTCACAATACGTGATCAGATTTATACAGAGGAGCTCAAGATAATTGTCAGCTTTTTATCTACAAAATGTTAGGTCAATTTTTCAAAAATTTCTAAAAATTTTTATATGTAATATATTGAGGATTATTTTATGCGATCAAGATTTGTTATAGTAAAATTCGTTTAATATAATTACATTTTAATTTATCAATTGAATTAATACTTTATAATAAAAGATGATAGCAATTTATATTATTTATATATAATATATGAAAAATATATGTCCGCAAAATAAAACTCTGATTATCCACATGAACAATAATTGTCAATAGGAGATGATGATGCGACGTTATATATCTTGCATTTTTCTCTCATGCGCGCGCGTGCGCATGTATGTATCTACATACAAGTGCGAAAATAATGGTAATCAGCCATCATTACGCTGAACAATCATGCCATCTTGCTAGTAAACGTACTTCATTTAATGTTCTCCAATTAGCAACGCAGTTCACCTAGAGTATCAAATTTTACTTGTTGCTTTCCATTATTTGAAATTATTTCCCATTTAGCTGTGTTAAAAAAAATTGGTTTATCTCACTGTTACGTTCTTCCTTCTTTACCTTAAAAATCCTATTTTTATCAGTCAATTATCTACTAATAGTATACACTTTTAAAAAATCGTCTATAATGTTTCTTATAAAATTCCTTATAATATTACAAGCTATACTTACAAATTTATATCTCTTTTGGCACGCGAATTGCATTTATTCCTTTTCAGAAAAGTTATTCTAACTGGATAGAGCGAGGGAGACTATCGCGCGCGCGCATCGCGCCGAGGCTTGCGAGAAGTCCTGTAGAACACACAGCCCCATTTCCTTTTCTCGTTCTGCTTCGCAAAAAGCACAGCAGATATCGCGTTACTAATTAGTAAACGGCTTCAGATAATGTTGATGCTACGGCAAAAATCTCGCGTGATACATTATAACCGCAATCTCGTTTACAGCCGGCCGGCAAAGTTATTAAAATTTTAAATCGCATTTGTTCGCGCGTAGATCTCGCTAGACGGCCACTGGAACCAAATAAAGTAAATATATATGAGTTGACATCGATACTCGATCATATTATATCTGGCGAGCTTTGATTCGTCGAGTATTCATGTATGTATCAGTTTTGGCGTATATCAGAAAAATCAGACAAATACGTAAAAAGAGTGATGCATAAAATAAGAGAAAACTAACGATAGCTTTTAGCGAGATATGTATTTTAGTCTTTTCCGTTTGTAATTTATTTGCTTTTTGCTCAAGTGGATCTTTCATATATAAAAAATGTCGACTTCTTATACAAAATTAAATGCAATTTATAAATACTGAAAAAAGATCATTTGATCCAATACGAGACTCGCAACAGGCAAATGTGTAATAACGCGATTGTTACAATTCGACGGTCAAATTATAGTGACGACCGAGTTTCATAATTTTTTCAAAAGGTGGCAAATTTGAATCAGTGGCATCAATCGCACGCCGCTAATACCGGTACGCGGGTAGAAAATTGCGAACGGGATTGCGACCACCTCGTTCGAGCGATTGGAACCAAATTTGGCACGAAATCACGTTCCACGTTAGCGAGGATTGGGATAAAAATTGCCACGATGTGTTCCCCAAACTTTTTATTATAATTCATATATAATTTCGTCGTAAACTTTATCGTGTTATCGATATTTCTTATCCGCGCGACGAGCTAATCTTCAATCTTCTGCGGCGACAAATAGAAAAGTTAAAGAAACGTGCAGATTTGAGATCGGGCCATGATATCAGCTGTATTTCGCACAATGAGGTTTTCGCGAAATACAGTCATTCCGCATAAACAGTTTAATCAGTCGAGTATCACCTCGCGAGACGGGACCGGATGAGGCGGAGGAGAGGATAAGTTATGAAGGGGGCCGTAAGGTAGGGGGGAAGGGGGTGGTAGGTCGAATTTGTTTCCGAACAATTTTCAGTGTTCCGCCGTGCAAAGGGGTTGGTCGGCAGGAATAATGTATATCCGAGGTTTGGCTGGCTTGCCAGGCGAGCGGGGGTGCGCCGGTAGGGGCTGACGAACGGGTGGACCGGTGCGGTCGGGAGCGCGGAGGGATGACGGCGATACTTTTTTCGGGTGTAATTTTTTATCAGCACCGGCAACCGAGCGCTTTGACCAATCCCTCAACCCCCTCCCGGCCCCTATATGGCTCGCCTCTCGCCATCCCGCGTACCATCCCCCCGCCGCACCTATACCGACTGGTCTCCACTACCTCCTCTTGCACCTCCTCCTCCTCCTCCTCTCACCGCCACCCAGGACACCCCACGGCGGCCACCCACTCCCCCTACCACCGACCAATCTCGCCACCGTATCGGTGCTCAATCACATTTGCGATGCATTTTTTTCCTTCCTCTTTTTTCATAAAGCTGGATTATAATTGCATCGCGAGTTCGAGTTGCGGGATAGCCGGGCGAAAAAATGGAACATTGCCGGGTATGAGAGTGCACCCGCGCTCGACGGGGCCGCGCGAGAGGGAGCGAAAGGAAGGCGGGAGAGGGTGCGGCAGGGCGAACGATCGGTTTTGGCGGAGCGAGGCGGCGGGGGACGGGGGGGCGGGAGGGGGCGAGGGGGGTCTGAAGGGACGGGGGCCGGGGGGCATCGAGCAGGAGGAAAAAAAACCGATGAGGTTTCGAGGCCGCTTGATTGGTAGCCGAACGTACACCTACTCGCCATCAACGAATCCGACTGTCCGCGACCTCATCTTCACCCCTTGCCCTTCGTCGCGCGTCCTATCCGCCTCGCGTGCCCGAGCCTCCCTTCTTTCCTTTACGTCTCGTTCCGCGCACAGCGCCCTGGCGCGGTGTCGCGTGCGAGCATAACGAAATCTGGAACATCGTTAACTCATTGGAAACATATCCGTGGACATTGCTCGTAAAACGGCAGCAGCAAACCGGAAGTGCCGTGATATACTCGCGCGGCTGGCACGGCTCTCGGCTCGATTTCTTGCCAGTCGGATGTCCTCGAGATATTTCCACATTTTGTGATATTCCAATTTTTGAACATTGCAATTTACTAATCAAATTATTTTATATTAATATTTATTTTAAAAAATTGATGTAACATGCATTTTATAATATAATCTTTGTTAAAAGTTGCAAAAGACTATCAATACGATGATGCACAGTATAGTCAGTTTAAAGGTACACTGACAACAAAGTGAGCCAGGATGGATATCTTTGTTGCACGAATTGGCACAATTTGCAAGGTAGCAAATATCATCCGCGCGACGACAACGATCGGCGCGGCCGGCGCGGCGGCGTGACGGCGTTTAGAGATACCGCGAGTATTTTATTCCCGAGCAGATGAGAGAAATCCGGAGGAGAACGAGATAAAACGGGCGAGAGATAGAACGACGTTCTTTGGACGTGCAGCCCGTCGATAAATAGCGAATGCGATAAAATGCCGCGAATTTAAAATACGTCCAGGTTTTACAGCGGGGACCAAAGGACAAAGCCGCTCTCGTTGTTTCGACAATACCGCTCGTCGAAAGGGGGGTTATGGCATGGGAGAACGAACAGGAATGTGCAAGAGAGAGGTAGGGCGAAGCGCAAGGAAGGGTGCGAGTGAGACGATGCGCGCGGCCGGCCGACGCGCGAGGGCAGGACGGCAGAGGTAGCAGACCGGGGGTGGTCGGTGAGGGCTGATTCTTCGGCCGACACACGTTCGCGCACCAGCATCACGCGCCGGCAGGCGTCGCTGGTTTAAAAATGGGGGATTTTTTCACATTTATCAGTGCACGCTCAGATCTGGCTTCCGTATCAATGTCCGAACACACGCGAACACCCAGACAATCGCGCGAATTCACACGAATACATTGTCCCGATCGGATTGTATGGATTTTTTTCCGGGACACACACCACCTCCCCCTCCGCACCTCCCCGTCCCTGATCCGCGCCGAGCGAGACCCTCTCTCGTTCTCTCTCACCCAGCGGGTCTCCTCGTTTACCACCCCCTCGGCCGCGCCCGCCCCCCTGCACAATACCACCCCATCAGCTATCCCACCATCCACGCGACAACCGTAATTTTAAGCTGAAAGAACCGATTTTTGTGCATCTCGATGCCGTTTGCTGCGTCGTCGGCTTCACCAACCCGCCAGCCTGCGTCGCCCCCGCGCTGCACCTCGACGCCAATCCCTCATCCCTCGTCCCGCTTTCCCAGCGCGGGCACCAGCGATACCCTCTTTTATTGCGATGCGACAAAGTCGACGTACAAACGATTGTTTTGGTCGAAGGTATGCTCGTTTTGTCATGTCGTCTTTTTCGCGGGCCTCATTGTCGCGCCTGATAATAATTATCGTCGGAAACAAACGCGGTCGATGCCCGCGCCCCTGTAAAAAGATTTACTTTCGCCCCCCGCGTGATATATTTTAACGCGCATTATTCCCTTCTACTTCTGCCTTCCTCTTCGCGTCCACAGGAGAGGAGCGCGCGACAAGTGCGTTTTCACGACGGTTGATTCTCTCGCGACGATTCTCGCGCGGCCCGGCCGACATTCACGGAACAAAGTCCGTCGTCTGTGGAATCAAAAGGCACTTGGATGAATGGAAGACGATCAGTCGTGTCTGCTCGTATGCCCCGATAAATAAATAGAGATCCACCATTATCTGGAGAACCAGCCCTCGACGCCGAGCCCCTACCACCGAACGGGTCAATGGAATTCATAACGTTTGCGCGGATAAAAAAGCTGGCTGGCCCGCACAGGAGGGTGGGGCCACATCGGAACATTACTCATACCTCGGCGTTTGCGCAATTTTTAGCTCTGAAATAAATCATCATTATTGCGGCCGGAGGGATGCGCATTATGGGGGCCGCGGGGGTAGATTATCGTAGGTGGAGGCTACCTATCCCCGCGTCCGATAATACCCTTTCAGAGTTGAAAACGGATGACGGGTAGTAGCGTCGAAAAATCTTTCTTGTATCTCTGATCGTTTGCAGACTGTAGATTCTAAATAGTTATAAAACTTTAAGCGATCGAATGGTCATCTTTTGAAATATCAGGTAGCAATTGTACATTATTATTAATATTTTCTTTCATCAACAGACGAAATATGAATGTAAGATGAGTGAAAAATTATTATATTATTGCATGCTATTTAATTCAATCATTATGATGTGTATTTTTTTTATTGGCTTAAAAAAGTGTTTCAAATAATCATGTGATCACACTTTCCAGTAAGATATACCTATTGGGAAAAAAGATGATCGCGGAAATTTATATAAATCCTAGGATCTTTCGGTCGATGCCACGCAATAACCGATGATTAACGTTAACCATTAAGAATTAGATAATTAATTACAGCCGGATATGATGTAGCAATGCCGCGGCGATATCATCGGAGCATATATTTGGGTACAGGTCAGGACATACCAGGCGGGGTATGAGCGTTGAGTTGATGTTTGCCAGCTGATTGATGATGTAACATCATCCTGGTATCCCTCCCACCGATTTCCGCCTCGTCGTTGTGCCCTACCGCCCTATTACTCTCTCTTTCTCGCTCTCCCTTTATCTCTTTCTCTCTCTCTCTCTCCCCCCCGCTATCTCCATCGATTCTCGTTTCTATCTGTCGCTATTAAACACAGCGATCAAAGCAACAATAAATAGATTTCGATATTTCTATAACAGCAAATTAATTAATTATTCTATCGATTACGGTAATGATTCGATGGTTCGATTGAAGCAATAATGAGGATCATTACCAATTGTAACATCGTTATGCTAATCGGATCAAAATGTTAAAAAGGAAACTGCCCGAGTTGGACTTGGGACACTTTATTATGCAAGATATAATCGATAACGCGTGTATAAATATCCGTCTATTTGTAAATACGACAACAATGTTAGCGGAAAGCGAGTGGATTAAAAGCACGTCAAAAATACATGATAATATTCTTACGTCTATAACCATTGAAACGCAATCCAGTTGACTAATCGTACATTGATACGTTAGATTGACGTCTTTCATTTTCACATTGCAGATGTCTAAAACTTTTCATTCTAGCACTTTTAGAAACGCTACATTTAAATGCTACTCATATTTTTAGCTATTTATATTTTTAAATAGGCGTCCTCATTAATTCTCTGGTTAACATTTGAAAGAAATTAATCAGATTCACATATCTCTATTAGATATTGTGAAACGCTATTTTCGCATTCAAGAAAAGAATTATTCATTTGACTCAACTAAATTTCCCTGCCTGTATTATTATTTAACGATTGGTATGCATGTGTCTGTAGGAGAGATTAATATAAATTGAGACGTAAGCTCGACATTAAGGCGAAACGAGGAAGAGTGGGTTAAGGTTGCCCGGCTCATTAGCGAAGTTAAGCGGATGCGCGTCGCTAACGCCACCGAGAAACTTCGGCACTAGCAATCATCGGTAATTGTGACGATCGATCTTGATCGAAATGCTCATTTCCTGTTTGCCGGGCGCTACGAGTCGCAACAGTGGCACGGGGTTAGGCGGTGGAGGGTAGGGTAGGTTGCTCGCTGGAAGGTGGGGGGGGGGAGAGGTCGAAGGCTGCCTAGCCGGCGCATCATTAACGTGATTAATGTTGAAATAAATCAGGAGCTTCGAAACGGTAGTCGATAAATCCAATAATTGCGGTATAATCATAAGTAAACAGGCGACGTCTATCGCGTTAACGTATCATCGGCAACGATCGACGTCAGTATCCAATGTAAAGCGTGCAGCATTTGTTACGCACGCTATTTATTTCTTCATAAAATAGTCATTTAAACGATAATATACAAACGTTTCCTCATTAAAAAAAAAATATTCGCTTTAAAAATAAATACTTGCGCGTATACGCTTTAAAAAGTACGAGGTTAAAAGGGGATAATCATTGCCCGTTTTAGAATTCTGACGAATTGGTTTCTATAACAATCGGGGAATTTTTGAGAAACGTATCTCTCGCGTGAAATTAAAAAAGTACAGTTTGAAATTGGACGGACGGGGGATCGCGATCGGTAACTGAACGGCGTTGCTGAACAAAGGAACCAAATCTGTTGCTTCTCCGTATAGATTCGCTGCCTATCAATCGCGTTTTCGATTTTTAATTATAATTGAATTATAGAAGCCGATTTTCGCGCATTTGTTTACGGCAAACTCCGATTGGCCGACTATGCCGGGACAATTAGGAAAATGCGCGTTCCAATGCACCTTTCATTATTAGAACGAACGAAACTGGATTAATCAAGACCTTGGACATATATATACCGTTCTGAAAATCGCAGTCCTCTGAATTCACCGTGAAATGTCCTTTTACGTGGTAAAATTATCCTTTAATGAAAATGAACTAGATACGAAACGAGAAAGCTCTTCACTGATTGTTGTACATTTGCATGCTACAAATTGGGGCACTCAAAAGCGATCTGAATAATTTAACGACGCAAATTTAATTTTTGCGGTCTCGGGTATCGTTTCTTTTTTCATATAGATTTTCGAGAACGGAAGACGCGCGAGGTCATAAGAGGGGTCATTACGAGAGGCGATAGAGCGACGTCGCTCGTACGCGAGTAATGTGCGAGCGGAAGCGTCAGAAGAGCGTAAAAAAAAAGCTATGAGAACGTTACCGCGGCACATAGAAGAGGCCTGACGATCGTTGGTGACTGCTGGAAGATCTCCGCGGGCGCGAGTTCGATCATCCACAATTAGAAAATTTATTAGAGAAGACCGCGGCCGTTATCCATAATTAGCGCCTGTCCACTGAGCAGCACAGATATCCACTGTCCGCACCGGCTTATCCGCTATCTAGCACGGCGTCCACACGCGTGGGATTAATAACTCTCGAGAGACGCGTAAGAAAATCAATTCGCCCGTGAGAATAGCGCCGTGAACACGTGTTAACATCGGTGGGTGGGTGGCGATCCAGTCTGGATCGGTCGATCGATGTGCTTTCCACCCTTTCCTCGGCGGTCTCGGCGGCCGATATAGGAGGTCGTGCTGGGCATGTAGGTGCACTCCGCTGCAACGACGTGTGCGTCGCGTCCCTTATGTGCCGCAGCAACTCTGCACACCACGTTGCATTTAACGCGACCCAGTGGATCGATGTGTGACACACGGACGCTCGGTGATAGATATATAATAAGCGCGTGGAATCGGTATCGCCGCGCGCGCGATCCGTGGCAGAGAGAGGCTTCTGCCTATCCTTTCTTTACTTCGCTCATTACCTATAATGAAAAAAAAGCACAAAAGTTTTATCTGAAAAAAAAAACTTTACTCTTCTTTAACTTTCGCATGTTTTTGTGATTTTTTTACATAAGAATTTTTTATCGCGCATCGCATAATCGTAACATATTCTTTCAGTCATGAATTCTTAGGTAAATTTTGAACTTATTTTTTTATCGATGGAAATTTAATCTTACGTTGCTGTTTGATACGATCACGTAAATATTTATTTAACGCAACCAGAATATTGTGCCAATTAAATCCTAAATTAAATCTCGGTCAGATGCTGTGGAAATTAAGTTTCAAATTAAATATCAGATGTGAAAGAGAAAGGGAGGAGAAGAAATGTGATGAAAATTGATAGAAATCGATCCAAATTTCAAATCCTATATACTTGATATCGATACTTGAAAACTGACATTTATAGCGATACCCTTTAAGAGCGAATTAATCGCGAATCTAATACTTCTCGATCTACCCACGCGAAAGCAATTTAACCGTCGAGAATACCCGACAAGCATGCGTTAACACCACCATCAAGGTCCCTATCTCGTAAGGACGAAGATCTCGTCTGGATGGATCGATCGAGCTTTCCGCCTTTTCCTCGACGCACAATAGCCGGTTCTGTACACCCATAGGCGCGCCTCCGCACATGTCTCGCATAGTACGACACAACGACCGTGCTACCAACGCACTCGCTCGCTCGTATACGACACGCGCAACCACACACGCTCATATAGTAGTGCTCGCGCGCGTATGCACACAGACACGCGCGCGCGCACACATGTGCACGCACACAATGTTAAATTTAACACCAGTCGGCGACTCACCGAGAAACCGTGTCGCCGGGTAACGCACGAGCTTTAACACGCGCTGCGGACAATCGCCACGCGATAGATACATAATAAGCGTGGTGTTGTATACGGGCGTCTAAGGCCGCCGAGGGCTAATGAAGCCCGGGCTAGTTAGGCGCGATGTTAATTAAATGATATGATCATTAGTCATTATAACGTCATTGTGCTGTGCCGGCAACTTGCGCCAGGCCTATGTGTGCGCTGCGTCGCTTGCCTACTCTTGGGACGACCAGCAATACGACCCATGTGGAACCTGTACCGGACGTATGAGCATGCCACGCCCGCCACCGCAGCATTTCTATGACTATACTCTCCTCGCTGTCCTCGCCCTCGCCCTCGTCGTCCCTCTGCTTCTACCATTTCTGCCGCTTCTGCGTGTGCACCGGCCTCTGTCTATCTATCGCGCGGAATCGAACAATTTCATGGTTCGCGCTAAAGACGACGATGAGATCGGAAGAACGATGATCGCATCGATGACGAAGGGGCCAATTAAACTGACGAACATGAAGATGTGTTCGACGTAAGAATCTCGGAAATTATAATCAGATATTAACTCGTGTTAAATTCCCGTGACGTAAAATCATTGACAATTACTTTGTCAGTAATTTTTATTCGCTCGTGAGAGATTCGCTGAATGACGGCTCGTATATAACTCCCCAACTGCCCCCCAAAAGCGCCTCATCGCAGCCAGTCGCAGGAAAACGATCGTCATTATGAGTGCGTGGCTTTTTTGTCGAATTTCTTTCAGAGACGAACCGCGAGGTACGATACCTCATTCCCGCTTTAAGTGGCTGTTAAATACGGGAGTGGCAATTGACGACTTGGGCTTAACGGGCGACACTGGGCGCGAGGCGCTTAATTTCAATCGAGACACCGAGAAATGCTAATTAGAACGTATTTATAGCGCGGTTTAAAGCGCAGGCATAACCGAGCGTGGATCGGTGTGAACTGCGGAGCGAGTAACGCATTGCCACGTCGCATTTCGCGTTAATGGCCACAATTAGGTGTTTTAATTAGCGCTTACTCCCAGCGGCAGCTGCCACTGCCAAATTAGGACTGCCACGAAACAATAACTGCCGATTGAAGAACCTAATTAGCGGAGTCTCTCGCGTATATCGCGCACATGGATGAATCTCAGTCCGGCTGATATCGCGGTTATAAATTAATAATTGGCCAATGATCTCGCTGTGATACCATCTATGCCGGTATCTCGGGAAGAGAGATCTAATTAAATCCTGTTCAGGCTTTGCGTATCGTGATTAAGGATCTCTTCGAGAAATTGGACACAGCGGAATGTAGTCGTTAAGAAAATGACTTCATTTCATGCCAAACGTTTATCGATATTTGACGAAAATAATATTACAAATTGACGAAACAGAGAATTTGCTTTATCTGTCGAACGTTCAATCGTTATTATCCGTCAAGCTCTCAAGAGAGTGAAATTATTCTAAAAAAAAAAAACAAAAAAAAAAAAAACGATAAAGCAGAAATCTCTGTTCCACTTTTGAACGAAAGGAACGGCCTGTCTTTTAACGTCGCATCATCACCGAGAGTTTCAACGTCCGCGGCGAACAAGAGAAATCCCAGCTCGGTATTTAACGAGCGTTAGCGCGAGTCTTGCGAGATCGTTAGAGTAACGCGAATGCGTCCATTCGTAGACCGTGCACATAGCCGCACGTAGTCTGGCTACCGGGAGACTTTGGATAATCCTCGAGTGCATGTGCTCTTCCGTAATATGGCTACGGGGCCCCTCTTCCGACGAATAGCCTCTCGCGGTCGCGGCGGCTGTAATTTAATATACGCACGAAATGGAGACAGTAATGACTCGTATGGTTTCGGGCTTAAAATTAAATACGAATATCCGAGTTAGTAAAATTCCTAATTCGCGCGCTCCAGATCCGTTACAAGGCACACAGGCATTTTTCCTGTGATCTTCCGGGGCTTCGTATCCTCTCGTACCAGTCAAGCGAGTGGAAAGGTGCAACTGGACGCGCTCCAAATTAAATTCAACCAGGGAAATGAAAAAGAAGTTGGAAGAGAGGAAGAGTTGCGCGATACCTAGGCCCTCTCTCGTTTTTCCTACCTCTTGTTTCCCGATGTAGGAAGAGAGAGAAAAGCGTAATGATCTTAAATAAATCCCTTTCTCATTCGCGTTTTTTACCCGATCGCGAAGAATGAGGAACATTTTGCGCGGGCATACCCGCGAGTCGGAAATTTATCCATTGAACCTGCCCGTTTCGATATCCACGTTGAAGAAAAATCGATTCACAAATCGATGATTATTTGTTAACAATTAAAAGATGCAATAATCCCGCTAATTTAATTGTTCGCAGAAGACGAGTGTATTTTGTGCACATTTAAAATCCAATCTTTACCTAAAGAAAGAAAACGTTTGTTCATTGCCAATTATGCGATCCCATGGACTTCTCGTCCGCACTACGCGCGCATAATGATCCGTTTAAAGGCTCGCAGTCTTTAACATAAGTGCAGGGTATTAAATTCACTCAAGTTTTTCGTTATTCCCAGGAAGATTTCGAGCGCTGGATCCTCAAACTAGCGACCAGATAGACGCGCGCGCGCACCATTTAATTAATGTCGTTTATTAGCATATAAACTCGTGCGTGCCAATGATGTAACTCACCTCCGTCGCGCATTTACGCCGGTCGATCGTAATGATCGCGGTGTCGGTCATTCGGCAGATGGTTGGAAACCGACTCGATGACGGAGGAGCGATCAGAGATGGGAAATGTCGTGGGGAACGTTCGAGGCAGTGGGCATTACGAAGCCCCTGGAGCACTCGCAGTGCCCGGCAGCCACTAGTTACATTGTCTAAGGTTTCAATAACCTAATGAACCCCAACGCGCGTACCAAACCGGCCGAACTCGCTTGCAGTCAAGAGGGAGCGACACTACCACGAGAGACACGGTTAATTAAATACAAATTAGAGCCAAGAATTGCGTCGGCGGGAGGCCACGGAAAGAAAATAACTCTTTAAACGTAAATGAACAAAGAGAGAGAGAGAAAGAAAGAGAGGGGAACTATGTAATCAACGTCTTCTTTAAAAATATCGTTGTTTAATATCGATCTTAAGCAATCTGGCTGTTTTGAAATGGACATGCGCTTATTTTGCTGAGAGAACAGCGTTTGAACATCATGAATAGTCTTTGCTCCAACTTATTTGAGATGTAGGTACTTGAAACACCGACAAGACAACAAAAAATAATGAAAAGGATGATCTTTTCATCTTGCAGATAACTTAATAGCTGCGACTAAGATGACGACAAAGATATAACCGGAGTATCGCGTATCCACGTGTCGTATACTTACGTATAAGAAGCGTCGGTCTCTAGGAGGGCGATTAAATTAAAATATTTGATTGCCAAAAGGGTACTCCCTCTCCTGTGCCCGAAACGTGTCCGTATCGCGCGAGTTCTCATCTCGCCGAATTTGAAATGCTAAACAGCAAATACGCCTAATGAACACGTATGCTCGGCTGTGTCCGTAGGTATGTTTGTACCAACGGCGACATTACTGCCGGCGTATTTGCGTTGGCAAGGCCCGCGCGGATAATAGATTCATCCTTCACGCTTCTTAATTAGGAGTTAAGTTTTATTAGCCTTTAGCTCTCTCGGTGTAGTATCGCGTTCGCGCGCTCGCGGCTTCCGCGAGCTGATGATGCGTGTGCGTCGCCTGCGTCGGAACGACGCACACACGGCCGATGATGCCGACAGATTATAAGTGATGCGCCGTTCGAGCGTGAATCCCGCTGTAAGTGCACGTGCACGTATGTGTATGTGTGTTGTGTATACGCGCGTGTAAGGTGTACATAGATACATCGGGTGTCTCACTGAAATTGAAGACGACCTTGCGCCGTATAAAGGTGTCGTGTCTACCTTTCAACAAAGTCCGATCGTGACAATGAGAACAAGAAAGAATTACATGGGAGTTACATGGAAAGTTGAATCACTCAAGGAAGTTACTTAATGATCTCAGCGAGCACCGCACGCCCGATTCATTTTTATACCGCGCGAGCGGCGGCACAGACATAGACAGTACAAATGGAAATTTTAAATAATGTACGCTGAGCATTATGTTTCTCGTTATGAAACTTCGTCCTTCAACGAAGGAACATTTGCGGATATAATTGCGTATTGCGTACTGCGCGTCAACAATTTGCATGTAGTACTCATGCGATGCCGTAAATCTCGCTTTAACTCTGATCTGACTTGACTGATATGAAGAATTGATTTTTATCAATTTTCTATCCACGAATATGGAATCATCAGAGGCATCTTCCTGTCACTTCGGTGATCGAGAGTGCGGAAAACGTACAAGGACCGAGTTCATCGGCTAGAGGCTATCGACGCGCATCCTCTTACTCTCCTAGCGCGACTCCTTGCCAGAACGCTTTGCATTTCGCTCGTTCGTTTTTGCAGGAAGCATCAATATTTATATTGCATAATGCATTCGTAATTGCCGCGTGTACACTCTATTTGTACTGATTTTGTAATGTCATGAAAATGTATGAAGCGATAGCTATTATTAGAAACTGGATGCAAAACTCGCGACAGCGACCAGGTTAACTAGGTGTAGACAGGTGGGAAAAGAAAGTAAATGAAGCGGACGATGAGATTGCATGATTATCAAAGAACGTTCTTGCGTGAGAAATTTCTTTCTACGCTCGCGCGCGGCGTCCTTTAATGACGTAGCAAACTCTTTTGTGATGAAAGTCATGTAAACAAGTTCAATACGTATCGTGATATTTCGCATACACATCTCGCTGTCAACGACTTTATCATCGCGCTTTATTATCAAAGTTTTACATAAACATGTTTATCACGCGACCCCCCCGAGTTATTTCAATATTGTTTATTCAGACGATTTGCGCCCGTGCTGGTTTCAGGAAAAATTGCGAAAGTTTCTTTTGCAAATGTTGCGCTTCTTATTCATTGTCTATTCCCGATATGCCGAAGATCGATATCTCTGACTTTCGGCGCGTGTTAAGGCGAGGATTTGCTGCATCGCCGCCTTTTAAGCATTCCGGCATGCGAATTTTTCGCGTCGCTGCGCCGACAGTTGCATATCCTTCGTCCGACGCGTGCTCGCGCCGGCTAGCATAAGACGTTTCTGAAACTGTCCGAAACTGTCCGAAAGTCGGGCTCAGAAACGTCGGACGTCTCTCGGCCCGCAGAGGCGTGTCGGACGAAGCCGGACGGCCCTCGATTTATCGACAACCTGTACCGACGCGTTGTTAAGACCTCGTGGAAATGGCTCGCACAGTAGAAATCCATATTAGGAGGGACCGCTCTCGCTCGCCAGCCAAGATCTGGACGAGAGGGTTCCGTCCGAGGGTGAGTGGGCGGCAGGGTGAAGCAGGAATAAGTTATCTGCAACTAGCAACCCTTCGGCTAAGTGGACGGTTCTCAAGCAGCACCATTCCGGTCCCGTTGTTCGCCCGACGAAACTTGATTAATGCCCGTAAGAGGACAAACTCGACGGATCGAGGTACTGCGGCTATTCGACGATAATTAGAACCGACCATTTGAAACGTTATTGACAAAGGCTTCGATCGGTTCTCTCGATCGATAATGCTCGGGAAACGCTTAGATCCGGTAATAGGCGATGGCGGAGGGGGGCGGGGGAGGCAGAGATGAACGTTTGATTATCTTCCTCTTTTTAGTTTCGTTGAAGATTAAGACACGTTCGACTCGCCGGATTCGCGTTTGGTGTTCAAAGGGTTCGGGTTGGGAACCTATTTTCCCAAGAGGGTGGAATAAGGTGGAAGGAGAGGCCGAGGAGGGAGTCGTTGTGTCCAGTGTCTCGGCGTGCAGTCGCTGGGGTGGTTGTGGCCAGTCACGAGGGCGCATGGGATGGGGTTAGGTCCCTCTTGTACACGAGGCGAGGTTCGGACTTGAGAGATCAATAAACGACCCTCCAACCTGGACACTCGGCCCATCCCTCATCCTACTATGTCGTGGCACCTTCGGTCTTACAGAGTCCAAACTACATACATTATCGGTAATCGTTTTTTCTTTTTTACGACGGGAAGTTTTACCTTAACTCACATCTTGACTAACCGATCGTTTTTCTTTTTTTCAATGAATATAATTCGCAGATATTGATATTGTTTTGTAAAACAATATCTGCAAACAATTTCCGGAATAAATCCGATAACGAGCCATTCGAATAGAAATCGTAGTAATCTACGCGCGATAAAAGAGTGTGCGTTTTCCCCCAGAGATTCCCGAAGGATCATATCCGGTGTACTTTGTTTCCTATCAATTTGCATAAGGGTGGCTAATGTAAGCAGAACTGTTGTAGGGCGGATATTGCCTCCGGCCGAGCGTACCTCACGTTCGTGAATGTTTCTTAAGCGATGAATGTTAAAAACAGCGCATAATCGAGCATAGTAATTATGTTTCGAAGAGCGGCAGCTTAAATATAAACGTTGTTTGAACTAGATTTTGAGCCTGATAAAGAATTTCACTGCGCAGATTGAATTGCAAATGCCACATTCACAAATTATATGAAACCCAGCGCGTATAGAGAATTCTTCAAATTTATTCCGACTAGAACTCCTTCCTCACTCTCTCAAATTTTATTCAGATCAAATTTTGGACCAGGCATTAAAGCGATTAATTTGCTATCTTGTAAGCAACATATCAAATTAATCGCTTTAAAATCAATTCTACGTAACTTCCTCCTAGGAAATGTTACATAGCCGCTCCATGTTGCAAACAGATCCCAGATGCCATGCGGGCGATTCGATTCAATTCCGAAGAGACTTAAATTGCCCGACCTTGAACCACTTACAGCAATTTCCGACATAACGATTAATAAGATACGCTTCATGTACAAATTCTCAGTTGTGAAATAGCGATGTGTTCCTAAAACTTTTTCGGCCTTTCGAATTACCGTGCTCCGTGCCATTTTCTATAATCGGTTTTTATAATTTTATAATTTAATTACGCTGTATATTGAAAGAGCGTCGAGAAAGCAAAGGAAATAAAGATAGAAAATTGGAGCAAAGAGCTTCAGAGATTTTTACGATAAAGTCGTGTAGATTCGATTCGAGTCCCCTGACGGCAGCAACTGGTGGCGGATAAAAACTATCTCCGTCGTTTCCTCAGGACGATTATATCGGCGTTTTGTATTACCAAATCACGTTTCAACTTCTTTCAAGTTTTTTGATTTTTCGATAAGCCTACGCGTCGGTTTAAATCGTGAAACGTTAAAAGCCTGCCCGTACAAAATCTTCTCGGTAAATATCGGCGTTCACCGCGGCATTCGACGTGTTAATTAGTTTCATATTTCGTCTCTGCGTCCGAAACGGAAACGGGGATAACTCAAACAAAAAGAAATATTGTTTTTTACGTAGCGTCCAATACCCATTGATGTTTACTTAAAAATATCGTCTGTTCCCACTATATTTTCACTCAGTTTATACGCGAGATCGAAGCGAACCTCCTTTTTTTTCGCGTCTGGGCACCGCAACTGGGTTACCGTCCTCTAACCCTGTTTCGAGAGATTAGGAATACGGAGGAAGAGGCGTGCAAGAGTCGGCAGGAGTTTGGGACTTTTACGGTCTGGCTGTTCGCGCTCGCGCTCCTCTCCCTCGTTCGCTCCCTCTCGCACGCCGGGATCGAGAGGGGTTTACGGATGCCGCGAGCAACTGGTGGTGGAAAAACACCCTCGTTCGCTCTCTCACCACCCCCTTAGCACCCTCCGTCGCCGCCGCCGCCGCCACCGCCGCCGCCGTCGCGCCCGGCGCCACCGCGCTCTCTTCCATCTCTCCCTCTTCTTCTCCCATCCTCGTTCTCGGCCGCGATCCCACGACACCCACCTCCGGCCGATGGTGCGCACGGTCTTCCACGACTCAAAGCGACTGCGATCCTTCGAGCTTTATGAACGCGTAAACGCTCGAGGGTGCACAATTCTCCGCGCGTACGCCCGTCGCGTCGCGCACGGCGAAGGAAAGAGACAGCGGGAGGGAAATACAGGTGGAGTACACATACACGTGTACGTGCGTACACGTACAAATAGCTTCCGCAAGAAAGTGAAGGTTAAACGTTCCATCGATGACTTCGGACGGAGTTTGGGGGCAAGGGGACTGGAAAAAAAGAAGCTCACGCGCGAGAGCTTTCAACGACGCCGCGTCGACATCGTCAGCTCCCCCGGGGTATTCTCGGTTCTCGGCTTGTCGATCCAAACGTCATTACCCATTTACTGTTGGCAGTTACTCCTCGATTCAGCTGTATTGTTTCGTCGGTTTATTCGCGCACCGTTTCCTTCAGTCAATCGCGTTGCGCCTCCATTGCTTGCATGCAATATCTCTTACGTCGCGTCGCAGTTTTTTTGCATTGATGCGAATCGTGATACACGACGCTTATATCGTATAAAAAATATATGCCATGAGATTTGTTCTGATGTTATTTCTCTCTTAATTTATTAGATATTTGAACGATTATACACGCGATAAATATATATGCTTATTTTAATTTAGTTTATTTAAATGCAAATTAGTGTGATTTTTAAAAATTATTACTTTATTTTTGTATAAAAAGAGCGTGGTACTGTTACGGTTACTCTTTAATCGCGTTAATTTGCGTAATTTTCGAAAAATACAGGTTAAAAAAATGTTAGAGATAGGACGAAGATATGCTTGCGACAGATGAAATCCTTTCTTCGGGAAGATCCTAGCGAGGACCTAATTCCCGGGTGTTCATTAGTCTCTGCAATATTCACGGTCTAATCCCTCAGATCAGTGGGCTGTTGCCTAAGCCATCATTAAGACTCGAATAATTCAGGTTAACAGCAAATACAGCTGGGAATAATCTCGATTTACATTTCGTTGTTTGCTTGGAGACGCTGATCGGAAGGTGGTTCACACAAGAATAAACATTTCGAAGAGGAGACATATCGGTCTCTTCGCTACGGTCAGCTGTCCGCACTCTCAAAGGAGGCGTGACCGATCTCTTAACGTATCACCGAGCATGCTTTCTCGCTCGGTCACATAATATATTAACTAACTCGTCTAACAATAGTCGCGTAGTGTCCACATTACCCCAAGTTATTCCGATTTTATATATATATATGCCGTATTGCAGAATAATTTGAAAAAACTGACCTGCCTTCCGCTTCGGAAGTATGCGTCGCGCGAAAACAAATCGGCCCGCGGTCGATCGTTGTCGACGCGACGGCATCCAACTGATTGGATGTAAGCAGACACCGATGGTACAGACAGAACTATTCCATCCATCGCGATATCGATTTACGTGGGCGTATTCACCGGAAGCCTTAAAACCACGGTCGTCTAATTTGCCCGTCCGTCTGAAATTGCTTTCTTCGTATCCGAGGCCGAGTACTCGAGCCCGGGGTCTTCTGGACGTTGGTCGATCGGTCGCTTCTTGCAGTTGAGTTCCAGACTCTAGGGCCGGTTACAGAGCTGGCCGGGCAAATACAGGCTATGCATAACAATCGATCTCCCAGGAAACTATGGGGGCGGATGGTCAGCGGGCGGATAAAGCAGGATGGTTCGACGTAAGGGGCGGGCGGGGCGGCCACGAGGTTGCCAGACTGGCACAAGATGAGGGAAGTCTGAGATAGCCACTGACCAACACCCCATCTGCTGCCCCTTTCGAAACCAGGTTATCCATTCTACCTCCGTTAGATTCGGACGTAGATACTAGGAACTCCATTGAGCGTCTTTTACCGCGTGCTCGACGCGACTATTAGATACTCCGAAGAATCGGAAAATTTAAGGTCCTCAAAAAAGTATCAGAGATAACAGAAAAGTGTATAGAAAATCTTTGTAGATGGAAAAATTTTCAAATATATTTTTCGATATTTGCACGCAATAATACAGAGTATAAATCAGTTCTGACCAAAAAAGACGCAAAATTCAAGGAAGATGTTCAACTTAATATCGTTATTTCACACAGATTGCCGCGTTTATATCTCGGGAGTTCCCTCTTTTTTACAAGATCATATACGTACGTCAAAAGTTTTCTTTCGCGCAAACTTTCGCAGGGCACGTTCGCAGTCGGAGACGAGTAAAGCCATCGGTCAACCAGTATTACAGCATCTGCATGTTATTTACTCGCGAGCCACCGAGTACATTTGTTTGGATTATCCCTGAAATAAACCAGTGCCCATTCTGCCGTCCCCTCTCCGATTCCCCCCCTCACCGTCATGGAAAGCAAGCTCCGAGGAAAGCAGATAAATGGTCCCAGTTTGTCCACTTTATGCGCAGCTACATCATTCGAGAAACGTCGCGCTCGCATCTTCGGCGAGCTAAGGTTTATCTACCCCTTCCGAATCTGAATTTTAAATTTTTAAAAATGTTAAGATCTTTCTCAGAGAAGAAACGCCTGGTCGTCGTTGGAGAGAACACCTTGTTTCAAAAGCATTATTAGCATAGATCGAACCTTTTCGTCATGGACGATTTTGAGAAATTGTTCTTTTATATGCAATCTAATATCTAATAAAGGTAAACAGTACAGTTGTTGGCCACTCTAAAATGATTGGCCACATCTTAAAAAATTAAAGATTATAAAGAAACAATTGGATAACTTGTTAGATCCGCCAGTGCGTAGTTAAAAATAAGTGCGAAATTAAGCGACTCAACTGGCCAGTATCAATTTATTTATTGACTCACTACGTTTCGACTTTAATTAGGTCCTTTTCAAGTGAGTAATCTATGTATTTCTCACTTGAAAAGGACCTAATTAAGGTCGAAACGTAGTGAGTCAATAAATTTATTGATACTGGCCAGTTGGGTCGCTTAATTTCGCACTTATTATAAAGAAATACTATATTAAAATGTTTAAAAGTGTTTCTTTTAAAAATGTATTAAATATTTTTGTATTTATAATTAAAAACATTTTAATAGTATTTTTTTTATAATTTTTAATTTTTTAAAATGTGCAATCATCGTAGAGTGGTCAACAACTGTACTGTTCATCCCTATATTTATATTATATTTTGTTTTAATCGTGTATAAAAATTTGCATATGTTTTATATTAACGGAGTGAAAGAGATAAATCGAAAATAAATATCTTAATAACTTCCAACTGAAAATATATGACGTGATTTCAATCTGCGGTGCGGCGATCATCATGAATGTTGACCTTTTGTTACGGGAGACTCCATTAATATCGTATCATACGCGATGATCTCCAACCACTATCCAATGATCATTGATCGTCTCTGATGCTACTTTACGATGAGACAATTGCGCAAGAATCTATTATGGCTGGCTCAATCGTGAGGCATTATAAACCAGACGGAAGCAGATACTTCTAAACGCTTATAAATGGTGCAACGTCTTAGCGTCGCGTTACCAGACGTAAAAATATACGTATGAAATTTAGTAAACACGTAAACGACGTTGTAGAACTCGAAGTTTCGCGGAATCGCGAGATCGCTGGATGGTATTCCGTGAGTACTCCAATCGCTATTCACATCGAAATTCATGCGAGAGTCGAGAGTCGTACTTACATGTAATAGTGTTCTCGTACACGTAAGTGCCGAATATATATATACATATATAAATTGCATAAGCGCATGCACTTGTGTTACAAGTGTGTGTGTATCCCTCTTTGTCCACCGTCATGGCACCACACGATATTCGTAAATTTATGGCAATTCCGTCAATTAAGTCGAATGAAGCGGAGTCATAACATAAATATGTAAACGGCCACGACGGGCTCCCTTGCG
Source organism: Temnothorax americanus (assembly GCF_048541705.1). Classification (NCBI taxonomy): domain Eukaryota; kingdom Metazoa; phylum Arthropoda; class Insecta; order Hymenoptera; family Formicidae; genus Temnothorax; species Temnothorax americanus. The sequence continues at coordinate 5,461,820 of NW_027509547.1, read as the reverse complement.
GCAACCATATAAGCTGCGCTTGTCCATCAATGTCTCCGCGAAAGAGGTCCAACATGCTCGTAAATGCATGCCCAACGAAATGCAACGGTCAGTGGCTATCATACGTATGTACGTGCGGATCCGTACGTCGCATAACTCGTCCGCGACACGGCCGTGTGCGCGCCCGCGAGCGTGCGTGTCCGCGCACATTTTATCGTCCCGCATAAAAATACGCGCGGGACGCAAGACGAAGAGACGCGAGACGGGGCTGGCTCGTGGCTCGTGCATATTTTCGCGGCGACTTACCTGGCTAAGACGCCCCCCCCCCTCCTCCGTCAAACTTTCAAAGCGGATTCTACGCGGCGAGATAATTGAATTCCTGCCTCTTCTCGTTTGAAGCGGGTAATTAGCTAGGCGTTGCAGAATCAAGCGAGGATAATCGGATGATCGTTTGCAAAGAAAAAAGAATAGGCGAAGGCAACGATCTTTATTTCCTTTTCAAGTAATTGGACGCGATGTATTTTTAGTTCTCTGCACTCCCTCCGCCGATAAACTTTACTTTACCGCTATCATGGAAAGGAAGAGTATTATTGTGACTCAATTATACAATATTATTTATAAGAATATTGAATGAAGAATTATGTTACTCTTCTCGATTCATCCAATTATATTATCGAGATAAAATACAAATCGAAAACATTAATGCGTAAGCTAAAACCGAGCTTGCCCTATCAAAATTCTCAATACGAGTTCGTTTGCAAATGATGTAAGATAATTAAGTTTTGGAACTCTCGCTACGAAGAATTCCGTGGTATACCGATTTACATCTGTAATTTTATTGAGAATCATAATGCTTTAAAATTCAGCGTGTGCAGCACTTGCGAAATAAACGCCTCGTATAACGTAAATTAGTATTCCTTGATTTCGATGGCGATCTCGACGCGCAGAAAGGAATATCCCGCTCTCTCTACCCTTTTCCTCCTACGGTGTTTCCCATTTAAACTTCTTAAGCGATCTCTTAATTCGCAACCCCGATGGCGCGGCAGTTCGCCCTCTTTCGTCCGCCCGTTGTCCGTACTATCCTCTCGACGTCTCTTAATTTCACGAAAACCCCCAGCCGACACTCCACCCTTGCTCGCTTTCTGGGGCGAATGTAATTAATGTTTAGCATCTACATTATTTGTTTAGTTTCATTTCATTATCTTCGGAGGCGTCGGGCACGACGATTTTATGCAAATAGAGCCGAGAGACGAAGTTTCCCCACACCCCCTTGAATTCGCTCGTCTCTCTGCGCTCCGTTCTCTACAAGCGCGGAGCTCTTATTGTCGTTGTTATTATTGCTATTATTATTGTTATTATTACAATCGCGACGACGATTACCATTATTATTTTCCCGGTGGCTTCGGTGCTCGAATAATAAATATCATTCATAATTCATTCCGCTTCTTTGGCGCTCATTAATCCTGTGATTAAATGTATCTCATTATTTAGAGAAGTCCGTCCGGAGCTTTACAGAACCGGCAGAAGTACCATCGCGAACTTCACGATCGATCCTTATGCCGGGGTTTCGTAACGAAAGAGACTCCGGGACTTCGGGAAGAAGAGCTCATATTTTTATACTTTTGTAGAAACGCGCGGAAATTCAATGAGCGCCGAATTTCACAAGACATCGTTCGTCATTGTTTCCTTCGGTCGTTAACGAAGCTGACGAAGCACATCGACGATGTAGTCAGTGAAACACGAAAGTATATCTTCGCAACCAATCAGCATAGCAAAAACGTAGCTTTGTAAGAGACGTGCAACGTACTTTGTAATACACAGCCAATATCAGTTATGAAAAAACACGTGGAGATCTTAAAGAAATAGGCTCCGTACTTACTGTACTGGGGAAATCTTAGATTGCATCCTAGCGTGACGTATTAAAACGAAATCGGAAATATATGACTGCGTGAAAGAGGTTATGCGACGGTTATATCGATGAAACGTTCGAGCGTACGCACACGCGTGCCGCGTTCGCTCGACGGAATCGTCCTTGCGCGCACGCTCGACGCGCCCGGTTAATGAGACACATTCACAAAGTTTGCCCTGTGCCGAGACGAGCCGATTGTACGACGAGAATTAGCTTTTCAATTCAACCGTCCCGAGCCCGAGGAGAACTTACGGCACCAAAGTTCGACTGAATTTAAATACGTCGTCTGGATAAGTCGCGCGAGACGCTCGTCGACCCCTCGTCGACGCTCGACTCGAGTTTCACTCGCTTTTCGCGAGTCGGAAATCGAGGAGCACCTTTACGGTTGTTCCACGAAATTGTGCCCAAAAAATCCGATACACGTCTGCGCGATGCGTAATTTTAATTGCACGTACAACTTAGGAGACTTGTGTCTTTCAAACTGTAATGAGAAATTATATGTGGAAGTTTTATGGATATTATAAAAGATCTAGCAATTACAATAATTAATTCGATAATCCTGACGCTATATGTTCAAACATCTACTATTTCGGCAATGTTTTCCTTCGAATTTTCATCAAGCTCCTTAATAAAAAATTTACACGCATATATTTCTCCGCGAATGTCTCTCTCTCTCTCTCTCTCTCTCTCTCTCTCTCTCTCTCTCTCTCTCTCTCTCTCTCTCTCTCTCTCTCTCTCTCTCTCTCTCTCTCTCTCTCTCTCTCTCTCTCTCTCTCTCTCTCTCTCTCTCTCTCTCTCTCTCTCTCTCTCTCTCTCTCTCTCTCTCTCTCTCTCTCTCGGGCACAAAGAACAAAAGACTCGTCGCGCTATGGACTACGACTTGCGACCGCCCGTGCACAGAAATAAAAAGGAAACGGCCGCGCGGAGTTGACGCCTTTATTATTCGCTGCTTTAATTTAAGCGACGCTAGCCGTCCCGTCACGGTTGCAGGTGTGAATTAAGCGCGGAATAAGCGAAAGCGTCGTGTCCGCGGTATCCTCCTCTTTCAGCGGGGTATGCAGGGCAGATATGTGCGGCATAATTAAATGTATGTTTTGATAAACGTGGAGTAGGACTAACGACTAACCCTCGTGCTCGTCCGCGACCGCGCGGCAAGAACCAACCGATATGCGACGCTCGCTCGTACGCGAAACTTTCACGAAAGTGCTACGTTGCTACCAAATCTATCGGGGGTCCGTTCTTCTCCCGCTTCGCGCTTCTCACCCCCATATATACCAACGTTTGCGCGCACGTGCAAGTTTCGTGTTCTTTCTTAGATGTCTCTCTACCGACCGCCCCTTGCCCCTCGACCGCCTTCCCCCATCGTCGCCTTGCTCTGTCCTATCGTAGCGGGTGATAGGGATTTGTGTTAGGGAGCAGCACTGGCGGTGTTCTGGAAACTGCTGATTCGAAATTAACGAAAATTAATTGGCAACGTCGTGATATTAATTCCCGAGATTAATTCCCCGGGACGCAGTGCTAATTGATATCTCTCAGTGCCAGGAGCGAGCGAGAATGAGAAAGGAGGACGGGCGGGCGAGAGTTGCGAACGAGCGAGCGGAGACGCTAGCCGAGAGAAACAAGGATGCGGCGAGATGAGGAGAGATCGACGGGACGCGGATTGGATCTCTTGCCCACCGAACCGTATCAGTTTTTCGCGACAACCGCGGAAACCATTGTTCGATAATGAACAATCATAAGCCACGATTTCGCTTGTCATTTGTTTCCGCTCGTTTCTGCCCGTCACCAGCAAGATCCGCTGCTACACCGGCGATCATACGAACTCATAAGGATTATTCATAGAATCGCGCCGTCTCGCCGAAGGAAGTCGTCATCGGGGTGGGGGTGGGGGGGGCACTTTTATTGGCGCGAGTATATCGCGCGGTCGTGGCGACAATTAAAGTTTAAAACTCCGAGCGTCGTCGACGTTTTACGTTGCTAAGAAGACAGTCCGGAGAAACTCGTAAAACGTAATATAATTAAACATAAAAATATCCCGCGTATACATCCAGGCTGGTTTTGAACGAGGTAAAGTGAATAAAAAGTGCTCTTTATTACAATGAGCTTTAATTAACGCGCGCGTTCCGCGATGATTACTCGCATAGCGCACTTTCTCAACTTTAATTTACAGTGTCTGAAAGCAGCTCGGCGCCCGCGCGCGCCTTCGTTACGTCGTTGCCATGAAGCATAGACACATAATTATGCAGCACGCGGGGTAAACGAACGCGCGACGCTGATTCGTTCGGTGTACTAAACTCTTTTATGAAACTGTCCTCCTCTATCTTCCTCGGTTTCCAAGAATACGACCGGGAACGATAACACCGAGAACTGTAATGTTTAACATTACGAATCGCTGTTTTTTTTTTTTTTTGCGAGAGGGCAAGATTATATCGCGCAGAAAACACAAGCACACATTGCGATTAATAAACGGTTGGGCATGATTTCATCTTGTTACAACTGATTGCAGTTATAAGAACACGTTTTTATCGTGTATAACAAATGCCCATTCGCCCGAAATTCTAATGACGATGGGGTACGCTACTTTATATGCATTCGAGGAGCAGTCAGGCAAAATTCTTGAGAAGAATATCGGAAATTATATAGGTCAAGATAATTGTTAGACCATTAACTTGAGAATATTATAGTTTTTCATGACGAAGGTGACAGATTGCCGTGCTCGATCGGCCGCGTCGATCGATGACGATACTATCTAGATAATAAAAATCGACTCGCGGTATCATCGCAACGGATGACTATCGTCATCGTCAGTAGCGCATAGACGTAATAGAAGTTTGTCATATAGGGCAAGCGTATTCCCGATGCGTTTTGAAGTAATAAATTTGGCGGCGCCGGTCGATGGTCGGCGTCAGGTTATGCGCGAAAGTTGGAATTTATGCGTGGTTGTTTATGATCGGCGAATGATAAGAGATCTACGGCCGCATGACAAATGATCCCGTAATGAAAAGTGAAAGATACTGCACGTACCGCGGCCGGCTGCATAAATTTCAATGATTTAATGCGTCGCGCGTGCTACGCGCGGTATCCTCATTGAATAGGGATCGATAAAACTTTAGCGCATCGCTGGCGGTGCCGGCCGCGTTCGTTCGCGGCGATCGAGACGAAAAGTCATCGATCCCTATGTTGTAACGCTTATCGGCGGTGGCCGCAACCACCGGCGCTGCCGCCGCCACCACCACCACCACCGCCGCCGCCGCCGCCGCCGCCGCCGCGCTCTGCGCCGCGTCGCGCCGGGTCAAACGGGAATCCTGCATATTAACGTTGTATCGGATATTCCGCTGAGATACGTCTCATCCGATTGACGGCGCCATGAAAAAGGCCGCTTAAGGAGTCGTACGATTTCAAATACAGAACGCGTATCTCGGTGCGCGATCATTAATCGTCCTATTATATGGAAACTTCGACGTCGATCCGCGAACAACCGCCTGACGACCTGTTCCATAAACTTTCTGCTAAAATTCTACCGAGATTCTCATATCGTCGTATATTCTTGTTTATCTTGGTAACGTTATCTTCGAATGTTATCTTCTATGTATCATGACATCGCGTGACAATAAGACTTTTGATATAAAGGTCAGTTATTTAAAATAATATGCTGATTTATTCGAAATCGTTTGTGCTTTAGTATCATAAAAATTTTGAAGGAACTGATGGTCCTAATTGTTAGCTCGATAAAGAGGATTACAAAAAAATTCAGCTGGTATGATTCGCGTGATTTTTATCTATAATACTTGCACTTGTGCGACAATTCAAAATTCCCCGGTGACAGCGGTGATCGTTAGCGAAACGGTCTGGTCGTACGGCAATGACCACGTCGTAGCACGGAAATCGTCGTCAGGGCGGTCGATCGATGGCGAATAACGCTGGAAACGCTGGCTAGGCTCCGGTAGGTTAGGTAGGGTGCTTAGGTGTTACAATGATTATCCGAGAGGGACAGCGAAAGGTAATTATGCCCGATAGAATCGGCGGGCGGGAGTGAGACCGAGGTATACTTTACGCCGGCGAAGAAACAGAGACGGCAACGCTTGGCGCGCCAGCACGGCCGAGAAAGACGGCGAATCCTCGTAATTACCTCGAAGTGAGCTGCTTTCGGCTCACCCGAACCTTCGAAACTTCGGGAATAAATAGCGTTCCGTAATTCCGGTTTCCGCGTTACGGGGTCAACGGAACGACTCGCTGTGCTCGAGAGAACGCGGCCGTCGATCGCTTCGATCGGATCGATACATCTTGATCTTTAATCCTGCTTGGACAAAACTTCGACTTGGGTGTAAAATTCAAATAAACGTCCGCTTTATTCATCGATTCGACAAGACGCGTTAAATTTATTTTTGATGAAGGCACCACCGTGTAAAATGCTCGATGGATCGGTCGAAGCGCGAAACGCGAGGATAATCCCGGTCGGGAGCTAAATAGCTCGAATCTTAACATGGCGTTTCCTGATTTCTGCACCGCCGCCGCCGAGAGAACGGACACGTAATGAAACTTTATTTTCGCGTGCTTTGCGAAGACCCCGAGATTGCAAGCGCGCCTTCGCGAAGACGTCCGCTTTACCCGGCGCCTCCAACTTTAAACGGATGTTAATGATTGCAAATGACTTGGGTGAAATGGCCGTCGTCGTTGAGAGTAATGGGATTCTTTACGAGGCGATTATTGACCCGCTTTCCTAGTTGTAGAAAAGGTGACGATAATAGAGCGTCTATAAGGACGTCGGCGCTTTCGGCCTCGGCCTCGGCCTCGGCCTCACTCTCCCTCTCCTTTCTCTCGGTGCTGCTCCGTCGTCGGTTAAGATTTAATCCGTTAATCTATTCCCGTAATAAGGAATCCATAATGAGTCGAAGCGGATATCTATACCATGCTGGAGAAGGGTCGAGCACGGTTACGTGAACGAGGACAGCGGCATCGAGACGAATCGAGCGATGAAAAGAGAGAGAGAGAGAGAGAGAGAGAGAGGGAGAAAGATGGAAAGAGAGAGGGAAAAGGAGATATAGAGTCTGAGGGGATACAGCGGGAGAGCGGTCGTGAAGGGGGAAAGACAGTGGATGGGATTGGTGGGGCGAAGCTATTGGGTGGGGGGTTAATTAAGCCGTCCTAATATAACTTCTCCTCGGCCCCCTCCCCCCCCCCTCCCCGAGTTATCGAGTATTATTCCGCAAATGTGTCGACCTCAAAGACAATGCCATTCCGGGAAAATTTATTTGTGTCGCTGTACAACACAGTCCCGGTCTCTCCCTCCTTCTCCTACACCTCGAAACAAACCCGACGAAACTTCTGCCAGCTCGCGCAACTTAATTAAACCGACCGTGGCCTCGGTCCTGCACGAAGTGTCGAGCCAGTCGTTGTTCCTCTTTTTTTCTTCTTCCGTCTGACCGCGCTTCGCGCTAGCCTCAGCCGTCGTCGCTGCCTTTCGCGCGCGTTTCGGCCTTTCCTTCTTCGGCCGAGTTTTTCGCACTCCTCACGAAACGGTTTCGCGCGTTTGCGTATTCGGATAGATATGATTCAATGAAGGATCGAAGCAAAACGCTGGCGAAAAATGGAATTCTCCGCTCTCGATGGCAGATAATAATTATTTGTATGCGCGAGTCTCGTCGCACACCGAACCATCACGGTCGTCGCGGTAATTATGGGTCGACGTTTTCCTCGACGGCACCAAGCCAACCGCCGTAAAGAAGCTTCCTAGAAGTCATCAGCGCGACCGACCACTCGACACATGTTAAGAGATCCACTTGCCGTTTGTCAATGCAGCGAGAGGTGGAGGAGCGAGGCGGAGGAATAAATTATTATTGCTCTGGTAAATCCGGTCAATCTCGTGGACGGACTCCAATGCGTAGTGATGACGACCCAAAGCCGCCAAGCGGCACAATAGAGATGCATGAGAGTGCGTTAATCCACAGAGACCGCCGCAGTACTTGATGTTTCTCGTAAAAGCGTCTTCCTTCGTTTAAATCGCGAGTTTAAATCAACGCCGGACCGTCGTTACATCTGCACCCTATTGTCCCCATTTTAATTTTATTTGTATCTACCTTATTGTTGTTTAATGATATTTTCGTCATTCAATTATTAATCAATTATTAATCTTGCGTGAAAGAATTTATCGAAACAAGATCTGAAATTGACCAAAAAATATTTCTTTTCTATGCATAATAATTTATTGCGAGCGGAATAATATGGAATTGGTGAATTCTCTTTGTATAGGTACAAAATTATATTCAAAAGACGAGATGCGTATACATATGCAACGTACAATATAAAAATAGAATATTTTACAATATTAAATCTGAATTTAGTTAACGAATTAAATATCGAATTTTTTAAATCTACACACTATTATTATTATAACTTTTCTGTATAGAAATTATCCAGGGATTTTCAATAATATTAATAAATAATATTCGAGCCCTGATTATACGTATACTTGTGACGTAAAATGTTAATACAAAAATAATCACCGCGTTGTTCGGCGTAATACATTAGCACAAACTTAATCGCATATAATTCGCGGAAAAAATAATTTTATTCCAAGAAGGATTATTATTCGCGGCGACCGATTTCCGCGCAGTCCTTGAGTTACACAATCCGGAGCCAAGTAAGATCATTAGCAGATGCCTCGGTGTTAATAAGTATAATTCTAGATGTTCCAACGATACTACAACGCTCGTGGCTTTCTGCTAAGACGATTATTCTCGCTGCGTCGCGCCAGTAATAACCAAGAATATGCGCATAAGTAGGCGCTATTCGATATAGGTCACACGGAAAAGGGTTAATCGACTGCAGAATTTTTTCCTGTTCTCCAATCGAGATCGTAATGGGACGCCGACAATGACAAATCGATTTTGCGGAGACATCGAGTTTCGATTGCGTGAAATTTTATCATGCTTTGAGAGAGAGAGAGAGAGAGAGAGAGAGAGAGAGAGAGAGAGAGAGAGAGAGAGAGAGAGAGAGAGAGAGAGAGAGAGAGAGAGAGAGATACTTCTCAAGTTAAAACTTAGCATTTTATCTATAATTTATTTTCTTTTATAAAATATTTGTTACATATTTTTTTATATTTATTATAGAAATTTGTTTCATATAAAATTGTGCGCGAATGATATTACAGAATTCATCATATACTCGGATAAATAATCATATACATATATGTTTCTTGTCATATGAATCAGTGATTATCAGTAATATTGTTAATTTTGTGCAGTAGAGATTTGAATGTCACTGTCATCACACGATGTCGGTTGATCGATTCGTTTCTTACTGCTCTTTCGGCATCAGTCCTCCCGCTTAATCGCGAGTGAAACGTGAATCTCATTAATCCCATTGTTCACGAACCAGCAAATTTCGAATGGCTACGACACGAAGCGTCGTACGTAAGATTAAGTACACTTTAATTATATCATCAGGCAGCATTTGACACTCACCGCTTATATAACTGTCTTTAGGTTGCGGTGCAACCTTCTCGAGGATCTCGAAATCTCGTTAGCTAATCTCTCAGTCAGTTATCCCTCTCTCTCTCCCTTTCTCTCCCGCCTTCTACGCCCCTCAGCCGAGTTAATTTTCATCTCTTTGATTTTTGGCAACCTCTAGAAATTTCGTCGCCCCTAACGCCTTCCACGAGGCTCGCGCTCGTCTCCCGCTCACCTCTCCCTCCTCCCCCCTCGCCCCGGTCTGTGACACGGCCCTCTAGACCCTTTTCCAGCGGATTTCTGCACTTGCCGGCAAAAGCGGCGCTAATATAGGCGCGCGCGTGACACTTTACGCCGAGAGATTTTACGTGAACGGCGTGACTGCGGACCGATCTAATAAAGTCCCTCTTAGAACGGGCTAACATTATTCCGCTCTTTGACGTTTGCACCTAGTCGGTGTCGCGGGCGGCTTACTTTGCAGTCCGCGCACGCGATTCCGCGAAACGCGACACAGGCCTTAAAGACAGGCGCGCAGCACACCTTTACGCGCAGCAATGTGTTTCACTTTTAATTTCTCGCCTGCACGATACCTAATTACGGCATATCCAATGGAGGGACCTTTCAAGGAAACGCGATAGAGGAAGAGAGATAGAGAGAGAGGGAGAGGGAGAGAGAGAGGAGTGGTTCTGTGAATGTGTGCGCGCGCGATTTCGTGTCACCAGCACTATTCGGTTGGAGTCAGTACCTGCCGCCAAGGGTACTACTAGCTTGCGTGCCGCAAACTTAAGAACGCTCGTGCCTTTGGCTCTCTCATTTTCTATTCGGCGTAAAAAAGATTACGATTGCTTCTGGTAAAGGATAATTGGTCTTTGAGAGAGCGTTGATACTTGGAAATACCATGGACGCCGATTATACGTTTTATATATATATATATATATATATATATATATATATATATATATATATATATATATATATTCCGTAATTATATTTATTCTGCCAAAAGGCTCTTCCCCTCTCTCACTCTTATACGAAGGCGGAGAGGACCAGCACTAATTTTTGTTGTAACTTTTGGCAAGGCTTATTTTCATATTATTTTTATCTTAAATTTTTACACTGTTAAAAATTGCAAATAACAATTACACCAATGTCATCTCGACGATTGGAATATTGCGCCGACTGGGAATCTGCGAACTAACAACTGCTCGCGATCTTTAATCAACGATTTTGACAGATTCCGGGAGGGAGCGGAGTCAAGGGGTCGTTCGGCATTGGCGAGAATGACACTCTTGGCAATCCCTCGCCGCCATCCTGTCGTTTTCAACGAACGATCAGGGGCCGCGATGCCTCACGGTACTATCGATCATTCGGCAGGCCTCATAATTAGCAATTAACTATATCCATTAGGCGGTGATATAATTACTATGTGCTCCTACTACCGACGCTTAACCCGCCGTCTGCTCGGCGGACGCTGCGAGGGGCTGATTTTCGCGGCATTAGCAGGTACATCACGATAATTATACGATCGATTATTCTAGGAGACGAGAAGAGGCCGGGCGGCGAAGGGGCCGGCGAAAATTGCTCCCCTCGACCTCCTATCCACCCGCCTTAGCCGTGGCAGCAAACTTGCCTGGCTTCGACTCGGATCGACCCAACCTATTTTCGATAATTCAAGGTCCCTCCATCGGGATCTGTATCCGCGCGCGCGAATTATTCCGCCAACTTACGTATTCTACGTTGATTTGATCATAGGATCGTGGCCGATCGTCGAATTTAATAACGATTCGGCGGGATCGGGCCGGCATATCGTTATTATCCGTGACAATGTTTTGCAGATATCCCGGCAAGATCGCTATTTAATTTATCTTACGCATGCGCGAGTTAATTATCGTCTCAAGATCGATAACCGCCGGAGGAAGGAGGAAAATTAGATTGTTGGCGACGCGACGAGATTGCGATCGCGCTGATCTTGATCGGACCGACGACAACGGGAGCCAATTTGAGAAAGTTGGAGAATGCATGACCGCGTGCTATATATAATACGTATATTCGCGCGCTTATTTACGAGCTCGTTATCTCGGTGATATTATTAACGACCCTCACCTGCCCTGACTTGTTACGAGTTGTATACTTTGCGGTCACGCATTTTGCCGACGTGCGTATAACGCGGTGCGTGGCCGATCCAAATCAGAAACGTGGGCCGAATCTCGCCGCCCGCGAGGATTTTCTTGGCCCGCTGTCCGGATCTATCTCTTCTCCGTGTAGAAAGGAAATTTAATCACTCCGAGGTCGAGGGCGGCAACGCATGTGCGGGGTATTATCCGCACGAGACACACGGGCTCGCACACAGTGGCTGGTGCACACCGGTGAAAGTTTCGGGTTCGGTAATTATTATCGTGGGATTGGTATAACCGTTGATTATGGCTATTATGAACTGTCGGGTAAATATAAGAAGGTAGGGCGCGGGTAGGTAGTTGGAATTAGTGGGCTAGGATCGGCCTAGAACTATCTTGGATGCCGCTGATTGCGGAATTAGAATTTATATGGATCGCCGCACGCGAGCCAGTGGCTCTCATGCCAGCGGCAGATCTTTATTCAACCGGCTGGGCGGCCGCCGGCTCGTTTAACTCTGAAAGCTTCCGATACACCGCTTAACTCGACGAACGATATCAGCGGTTAACATGACGCGACGATACGCTGCCCGTCCGCGCGCGCGGTTACTCGGCATTCCGGATGCAACGAAATTGTTGCACGTCCCGTGAAAATTATTAACTAATATTTTCTCGTTCTCACATCTGATAGCTGGCGTGATCAGATGATCAACGTGATTTCCGCACGATAGATTTAGAAAAATGTCTAGATCGTTTTACGTGTCAATACACAGTAGCGCGTATGAGAAAATTATTTTTTAATGCTACATATGTTATTCTTTAATATATTTCATATTTCCCGCGTATACGGTATGAAGAATCGAGGTTAATCATTCCTTTGACCACCACAGTGTCCACGACATTCGTAATGACATAGGGATCGCTAGACTTGATTAGGGACCAACCAGCTCGTATAATATTTGTCATCGACTTTCTTCGACTGCGAGATCTGCGCTACGTTCGATTCTCCTATGCATATGTAAGAGCCGTGCCCGGCACTCGAATTGATGAAATTCCCAACATTAATTGTATCACAATGGTAATTGAATCTGCGGAGCGCCGTCTATTTGAACAATAGTTGGTTATATTATGTAGATTTGCCGTCGTAGCCTCATACTCTGCCATCCAGATTCACCCTCTCTGCCCCCACTACTGCTAACCCCCTCGGTCTCACCCCTTTCGCGACGACGGTTGCCGCAGCACCGCCTAGCTGTTTAAACACAGACGATATCTGAACTACCAGAACTAACGTACGGAGTTAGCCCGGGTTAGGTGCTTCGACTACGGTCGCCATTATCATAATTGCGCGCGGAGTTCCTTCGGCGAAACTCGGTTGACCCGCTGCAACGGGAATAGTCGACGATTTCGTCAATGACTTGAAATTCTAGCGAGTGTCGTATGGATGGAAAATGCTTTTACCGAATGGAACAGTATTGCGGTGGACTGGAGTAAAACTGGCTAGTGAGATAATTAATATATTATATGATTGATTCAATGTTAAATTCATAATTTTTAAGCAAAAGATAGAAACTGGATTAAATTATTTGATCGTAGTTTTATTGATTGCTTAATTTTCAAAGATAATTATTCAACATTTGCAGTCATAATCTTGCAATTAATAATCTTGAATGCTTAAAAACTTTGGATTAATTTTTTTAGCAAGTTAGTACATATTTATGAACGAAATCTTTCGATCGACGCAGAATGCGATCGAAATCAATGGAATCAATGGAAAAAAAAGCTCTCTTCAGATAAAACCTTAATTTGTCACGGCGAATACCCACCTTGGGGAATCCTTCTAAAGTCGTGCACTTTTCCGCGATTCAAACTCGTGAAAATGATACGCGTCGCTTCATCGGTTGACACCTTCGTTAATCGAGCACGTTGGGACTATCAGAGTTCGACCGTGTGCCACGATATGCCCTGGGTGACGACTGAGGGACGGACCTGTGACGATATTAGGGACGTGTTACGTTTGCCGAGGGAACCCTCCGGGGACAACAAAAGGACCACACGCACCGGGATGTATCAATGGACAACGTTATATTGCGCTGAAATTGCTCTTGCGCTCGATGATCGGCTTGAATCTTCGCGAGTAGGTCCGTTTTAAATTCGTTCGAAGTAATAATTGCGTCACATTATTTTTATAATAAATATCATTAAGTATATATCACTTTTATATAATTGCATTTTATATAATCGCAATCAAACAATCACGCATCCCTGCTCTTTTTGCACTTAATATTTAATATTAATACCTGAATTTTTTTAATTATATTTAAAAGACAAAGCAAAATATTAATGTTACGTCCAGATGAAACGTTCTCGCGCGGCAGAAAATGAAAAGTGACGAAACGTATACGTATTAAATTAAGTTTCCGCAGAGATATTACTTCTCTCCCCGGCCAAGGATAGATAGCAATGGTGGTTGCGCTTGCTTCAGCAAGCTTGGTATTTGATGTGTGACCGTAGCTGGATATAGGTATAGGTTACACGAGCACACGGCGGTCCAAATTTCGAGGATTCTGGTAGCTTTTGACGCCCACTCTGGCATTACTCGGACTCGTGTTCGGCCAGGGCCAGTCGACGTACGATCGCCCGATGTGCACGGACTTTGCTCGGTGGCGATGGTGTTCTCCCACTGCTGAGTTGGTAGCTCTGCCCGCCTGTGCCTGCCTGCCACCACCTCATTTGAATTTCTAATTAGGAAACCTCCATGCAATTATTGGATTAATGTAAATTACGAGAGCTGGCTCGGTCTCCGCCACCGCTACCGCCACCGCCGCGCAAGGGTGGAGCTCTTTCTCTCTCTCTCCCTCTCTCCCTCTCTCCTTCTCTCTCTCTCTCTCTCTCTCTCTCTCTTCTCTTTCATTCTCTCCCCTATGACTATATTCGTCTCTCTCGCTCGACCACACTTTGCCGATCTACCTCGTTCCATCCGTTGTCTCGGTCTCTCTTCGTCTTGCATCGTCTCTCCTCTATCGTCGTTCTTCTCCTCCGCTCTCGGCTCTCCCTTTCCTTCGCCGAGGCTCAGCGGGGGTTGGGGATAATTAAAATCCGTTGATTAATATGTAAATTTAATAAGATTACTGTACTAGGAATGCCCGCTGCAGACAAGCGACTGTACCTCCAGCTCCTTGTATCGAGGAACGAGGGTGCGCACTGTTGTAGCCTTTGATTGTCACTCAACCAGACAAGCGGTACTTTCCTTGTCGAGCGGGGAGGCACCTCCCTTTCGCGAAATCGCTCAAGCATTTGGACGGCTGCATTCACCGCAAAACTCCTTGATCGCACCTTTTCAAGTTGCACGAGCTCTATATAATCTCTGTCGGCGAATATATATATATATGACTAATACAGTACGTTACAAATCACATGTCAATTATTATTTTTCTTTTATCGTGTGCCAAGTTAATGTGCATTAAGTTACACATTAATTAGCGCCTCAAATTGCCACGCTTTATGATAATTGTACCTGTGAAAAACTCGCAACATGAGTGCACGTGTGCGCGACCATGTCTATATATAGCTAACCGCAAAATAAACTATGTATCCGGAGAAACCATGCACAACTAAAAGAAATATTACACCTATAATATTGTTGAAGATCGCGCGCGCGCGTCTTCTTGTTTTTTATCCAATTCCCATGTCTTCTTACCGCAAGCGTACAACGTCCGACCGTCGATCGCCCGCAGCATTTGAGAGTTGCATTTCGCGCTCTTCGGGAAAAGCATTGCTTTATTATCCACAACGGCCGCAGGCGGCGACCCGCAGCCGCCGCGCACGCTGAAAAAAAGAGCCGAAGGGCTGTAGAACGAAAAGGGCGATGAAGGGGCGGTGTAGGTACGCGAAGAACGCGCCCGACGACAGGCAATTTTTGTCCTCGCGTCGACACCGGCACCGGCTAAAAATACAATTTGAAAAATCCAACAATACCGCCCAATTCGCGTGAAAATGCATCAGTCGCTCGAGCAGCGACGGTATTGTTCGCCGGGTGGACACAATGCGTCCGATTGGTGGGACCACCCCGGATTTTTACAGCATTCGCCGTCCGCGACTTTTTTCCACTACCGCAGTCCACTACCGCCGCCGGCGCCGCCGCCGCGGCAACCCCTCCATATGCCCCCGTACTTTTTGTCTTCTTGCAACTCTTTTTTCCACCGACGACGGTTTGGTTGCACGCGTGCCGGGTATAATCGTCGGCGCGTTACCGCGTGCCCGATTTGCATACCGCGGTCGAAAAGTGGTCGGCAACGCCGATTTCCAGTTTGCCACTGATATCTTTTTTCGCGTTCTTCTCATGTATTTCCTCGCCTACCATATTATCGCTTCTATCGCATCGATTCTATCGGTGAATCTATATTTGTTGGGAAGACGCTTCCTTTGTGCATATATCTTTGACAAGTAGTATCATTCAGATTTCCAGACAGTTTAGCTTTAAAAAAAGCGCAGAGAAGGTTTTAAAATAAATATATCAATGTTTCTATATTGATTTATTTCCTCCTTCGATTTTTCTTTTTATGTGTTATCTGTGCTCGATCTGGGGATTGATGGAGAATCTGGGGACTGCACGAATTTTTAATTACATTGAAGAACGTAGATTACGACGCCCATTGCCGGGTGAAATTGCTGTGATTAGCGTTTATACAGAAATGGATGTTGCATTATTGGATTGTGCCGCGAGAAAGTTGTAACGAGACGAGTTCAATTAGCGATTTGAACGGCGAGGATGGCGAAAAATAATAGAGGGGGCGTATACGGGATGAATGTTTTATTTGCCGTTACGAGAAGCGGAAATTGTTACTTATTATCCGTAATTATTATATCGGTAAATATTGCTTTACTGCAAAATTATATGCGATATTTATATTCCCAAGTCAATTAACGTCACGTATATTCGTAACTTTATCTCGGATTATTTGCCAAACATATTTTTTGTAACAACGTTTTCGTTTATTTTTGTGATGCATCCCGGCGTTCTTCATCGCGTTCATCAGCAGTCTCGAACAAATTTTCGACGAAACACAGCGGATTCGACCAATAAAAGGTTCTTCTTGTTGAAATTCGAGTTTCCGCCGCGAGACACCGCGAATCGATCGTATATCGTTGCCAGATATCGACGCGTCGAAAAAAAGGGATCCATCGACGCCCGTATTCCCCCCGGTGAATCCCATCGCCAACCCCTCTTTGGTCGGTCCACACCATACATTCCATCGCCCGACGAAGCCGACGCGCGCGCACACACACACACACACACACACACACACACACAAACCCGCGTAAACGAGTAGACGGGGTGCACATCGACAGAAACGGCTACTAACAAACCCAATAAAAATAATGCACTTTCGCGCATTTGCAAATGAACGTTGTCATTTTATTTCGACGGAAACGAGTCACGTGGTGCGCCGTAGCTGCCAACATCGCCCGCCGCTGATAATAATTATGGATATTGAGAATGGTTATCGCCGTGACGCCCCGTGTATTAATGTCCCGGCGCTCTCGCACGCCGATAAACAAATTTGCCGCGACTGTGTCTACGAACCGAGCGGTGTCTAATTTTCTCATTTTTTGTTCTTTTTTTCTCTCCCTCTTTTTTTATTTTTTATTTTCGACCGCGCTCCGCGCGCGCGGTAAATGCATAACGCAGAATTACGGCGCTATCATGCGTTATGCAGGGCGATGACGTGAAATGGCACGTAGAAGCGAGTCCACACACGCTGGATCATTGTCGATAACTGACGTTTATTTCGAGCGTGACGTAACGAATACGTCGCCTCCTGCGGGAAAGCGAAATGTATCGAACACAAGGAAAGGGAAATTGAGTGTGCCAGCGCCGCTTCGTGATACTCATGGAAATATGCGGCGGATGGATTTTTTAATGTTCGCGGATTTATTTTACAAGCCGGAGAATAGTGTCATTTTTCCGCCGTGATTCCTCCACGGCCGGGGATTTTTGTCGATAGTCCTGCGACCAGTTTCGGATACGCAATGAAAAATTGTTATATTTCTCAGGACTTCAAAGTTAAAGATTAATTCCATTAGCAATCGAAAGACATTTCCATGAACAAAAATTACAAATGTTAGTGTAAATAAGAAGAAACATGCGTGAAATAACGGAATAACGGAATCCATCCAATTCTAAAAATATAATAACACGTTAATTTATTTCACTGTATTTTTTTACCTTGATGTTAAGAAGATCTTCCCGGAGGGGTGCGATAAAATCGCTCGTTAAATTTCTTGTTGTAAGTCCGAAATATTTTCGAACCGCGTTTTAGAGAGAGCGTGCGACGTTTCAGCGGAGTTTTAAACGGTTCCAACATATATATCATCGTCGTTAACGAGCAAAGGCATCATGAAGTTAACGTCAAAAGCACGTGGTAGCCCGGGGCAAGGTACGTCCACACCTTGCATCTAATTAACGCCGGTCGCGGTCGACACCGCACGAAAAACACTGGAAAAACCCGGCACCGCACTTAATATCGCGAAAACGATCATGCGGTATAACGATATTTGAGAGTGTAACTGCGGTTCATAATGGCAGCAGCGCCTCGGTTGCGCCCGCGATAATAATATTAAGCTTTATTTAGGTGAAATTCAACTTTAAAACGTGACTCGCAGTAATTATGCGATAGTAAAACAATGCCCGTGGCCTGGGCTCGCATGATATACGTCTGCGGGTTTTTGCAAGACAAAGGCGTTTTATATCGCATTCGCCACCGCAACTTGCACGGTTTTCTAGCCTCGCTTTTGCGCCAGGAAGTTTATGTACTTCGCGCGTGTCGCGCTTACGCGCGTCCGCTCGCTGTGAGACTGCATTATGCGCATTTACGTTAAAGAACTGCTGCGTTGGTTTTGGCACCGTGATTTTTCTTGAGTACGATACAATGCTTGGATGCGCGAAGGTGATTACGATTACTCAATCCAGGTCTGTCCGAGTTTTTGCTCACGAGTGAAACGTTTCCCTTACACTGAGTGAGACGGAAAATAGACAGAATAAACGCTCAGGCAGATCGTATATTGCATAGAACACTTATATCCATGTACTGTATTTAATTAGTTGTGATTGTTAGGAGAAGTAGCGCAAATGAAGAATAAGGAGCGAAGAAATTGGATGAGCTTGTTATAACATATACCTAATTATTTCGAGTCGTTCATCGAGTTTTTCGTTTCTTTCCTCGTTCTCTCTGTATCGATGCGGGCTAATAAAACTGATGCGGGGGTAGAAGTCAGCTTAACAAGCAGCCGGCATCCAAAGGCTCGAGGGATGGATTAAATGACGATGCCATTGATGGAGAAGCGTAATGCATACGTGATGTTTAATTAATCAATTAATAAGCGTATTATTATTTTGTTTAATTAAAAATAATGAATCTCCCTATAGAGCGTGTGATGTCAGCTCACACTCGCATCAGAGCGGACGTACGACTCGCATCAGCGGAACTCGCGTTTAAAACCGGCGTTTGTATAACGCGAGACTGCCTGTTATATATCAATGATTCCATCAATACGATAGCGTATTATTTTTTTTCCTTCTCTTTTTCGCTTCCGCGCTCCGGCTACGCGCGATCCACGCCTGGCCGGAGTTGACGCCGCGTCTCTGTGTGCCATCTGGTTTGATTACGAATTCTCGTAACGCTCGTATTATTAAAGAGCAGGCCCATTATTGCACAACCGCTCGAAAGTGTTGAGTCGCGCGCACGGACGGTTGCCACTGTGTTGCTGCGATCCTTTATGATGCATCAGGCACGCGAATTGGTGGTGGCGCATTGTTCCCCTTCGTAATAAATGATATTGACGAATTCGCCGCGTCAACGTGGTCGAGCGAATCCACCGGTGATACACGATGGGGAAAAGACAAAAAGCGTTGCCCGCGCGTATATACTTATGCGAATAAACATCGAAACATTTTGGCCAAAATTTGGGACGACTGAAGGACCTACGGGTTTCACCCTGTGAACAAAAATTTGAGCGAGAGATCGAATCCAAGTGGCCAGACCTGGACTCCGATATACGTCCGCTTGGTTCATCCGCGAGCGCACGATTTTAATAAACCCGCATGTAAACGGTTGGCCCCTTCCCTTTGTAGTGAAAGTTTCCGGGAGAACGCGCCGATTTTTAAATATAGCGTCGTAGGTTTGGCCGGCAATGAGAGAGCCATGTCGGCCAGGTCGGGAACCGTCAAAGCTTTTCGCAAGCGCTCCGCTTGCCTCGCTGATCCACGAAAAAGGCTCGCCATCCGTGGAATCTTTTGTTTATAATTTTTTTTGATCATTACCAACAGGCTACTAATTCTCCCGACGGCGCGGCGCGGCGCGGCGGTAGGTGCATTCAAAATTTATCGGCGCGACGAAACGCACCCTCCAATTTTTTTGTCTCCTTCCGCCACCCTCGCTCGCTCCCTGTCGCGATTGCCTCTATCGTACCCTTGCTTCCTCTCGCTCGTTCTCTCCCTGTTCAATTTTCTTTCACCATCTCTCTCTCTCTCTCTCTCTCTCTCTCTCTCTCTCTCTCTCTCTCTCTCTCTCTCTCTCCTTTCCTCGTTCAGTTTGTTCGCTCGCTTTCAAGCCACCGGCATTTGACAACGCTCAAAGGCTATTCAGGGTCGAAGGACCGGAAATGTTTCAACGAAGAAAAATAGATAGAAACAGGTAGTACATAAGATTACGGTACTTCGTAGGTTTCAACGCCAATAACTGGAGCGATCAAGTTCAGGGCGACATCGATGTGCCATGGTTTACATCGAGATTTGATTAACTCTCATCGAGATAATTCTGAATGACGTATCGATATTCTTCATTCATGCGTCGTAATTTTTGCATAATACGAGGTTTCGAAATGGTGAAAAATAGTCCGGGAATGATAATGGGGCGGCGAGAATCGACGGTCGGAGATCGGGAGCGTCGCGCGGTGAATGCGTGCGCGAGGATGGGGTAGAAATAATGTGTTTAGGCGCAGGCATTTTTATCGCGCTCCTCCCCTCCACCCCCAGCCTTTTGTTGTTTCCGATGCTTTATGTGAATTGCACTGTAAAATCTCATTATATTCGCGCGCAATGCGTCCATTATACACCATGCCAGAAACATTTTTACCCTCTCGAATTTTTTTCCTCCAGTATCCACCTACTCTCGCTCGCGCCCGCCTACCCTTTTTTTGTTTTTTTTCCGTTCGGTGCGAAACATTCTCTAAATTTATTCGTTCGTGCGACACAACGGTCTAATTTGTTTCACTAGAAAACAGCGCTCGGTCCGCGCTATACGCTAATTACGCGCAGTTTGGTCGATCGGTATCCGATTTCGTCTCGGTTTTCCGCCGGAATTATCCTACGGAATCTCTTCCCCTTCTTATATAGTCTCCGTATCTTCTTCATTATAACGACAGGACTCTTATCAAAATAAAGACATATGCCTTGTAATGTGTGCGAATCTAAATTTAAATAGCGAGATAAATGAAAGAACATAAGAGAAGCAATGAAGAAATTAGATTAGAACATAGAAGACTTGCGTCAATTTAATTGTGGAATTAGAAAAATAGTTACTAATTGTAAGTATGGAATAGGATGAAAGAGATAGATAAAGCGAAGGAGAGTTATGGAAAATAAAATTTGAAGGAAAGAGAGAATAAAGTGCGTCGAGGCCTAAATCGATATTATAAAGTCAGTATGATTAAAGGTAAAAATTTGAGAGGTAACTTTTTAATAGACTAAAATAATGTGACACTTGCAGACAAAGTGATGAAAGAGATATCTTTCCTTTACGTATCGAACTATTCTATTCAAATCCCGATATGATTCGTGTAAACGACTATCAGTGCAATCGGGCTTATGTTTGCTGTATCCTGCGCAAACTATAGCCGAGATAGCTCTTTTAAGTTCGATTCATTTTGTTCAGATGAATACGAATAACGAATGTAAATGTTTGGTCTCGTTCGCTGTCCCGTTCACTCGGAAGGATTAAAACAATCAGGATATCGCGCGGCCCCCGATTGCAAGTGGCAACGGCATGAGAAGTAAATGTTAACGACGATGTATCGTTTCAGTCGTCATCGAATGTGAAAGCGAACTCGGCACGGGGCAAAAGTGCGCGACACAACGTTAAGCTCAGGTTGGCAAAGCCGACCGAGGGGTTAATGGCGCGTCGTTGCGTATTCTAGCGGTGTTTGTTTCCTCGCAGCTGGCAATAAACTAAGATAAATGAATGTCCGTAGGCTAGGCCACTATTATTCCTTCGCTCGCTGCTTACATTAAGTCGGCTCGCATTAACGGCGATGCGTAACGTATCGCGCCCATTACAAGCTCGGATTCTCAATCGAGCGTAGTCCTTTATTTCTACATTGATAGGTAGAAAATTAGTTTTGCGCAAATGTAACCAATCCTCAATGTTAACGTTTTGGATTTTATTCGATATCAGCTAATTTTAATTAGGAGACTGACAATTTAAAATGCCTTGAATCAATCAAATCAATAAACATTTTCACAACAAATTTTTCTAATTCTAATTCTAATTCTAAATTAAGTTTTAAATGCGTAATATAGATGTGTGTGCAAAAAAACGTGCGCCATACAAAATGGTTTTAAATAATGAAATGAAACTGCTCATATTGCGCGATCGCGCATTATCGTAGACAATCGTAATCCGAATAGATGACGAAATGATGATACGTTTCGTCCGCGGCCTCGAGAAGAAAGTCGCGAATGCGCGCGTTGTGCTCAAGAGGAGATCTTCTTGAGAGCGACGGCAGTAGCGGCGCGGCAGTAACGTCGTCGCAAAATCCACTGTGAGTGCGCCTCAAATTCCGGCAGAGGAGGCTCAGCTCGTAAAGCACAGGAAGATGCATGCCGGGATATTAAGGCCATTATCGCCGTTGCATATTCATGCCGTATTATAATGAAAATACAGTTTATTACCGAAGATTAACAGCTTCTTACGGCGACGTGCAGTTGCCGCCGCTCGAGACTACGCCTGACGTCGTTTCAGCAACCCCTTGCCAAAACCATTCGTGAAAGGCGGAAGCCGTGGCCGTAGGGCGCGTCCTAAGTATTCCGCGCTCTTCCGCACTCGACTGGTCACGAAAATTTTCTCTAGGAAAGAAAGTTCATCGAAGCGTCTGCGCTCAAAGCGTTTTCACCGTATACCTGCAGATACGAAGCGCGCCTCAGAACCACAAGCATTATGAGGGCGATATTTAATCACTGACGAGCGCTTTTCGAAATGTCGCGTCAAGATGTGTTACCAGAAAACTACGAGAGCGCATCGTGTATAAACGACTCTCCATCGACCCTCCACTCCACGGGGGCCGACGTGCGATTTCAACCTTGGCGCTTTAATTTGACTGTCTATAGGTAAGTAACGAGCCGCTCGCTAGTTCCGTACCGTAAATAAGTAAATAATTCATTCTCTCCGACTCGCTTGGCAAGTGGCACGAGAAGCGAGCGTGTCTTGGAGGGTGAGGACGGTCGGAGCGGCGGCGGCGGGGGGTGCGCGATGGGGTTGGAGTGAAGTGTCGTAAGGTGAAGGAGAGGCAGTGGCAGAAACGGGGAGAGAGCTAGGGTGGAGGGAGGGCGGGAGGTACACCCAGGCGGCGAAAGGGGGTGAAATCTGCATAATATCGGTAATGCTCAAAATGCGAGTCGCGTAGCTACCTGCCTTGCTTACCCCGCCCCGCTCCGCTCCGCGCTCCACGGCCGCGTCAACTAAAACTTAATTATAATTAATTAATGCGACTGCTAACTGAAGCGGCTGGACAAGTATTGACTCGCAATGGTGGCGGACCGTCGCGGCGTCGCCGGTTCTCGGCCGCGGGCCGCGACTAGCGGCGTCGAATCTTGCGGACGTCGAAGAGGACGTCTCTCGGCTAAGGGTCGACGCCGATGCCGATGGCGAAACCCCCGGCCGAAAATCAAGCCCGAAAGTGCTCGGTCGCGTACCCGTTGCACTTCGCTGACGTCAACGTCGTAAACTCCAGACCTCGCGGAAGGACATAACATTTCCATGGCGGAGGCGGTACTAAGTCTATGGCTCCGTACAGTGCGTAATTAGAAACCTTTGTGCAAAATGAATACTGTTAATTAACGTACCTAAAAAGACATTATACCCACGGGTTGGTAAACTAAATATGGCCTCCAGCGCGTGCGTATTACACCGTTCACGGTGTAAATAAGCGATTTGCGTCCGCCCGCTTTTCCTCCTTCCCTCCCTCCCCTTCCCCCCCGCGGCCGACGTTAAATCGTAACAAATTGTATTCGAGACTCTTGAGCTGAATTGGGCAGCGAAAGGAGAATACGCAATCTACGCGAGCGAAACTCTCGCACTTTATACCAGGAGCTTAGCGAACGCTTCCTCTCGCGCGCTATTACGATTATATAACGTGGAAAAAATTACGAAAATCTCCGCTCATCTTTTCGTCTCCCCGCGTCTTTTCTTTCTAGCGGCGCGCGAGGATAAAGTTAACGTTGAGGTTTTGCCGTTAGCACGGCGAGCGCGAGTGGTCGATATTAATTGCGCCTTGACTCATTAATTCGTTCGCATTATCTCAGCTCTTCGAGCGAGAGATCGCCCGAGACCGTAGCTGCGCGCTCGCTTTCCGCGTCTCGACTCGAGTTCGGTGAGCAATTACAATATGAAAGGCGCATAAATCAGCGAGTTTAATTAACGCGTTGTTATTATCATTATGACACTGCGCCGGGATTATAACATTCCCGAATGCTCCTCATCGGCGCGGCGGCGCGGCGGCGCGGCGGCGCGGCGCTTCGCGTCGTCGTCGTCAGCTATTTTTAAGTATGGCGAATCTCTAACGTGCGGTTACCTATATATATGTTTTCGAATTTCCGGAAAACCGTCGCGGGGCATCGCGTGACGTGGCAGTCGCATTATTATGTCGTTATCCTCATATTAATGAAATAGCGGGAGAGATATCGATATGGCGTAATTAATTAACTAATAGAAAGTAATCCGCAGATAGACGTCACCGTAACATTTGTTTTTAATTAAACATTGATATAGCAATGGTATGTCGGGGTATATTCTCAAATATTGACTGTTGCGCGTATCGCCACTTTTAAAATCGATCTTATCAATAATTAAAAATCTTAATTCTCCGGTTTTATTTCGCGTTCGTACGTCAATAAATAATTGTCTTCTCTTTTCCATGAAGTTACTATCGTGGCAATCGTAAACATTTATTATAACTCTTATTTTTTTTTTTTACCACTGAACGATCTGTGGGAAGCACGAGTTTTCCATTAATATAATTAGTATACGGCTTATTATAGTATTAAAATAATTAATAAGATTTTACGAGTCAAGTACACGTCGCGTCTACGCTATACATTTGAAGATACAGGTAAAGGGCAAAAAATCGTTGAAATGAACGCAGTTCGTTGGGGGGGGGGATTTTCGGGAATGCCGCCGAGCGCGTTTGATACTCATAATCAAATAATTACAGATGATGCGGCAACATCGAGGGGTACGTTTCAGCTATTAGCTGAGCTCTGCGCCATCGATGTTACCGGCCCTCTTAACCAGAGGCGCTCAAAGGGGGGCGCCCGTTCGGAGACCTTGCGCCTCTCGCGAAGCGGAAGGCAGCCGATCGAGCCAATTGAGCGGCTCTGTGATATTTTTTAATTAATCGAATTATTGAACTGTATCGCAATCGAATTGAATTAAGTGCTGACGATCTGCGCCGCGTAACATGGAAACGCGCAATTTTCCGTCATTATTATATAGCGTCCCTTCGCTTTCCTTCCCGCTGCGCGCCAGCCACCCTCCATGCCCCCCTCTCCCCCCTCATCCTGATTCGCCCTTACGTGATCTCCACCCCCGACGACCTATCCGTCATCCTTTTCGACGAGCGCTCACGCACTTGCCGACGCTCTCGCCCGTGCGTCTCTTCGTATCGTGACTGCACCACGTGGTCCCGCTAATTACCCATCCAGTAGTAGCATGTATCGAAGTGTGTCACGAGCGTGTGCGTGTTTGAGCCGGGCGCACCGACGATCGACTCGTACAAGTATTCTCAGCGCTATATACGCGTTATACTTGACGTATTTCAATTAACCTTATTGCCACGGTTGGTTACGCCCGCCAAATGTCAAACGCTCTTGTTGCTTGTATCGCGAGAACCGACTCGGCTATGATTGAGTCGGCTCAGTCGGCTGATGGATAATCATATAGTTTCGGCGAATTAGGTTGTAATTCGACCTCCGTCGCGGTTCCGCTGAATTTCCCGCCAGTGTCGAATTCCTCGATTTTATTGCAATTGAGAAATTCAAGAGATACGGAAGCAACACGGTGCGATTTTATTGCTAGATGCTACGCTATTTTCTAATGGATATCTGCTTAAATTTCTTATAGCGCGTACTTGTCATATATCTAGGAAAAATCAATAATTTTGCATTTTATCATTTAATGAATATAATTGATTTTTTTTTGTGAAAACGAGTGAGCAAATATGTGTTGTAATCTTCGAGATTAAATACAAAATGTTGGACAAGAATCTCGGCGAAAATCTTACTCGACGACAATATCGGCTGTACCAAAAATGCGCGCTATTCGGAACACCTCTGCAGGCATGAGTCGGAGAAAGGAAATACAGACCGGATGCGGGAGAGGGCCGCGGGACTTGGTCTAACCAAACTTAATTGAATCCCAGTCCGAATGTATAATATGTAGACTGCCTGCATAATGTCGTGAGCCGGCAGTGATTCTCAGCCGGACGTAGGCAACCGTCGCGACGCGCTGTCGTTGCCGCGGCCTCCGGCAAATTTTGAGAACCACCCGCGGAATTAGATATACAATAATGTAAGCAGAGCCCCGTTGCGGTGTAAGGGTTGGTGGTAAGGTCATGTATATTCATGCATCGGTCGACCCACCTCCGATTCTCTCACTCAACCACCACCACTCCGGCGTTGTCCCCGTCCTCCCTCTCTTTCTGCTTCGACCGACCGCCCTCTCTTAGGGCACAGACCGAGCTAAACAACGACGGTACGAATAGATTTACACCACGTCCGCGTGGTTTACGACTCGTGCACATTAAGATGCCCCGACGTGAAGAATACCCGAAATAGATTGCTCGAGCTGCTTGTACGGCGGGTCAAAAAGGTGGAAAAACTGAGAGATATGTAAAATTTTGCATATTACTTGCGCCGCGTGTCAATATAAAATATATTCGAGAACATTATTTTTTTTCTCTTAACAACACGTTTCGTCGTCTAGACAGCCAGTCTCGATTTTGTAGCCGCGCAAATGAACTTAATTCAAATGTATAACATCTCATCAAGACCGGACTGCATATTCGCGAGATAATTCAGCGATACGTCTTTATAGAGGCGATTACGCCGCATTTTCAATATTGCGGTGAGAAATTCTCATAAATTTCTTAGCAGCGTGTCCGAACAGTCGTTAGAACGCATTCCTCAAAGAACTGTATCTGGATATAATGAAGGATCCATTTACAAGTAAGATTCGCCCCGCGACTTCATTACCCACGATTTTACTACGGACGCCCTGCGGCATTCGTAATGAGCGATGGTCATTCATTTTAATATCCATTAAATGCAAATACCGTCGACACAAACGTTTACTCCTATTTCGAATTATTTCGCTGACTCGCCGTAATTAAGCTTTTCGAAGGAAACTCAGGCAACATTACCGAAGAAACCGTTCAACGCGTAACGATCACTTTCCCCTTCAATATTACATAAAGCTATACGTAAAAATATATATTAATACCGATGATGCAAGATCATTAGCGAATATATTCATAGCGACCCTAGACGTCTCGAGACGTCATTAACACGTCATTTAACGTCAGTGCGCTACTAAGGAAATAGTATATCTTATAAAACTAAACTATTTTTTTTTTTCAGCAAAAGAAATTTACGTCGATTCATTTATGAACTCTCATAATTTGTGTTCAAATTTATTCGATAAGTATATGTAGTATACTTTAAGATCTTTTTAAAAAATTACTACATTTAAACCGTGGGACCTCGCGGTCTCGATATTGGCACTTGAATTTCCTTGTGCACGAGCGTGTAAAATCCCGGTGGCGTGCAGCGGCGAAAATTTTTCGGGCTCGCGTGCACCGCAGGAGTAAGACGCGACGCGCGGATGCTCGAGACACTGTTACCGGCAGTGCGCGCCGGTCGTTATACACTCAACATTCTGCAATCTACCCTTTCTATCGGCCCTAATTTATGTTGAGTAAGGCAACAGCGCGAGCCCACCCCCAGCTTGCTTCGCAAGGAAGCCTCGGTAATGTTTCAAGTGGCTTGTCTGTTGTTAATTTACCCCGGTGGGGCCTTGATGGGGGTCTGTCTACCCGCCGCCACGCTCCACTCGTTACGATAAATCGGTCATTATCTGTACTACCTACGCGCCATGTAAGTGCCGCGACTTGGGACTATGCCGGCGCGGCGTGCCGTTGAAAACTTTCGATCTGCCTGGGAAGGCTGACAAGTCATCGTGCTATAGCGATTAATCGCGCAGCACGCCCGAGGAGGTAACCGTAAGGCGGATTTCTTGCAGTCGCGACGACAGTCGCCACTGCTCTCGATTTGTCTCGGAATAAGTGTAAAGTGAAACGTTAGAAATACACCTCCTTTTCAAAATTCTTTCGATTAACTCGCTATTCTTTCTCATATTTATAACTCCGTGCTCTAATTTATATAATTAGTTCATGCCGTGTCATCGCAGTCCTATTAAAAGACGAAATGTAACATCATCTATTCGGCCATTAAGGTTGTCGCAATTTTTAACATTTCGACTCGACTGCTGTCCATACAGACGAAACGGTCGTAAACACATACGAAGCAAGAGGACGAACCCTTTTCCGCGTATCCTCGCACCCTTTCGCGCCGAGGCAGGCCGACTCGGGTGGAACATTAATATCGCGAAATGAAGCTCATTTGCATATAAATAAGGCGGTGGTGGGGCACGGCGACGGGGCGAGGGAAGCCAGGATGAACCACCCCGTTACCTCCGCTGCACCCCCTTCTTTTACCCTCTCTTATACCCCCGAGCCTCGACTCCCAGGAACCCCACCCTGGACTAATTACACTTACAGACAAAGCGGCTGAACCGAGGGGTCGAGCGGATTCTATCTCTTACTCTCTCCCTCCCTCTTTTTCTCTCTCTCTCTGTCTCCCCTCTATGACTATCTCCATGATTCTCTCTCTGCCAAACTGTCTTTTTGTCTGTCTTTCTCTGTTCTGTCCTTTCCGTATAGAGAGCAAACCCTCTGCCACTGTCTCGCTGAGTTTCCACTCCCGATAACATCCTTTCGCAATGACCACGTGATAATTGCGACCCCCCGCAGAATTCGTTAGAATCCTTAATCGTGAAGGAAATTCATCGTACCTTCGCCTTTTTATGCCTTCTTAGAACGTGATTGAATGATTCCGCATAATTATTGACCTCGATCAATGATTGCGTGATAATTATTGACACGTAAATATAAACAAAATTTGCAAGATTTAAATTATACAGTCAGCTTTAAACTGTTTGAATATATTTACAAGGGATTATTTTTTGCAAACAATATATAGCGACGGAATCACTCCATCCAATAGTTTAAACGCTTGAAAAACAGTTTGTGAGAAACAAGTTGAACATAATCGTCGATATTTTTTAAATACATTTTATATCTAGTTATATGCCTTAAGGTTTTATAACATCTTTTCTACTTCTTATTTAGCAGAAATATATCTGTAATTTTCGTCTTACAATTAACTAACATATCAATATTGCCAAAATTGCGACTCGTAATACTCGGGTGAAAACTTGTAAAAACCTCTTTCGCTCGTACTCGTGCTTTTGACCAAGGCACTGATTCTGTAACTCTTGCGCAAGTATAATATATATTAAAAAAGCTGCGCGACGACATTATATAACGATAACGACACTGTCGTTAAGAATTACGGCGTGAATGGCGTACAGGAGCAAAGCTTTCTCCTGCCAAAAAAATCGCTCAATTTTCATAACGAGCTAACGGTACGCACCCCGCTCGACAAATCGATCACCAGGGGCAGGAACAGAGGAGCCGCGGCTAAAGATGGGATATGGAACCGGCACGGTGCGATGCGGCGCGGCGCCGCGTTTCAGAAAGAAACATAAAAATGCGTATTACCGATTCCGGAATACGGCCATTAGTCTGAAGTCAGCACGGCTATCGTTTATTAAGCGCAAACAGATATTAATGTATTTTTACACGCGCCCACCAGTTTTGTTCTGCCAGCCACTGCCGTCGCCACCGCCGACGCCGCGGCCGCCGACGCCGCCCGTCGCCGCCGACGCCAAACTACAGCGCGGTCCGCGCGGGGTCGAAGCCAAATCCAATTACTTTTATTCGGGCGAAATGAGTGCAGCTAAGTCATTAATACTAATCAATGAACCGGACTCGGACCAGCCAGCTAGAGCGCACACACAGGCCCGGGCGTTCCACAGGAATTACCCATAACTCAAACGGCTCGAAATGACTTTATTGCAAAAAACTTGCGCTTTGCTACCAGCCGTGCCGCTTCTCCTCGTATACGCATTGTTAGAGACCCCCGTGCCGATAAGTAATGTTTATTGTTGCATTTCCAACGACCAACCGAACGCTCTCCGCCCTCTCTTTTCTCTGTCCCGTGTATTTTTTTCGCGCCTCCCACTGGCCGCTCGCGTTCACCGTCCGCCCCGTTCGCGGGGGAGAGAGAGAGGGAGAGGATCCAGCTCGGTTTTTCGCATTAGCGAAATTGCTTATGGATGCGGGATAACGATTTTTTATCGATCATGTGACTGATTTCGCTCAGGGAATTTAAAACGTCCGCGCGTTGGCGAGACATCCAGTGGCGTGGGTGATGTGACTTCTTTTGTTCGACGTGCTTGGATAAACCGACTGCCGTATTATCTCTCGAGGCGCGTGAAGCGAGCAATCATAGGCGCTAATTACAAATTACAACCTTCTTGATGCTATCAATATTCATTTCATTCCTCGATAATAATACATATTTGTATCAAAAGAATTATAGAAATATACAAAAATAGAATAACTTTTGAAGTTATGATTGAGATTTGTTTACTTTCAAGAAGTTTATTTAATGCATTATTTTATTGAAACGTGTATAAATCCTAATCCTTCTGTCTTTATATGATAAAAGTATAGTTGGCAAGTTATAGCAAAGTCAACGATCTCACACAAAATTGTTCTATGCACTGCGATGCTGTTACACTGATTAATTTATGCGAAATAGTGGAAACCTGTAAACATGTGTTTTCTACGCCTGGCTGTATATCGCGTGCACTTTTACAAGCAAAATGGTCGGACCTGTGCATTCAACTAATCCCCCTCGCCTCGTCCATTTAATATAGGATGGCTATACTAGCGGTATAGCCGTTTACGAATTTGCGTGGAAAAAAAATTGAACTGCCGTACCCTCTGCGCCTCCTATTTTCGTTCGTTACCTATCGACCAGGCTTTATCTATTTTTTATGCAATGAAATGCCTCGACCAGCGACGCGCGCGGCCCATTGTGCGACTTTGACGAAAATTCAAGCCGGGATTACAAGCCGCACCCAGAGGATATCCCTTTTATAAAAAAAAATGTCCAGCTGAATGTAGACTGAGATCCTTTGACGGTACAATTAATGTAATATTTACGGATTGGTTAAAAGTTTTATCCGATTTTTATTTTACAATCTGTTTTTTATAAGAAAATAATGAAAAGGATATTTATACAGTTTCGCAATCTGTAGCTCGATTTTGTTGCTGTCTTAAATATCATTGATATATTTTTCGTTCACCCTACGTTGAGACTCACTTTCTTTGACATTTGCATCAATACGTCTAGCCGGAGCAGTCGTACGTCTAATTGTAAGATAAGGTGATAACCGCCGCGGAAGCTTTTCCAGGATTTATTCATAGGTCCAGTTATCCGTGCGGCAACTCTTTTTCTCGAATTACTCGAGTGTCGAAGCTCTAAAACGCTTAATCTGTATCCAACTATGGCGATACACGTTCCGGCATATTTCCATACCATTATGCAAAGAGGCCGCACCGGTAACATTACTCTCCACGGCACAGCCACAGCCACCACCACCGTCGATATACACTCGTGGTGGTAAAGCATTACGGTATATATACTCCATCGATTTATTATAATTTAGATTGTCTTCTAAGAACCTCGACTACACGTGCACACGTACGGCACGCCTTAATGTGCCGGCGTTCGTTAATTATTCCGCTGGTATTTCGTAAATATGCATGAATTATATATCTGCAGGCACGAAAGCGGAGGAACCGCGGGGGGGAGGGGGAACGCGTGATTAATATATATTTTTTTTTTCGCGCGGCAATTCTCGCCTTCCCGCATAATCCCTTCGATTGTTGTTTGTCGACGAGAATTTTCGAAAGTCACGATGCACCGTATGTCGCGCGGTCCTGCCAAATTGGTATTGATTAAATCGGGACGGTCGGCTCGGCCGACCAAAGTTAATTCCAAAAATGTGTTATTGAGCGTGAATAACTAAATCACTTTGCCCGAGCGCATTGCTGGATTATGTTTATGGGCAAGCAATACAGGCGAGCTCAATTTTCATTGCCACGCGTAAGTGATATTGAAATTAATATTCGACAGTGATCACCGTTCGTGTCGTAAGACTCATTGGTTTACGTGTGCATTATATTACATTAATTTTCGTCATTCATTTACTGTCATTGCTTTTTCTCACCTCCACCGACCTGAAATGGAATATTTTAATGCGCATCATTTATGTGGACCGTGAATGATTATTAATCTTTTTTCGACGTTAAACGCATCGCTCGCGATAAAAAGCATCGCACGTTAACGAACCACGCGCATATAATTGAATGTTTCAGTCATTTTGGAAATGACTGTTAACTCGTATTAAAGCCTTTTGCGTCGCTGTACGATTGATTTTCATGAGAGAGAATGATGCATAATGTTTCACATCGAAACTTCGAAAGATGTTTGATCTCTTACTAATCCGCGTGTTAGTTAAAAAAATGCACATTTAATTAGCATTATTATTATTATTGGACAGTTAGTTTAATTCAATTCAACGTTCAATTCACGAAATTTATCGCGACTATTGTCCGACCTCGTATAAATCGAAGGTGATTGAATTTCAATCTGGCGCGATTATATATCTATCATACATGTGAATATATATGTATCTGTTACAGGACAGCGACAGGAGTAGCGCTGGGAGTCCCGAACCGGCGACAGGTGGTGGCGCGCTGCACGAACACCAAATGATGATAGATGACATAAAGAATTCACGGAAGAGACGACGGAGTCCGTCACCCGAGAATCTCCATCAAGCGAAACGCGCGGCGGTCGCGCAAGCTCACCTAAACGGGACAAGTAAGTGCGAAACTGTCCCTTTACGGAATACAAAACTTGATCGACTTCCACGATCCTGATATTGACATTGTTTCCTTACTATTGGAATTTTGTGCGCAGTGGCCGGCATGGTGACACTTCAGAATCTTCAGAATTTAGCGAATTTGCAAAATCTTCCACAAGTCGCGTCACTGGCCGCCGGTCTTCAGGGAATGACAGCGGGATTAACTAATAATCAACTGATCAATACTCCGTTGAATTTAACCGTCAGCTCGTCAGGTGAGAAGCATAAATCGAGTTCCTTGAGCGTGAATCTAAATAGATGTAAAGACGCGAGCGGTTATGCAAGATCAGAAAGGAGAATCAAGGATCACAAGAATCGGATGATAAGAGTAATTTAACGCGGTGAAATCGTTAAATTTCATTCCCAGGCGGAACGGTATCAACAGCCTCGAGTACGACGGCGGCTTCCCACCTTTTGCCACCTAGCTCAGCCCCAATGGCAACGTTACCTCAGCTATTATCTCAACCGCAACCGGTCGCGATGCCTCAATTCATCCTAACGTCCGGTCAATTGGTTCAGGGCATTCAAGGGGCTCAGCTTCTTATCCCCACTTCGCAAGGTAAGCTACACTAGCACTCTACAATTTCAACATCGTTCGAACACGAATGATTTTCTTTCTCGCATATCTTATCGTCATAATATTGATCTCGATTGCTGGTGAACACAATCTACGAGATTACAATCAATCAAAATTCCATCGACGGTTGCCACGCATAAAATCATCGCGCGTCCGCTGAACGGAACACATAACCCGGCGCTGTGCCAGCGCATAATGTTGTGCAATCAAGATGTGCCGATATATAATATAATATCGACTATCTCTGACCAGAGCTCGGACTAAGGCCGGTCCGTCGTCCATACTTAGTGGTCCTAGACTACCTCGCCGAGCACAGGGCAAACTCTGCAACTAATTTCAATGTATAATTAACGTCTCACTACCCCTCTCCAACCTCACGAGTCCCACCCCATCCTGCCTCCTTTCTCGGGTCCGCCCTTCCTCCCCTCATACTCCTAACCCTAGCACTCACTGGCTGGACATCGCAGCTCCGCGGATTCGGCCGCTATTATATCGATTGCGGTCCGCGCTAACTTCGTTTCTACCAAGTTAGGTCCCTATTCTAGCAATCGAGAGAGAGAGAGAGAGAGAGAGAGAGAGAGAGAGAGAGAGAGAGAGAGAGAGAGAGAGAGAGAGAGAGGGTAGAAGAAAGAGAAAGAGGGAGAGATAGATAGAGATACAGCACGGAGGAGGGCGGAGGCAGAGGACGAGAGGCAGGAGAACTTTGGGATTCCGCCTAAGTGGATATGGACCGGCCGCGGTAGGATGACGAGTTACGTGGCGGCAAATAATGTTTGCACTGCTTTTCGACTCAATCGATGGTAACTGACTAACGCTCGATTGGTCTCTGATAGACATCGAGTGTCGGCGAGGATGTGGTCAATAGGTTGTCGTTCATAGAAATTATTGTCCGCGCAGAATGTCCGTGGCTTTATTTAAAGTAATATCAGCCGTCCGAGATTTTATCGTACGAACGATTAAGACCCAAAAAGCGGCGAAGATTAAAATACACGAGGAGGTCATGTACGCCTTGATTCGTTGAAAATGGAAATAACACATCATTCGAATCGTTCTTTATATCAGATATAAATAAATCTCCGATATTTCTAAAATTGTCGAGAGAAATTTTTCCTTGCTTCTAGATAGATTCATGAACG
The DNA here is from genome assembly GCF_048541705.1 of Temnothorax americanus. Classification (NCBI taxonomy): domain Eukaryota; kingdom Metazoa; phylum Arthropoda; class Insecta; order Hymenoptera; family Formicidae; genus Temnothorax; species Temnothorax americanus. Next base: position 5,427,211 of record NW_027509547.1, on the reverse strand, counting down.
CGTAAACGAAAAGCAAATATTATATTGCTGTCGCGAGCCACATGCCACATGCTCGGATAAACAAAATATTTTCAAATCATTACACTCCTGTCAGAGACCGCGAATCAACAATGAAAGTATTGGCAGCGCGTTATCGTTCGGTTTGAACTGCACGTTAATCGGATTGTCGGTTGACCTTACCTCAGAACGTGAAACTTTTATGGCTGTTCGGAATACGGGATTTGCTTAGCTTAGCTGTAGGTGGCAACACGGGTACGTACTCATGATCAGTAATCATATTAAGCGCGTGTACAGGGTAATCAGATTAGCGGAGCTGGAGGTAATCCCGAAACTATTCTAAGTATGATTAGGCATCCTTCTCGCAGCGCAGCGCAGTCCAGTACCTGTACCCACTATTAAGATGACGATAATAGTTTGCCAACTACGCTAGCCTGCGAGGTTACCTGCCCTATGGGTTGCCTAATAATCCCTCTATGAGACTCTGATAACTTTACTACCCATCCTGGATCAACGACGCGTGGACTACGTTCATAATGGAAATGAAGTATCTATTGATTCGAAATAAGATCATATAACGTTTTCGAAAGCTATCACGTGATCAATTGCTTTCGTCGCCCTCGATCCTGAAACAGTCTCTCCAGAGAAACACGATTTATTTTGAAAACATTGTTTTTTATTCCTTAGGGATCGCTACCCAAACCATCTTGACTATACCGGTCAGTCACGTCACGAACAATCAAATGGTGAATTTGGCGCTCAGCAACGGACAGGTAGTTTCCACGACACTGGCGAATCTCCAATCTCTAGCTCAACCGCAGAATATGCTTAATACGCCTACAAGCAATGGTAAGTTCAACATTAATCTATTTATAAGATTTTCTTGTGTCATACGTTCGATGTAATCATAAGATGTTTAATATGTCCATCTTTGCGCGATGCATATGTAAATATGTTTCTGTTTCTATGAGGCCATATAATACATTTCGTTAAATATATTTTAATACATTTAACTTGTATATGTCTATCACACACATATAAGATTAAATTATTATTTTTATCCTTCTCATAAAATTGAACAAAATATTCACATATATAATATAAACGATTTTTTTTGCATCTGCTAAATCTGTAATGTCGCACGAATATCCAGTGTTGAATAATTAATTCTTTAAATACGGAATAGTTCAATGACGCGTTTTGTATAATCAGAACTCATTAATAAACATCGCAATCGGAGTGTTTTTCGCGTGAATTTTAAGGCATCGAGTAATTTAGCAATATATCATTGGATATAGGACGAAAGTACTTATGATTTCCTCGAGCTTACGCGATATTATTTATTTATAAACATTAATTATTTCATAGAAAAATTAGAACATTAGAAAGAAAATACGCTGAGCGCATGTATGCGCCCACAGTATTCGAAACGTTAAAAATTGCATCTTCTTTATTAAATTCAAAAATTTTAATTAACGTTAATTTTTTACGATAACACATTTTATCAAAATGTCCGAATGCATTCAGTTAATATACTGTCGTATTTACATAGCGATTAACGTAACATCGGATGTCGTACTATGCGCGTTTACTTGTCCTTTTATCAGTTCCCACGAGCCCCAGCCTGGCATCGGGATTAGGACTGAACCCTGCCGCTTTACCGCATCTTCTGAGCAATAGCTCGGCGAGCCAACAACTTCTGAATGCGATGCAGCCTCAGCAACTGCTTCAGGCTGCCCAAGCGGCACAAGCGCAAGCGGCGCAGCAGGCTGTACAGGCCGTTCAGGCTTCTCAGCAACCACTTTTAACGACATCGCCTCAACAGCACAGCCACCGACACACCTCGCATATGAATCATTACACAGTACGTACCGACTCGCCTTTTTCAGTATCTTTCTTTCAAAAATATAGACAGTATAAATTTGTCGGTAACACAAGAAATGTTAATTAACGAAACAAATATTTTACGATCTTTGCCATATAACTTGTTTTCTTGTAATAATTTGGCATTTAAAATAGTTACATTATATAATTATATAGTTATGTAGTTGTTTTCGCAGATATAAAATAGCAAAATTCTTCATGTCATGTTATCAACAAAATTGATAGACATATCACTGCTTGTTAAAATAGCAATGTTTTTCATTTCAATAAGCTTCATATTTTCGTGATATCGTGCATATAGTCGTATTGTTTCGAAAACCGCATGCATTTCACGTTTCATCTCACTAGTGGCCGTACGATACGCGTTATTCGCACTTTCTCAATAATTTCAATACTATAACCGTTAGTGTAGTTAACCTTCCATCAACGAATAACACTACCATATGAATCAAAGAGAATAAATACCTTCGCTCGCTCCTCTTTTCTATTTTTTTTTTCTAACGATGTCAACGTATTTCTATCGGATCGCGATGCACAGTCGAACGTACAGTTCCCATTTCCGGCGCGGTAGTAGACCACTGGCAAGATGAGCGAAACAACCAGAATCCCAGTAAGCAAGAAACGTCAAGAAACATTTCAATTACATTGCATTAATGTTAAAACATTGCTGTAATGTAGTTAAAATGTTTCTTGGTGTTTCTCGCTTATTGGGAATAATTCCCAATACTCGAGTGATCTCGTTAAGAAAGTATTCCGTACCGATGGCATTCCTTCCACTAATTACACTCTAAAGTGTCTCGATTCGAGGTTCCGTCTCATTATTAAGTGCATAATTGACGTGGAAGAGGCGCGTTCTCGTCCCCGGTGAGCTAATCCGTCTCCGCTACCGTATTGTGTTCACAGCCGACGGAAAAACATCACAGGGAGAGACCGGAGCAGTCGTCGCCGTTGAACGAATCCGTGGTGTCCGCCGCATCCGCTTTGAACAGATTGGCCGCCAGCAACGGCGAGATTACTATCACGACGACGCACGGACCTGGCGGTGCCGGAGTAAAGGCTTCACCGAGCAGTATGCACAGCCCGAAGGAGGAGGAGGATGATCTCTTGAACGATTCTCCGAGTAAGACACAGTTTATTTTCATTTTTTTCTTACGGGGTGACGTTAACCCACGGGTCGAAAGTCGAAGCGATCTGTGTCAATTGGTTTTGCGGTACTTGACGGAGCATTTAAAACGATGTCCACATCGCGCGCGTAAATGATAATCGAGCTACGCCTTCGGGGTAGCCGTGTTACTCCTTGACAGCTTTTAATTACAATTTTCGCCAGGGACACCATCTTCCTATAACGCAATCACTTGCAAGGCACACTATACGAGGCACACTCGCTAATGTCGACAAGCGATTGCATGCATAATGATCACTTTTAAAGAAGCAATTACCACATGCAAACGCGCGCTCCTTATCTTTATCTTGCCAGGTTGTCACATTCTGATGATATTTTTGACAAGGTGTTAAACGCGACCGGCCGCACGCAAATCCTCAAGCGTATACCTCTGATATAATTGAAGTACACATTAAAATCTTTCTAACGGTCGCTTAAACGACAGCGTTTTCTCTCTGATAGTATTCACGAAGCATTACTGTCATCGCGGAAGGAACGATTTAATGTTTAATGTGTGTTTAACGAAACTAGAAAATAACATTTCAAACGCGCATCGATCGTTGAACGCTTGACAACTGTAATAGGATATCGTACGCTAGACTCATTACGGGGCATTAGTTCGTTCCTTACTGCCTTCTAGGAAGCCATAAAGATTCCAGCAGCGCACGTAACCTCATGTGTTGGCTGACAATAATTTTAATAACTCACAATCATCGCGTGGACTGGCACATCTCGTCATCCTGACGCGATGGAATAATCATTCGGCGCGTGAAGCCTAACGATTCTCAATTGCCAGCATCAGATGCGAGTATTATCTCATAAATATTTGCTTTTGTTAACTCTTCTCCGAGATAGAATTTCAAACACAGAAATTCTTCAAGTAGAGATCAGGATGCAACATCGGAATAAAAATAGTTGCCTAATTTTTCTGTTGTTTTTTAAAATTATTTTTTACTCTATTTTGTATATATAGCACGAACGAAAGTAATTAAATGATATATTTCAAATGTCGAGTTCTGATACTTGTACATTTCGTTATTAAGCTTTAGATTAGATTATTAGCTCTTATTTATCTCTTATTTATGCATCTTATTTATGCAATTTTTAATGCGTACAAAATTTAGAAGCTAGTCTAATAACCGCAATCACGGTCAAAGATTTTTTTAACTTTGTGAATCGAACAGCGGTGAACACTTCGCTCGCGATATCCTTATTCCTTTATTCATCGTGTCATGGCCGAATCATATAACTTGCTCGCAGCATTTTGTTTGAAGCGCGCGAAGTACTCGGTGCCTTGATCAGAAATTAACGATCGTAGAAACACCGTCGCGGAAGAAGGACTTGCAGTTTATTGCGCGGCGCAGAAACCAAGCGAACTGGTCGAGTATGTGGGCATTTCTATTGCGTTCGTATACATTCGGGGTGACAGATTTACGAGAGAAATCGGTGGTAGCGCGAGCTGCTTTAACGAAGCCGCCTGATGTCATTAGGCAGCCTTCTCGCCGGAGTTCCGTTGCATTCCGACGAATCGATTGAAACGTGCGCTCGAATGACCGGCAGTGGATCACTAATGCTCAAAATGCACCATTAGAATCACCATAAAACTGACCACGCGCGACGCAAGAATCGCTTATCGCGTTAACCCTTGAACCACGAGTAAGTATTTCATCTCGTTTATGACCGGCTTAGTATTGTTTCCGCAATCAGTATGCGACGCGATTTATATATCAAGATATCGTCGATTTTTTTTGCATTTTATAGGATAGAGGAGTCTCAAGTATCTCCATTAAGCAAGGAAATTCAAAATAGGATTGAGAATATTGTTTCAAAGTATTTAAACGCTTAGATCATTGCTAATTTATTAACTTAGAATTAACTTATTGTTAAATATCATCAGATTTATCTTTTCACAAAACGATAAAAATCCTAATACCGACTTGTGACGATTTCTCATAGCTTTTTTATCTATTTGTGATAGGAATAGAACGAATTTTTATTATAGATCAGCCAACGATCAACGAGGCCACTAACAACGTAGTCGATGGAATCAATTTGGATGAGATCAAGGAGTTCGCCAAGGTCTTTAAGCTGCGCAGACTGTCTCTGGGCCTGACACAGACCCAAGTTGGTCAGGCTCTGAGTGTCACTGAGGGCCCCGCATACAGCCAAAGTGCCATATGCAGGTTAGTTATCGCTACATCGTCCTCCTCGCGTTCCGTCGAAACAGACATCGCTAATGAGAATTCAATAATATGGTAGAATGTAAAACGAACAGTGTGCCAGGTCACTGGAAATGGCGTAGAAAGGGTTGAGATTTGTTCAGAGTAGCAAAAACAGATAGTTATCCGTGTTCGATGGCCTTGTGACAGCATTTTCCGTTAGGAATGAACGCCCGAACGTGAAGCTAAGAGAATCTCGAAGCAGTTTTACGTTTTTATCTCAGTTAATATAACGTAATTTTATACAGCAATCTTCAATTACTGTACAAAATTATTTTTCCCTCGTTTTTCATTATTTATTATTTATCGCAACGTTTTAAATTCGTTCAAAGGAGTCTAATATAGCTTTCGCAGCCACGATGGTTCCTGATTTATGCTGCAATTTAATCTAAATCGAGTTGTTAAAATTACTTGTAAAAAATAAAAACTACTTATGTGCAAAAATTAAAAAAAGAATTACTGAACGTGTAATACCCAATGCTTAAATTTTCGTGGACGTAGGGTCACTATTTATCTTCTTCGTTGTTTTCGACCGAGGGCGTCTTCGAAATGCGAATGGGAACCACCGTGGTAATGCCGGTAGCAAGCAAAGATGTTTATACCTCTTAGAAAATTCTTATCGTATCAACTAACATAAGCATTGGTGATTGTTCCCCAGTGCCCTGGCTACCCAGATGTACGCTGCCTCGCAGATTGCCTCTCAGCAGCAAGCTACGTACGTTCACCCCTCCATGCTACTTAATTTACCTAAAAATCTAAAACTCTAAAATCCTTTAAGAAACCGCAGTTATACCCAACAAGGGAAAATCGAGCACGAATTTTCCAACGAATTTTCTTGAAAAAAGGGGTTTTAAGAAAAAGTAAATCTAATTAGTCCATCGCATTAGATTTGTAAAAGTCAACGATGCATATCGCGTGAAATAAGATGGTCCGTCTTTCTCTCATTCGCTTCTTTATTTGCGCTCGACCGATTTGCGATCAGTCCTCTCCCGCTTAGAACCGGCAGGCATATTTGGGTATAGCTGCACAAGCACTCTCACTAATTTCTAATTCCGTTCGGAAAAGAAATGCGAAAGGAGCACTTCTAAAATTAACTCTCTTCGAGCCAGGGCATTGGCAAACTTGGGCATGATGTCGCCAACGCGCTAAGAATAAAAGGATAGAACGAAGCCGAGGATTCGCGATTTTTATCGTCCGTCGAATCTCCGACTCTTCGAATTGTTTCACCGAGAGATTCGATCGGGATCGGATTCATTTCGCTCGCCCGCACAAGGATTGTTCGCGCAGCGCGTTGGCAACATCATACACGGCATCACCAAACCTTAAAGCATGCACGCATTGTCAATGTCCTGTTATTGAATCAATGCATGCCTCTTAGTGCTCCTTTAGTGGGACAAAGACGTAAGGGCGAAAAGCAAATTTTCAGAGAAAATTTGAACCATTTGAGTTTCTCCAAATGGTTTCAATATATTACTCGATATGCTACGCTAGAAAATTGGATATTTCATCTTTTTACGTCCTTGTCGTATTTTCTCGACTCTCACCCTCTTTATCAATTTCCCGAGAAAAATAGATCAAGCCTTGTTCTTGGCTTTAGATTCGAAAAGCTGGACATTACACCGAAAAGCGCGCAGAAAATTAAGCCCGTTCTCGAGAGGTGGATGAAGGAGGCAGAAGAGAGGTGAGTAATACTCCTATGAACTTTAAGAATTATCGCACGAATACAACGTGAGAAAATGTTTTCCTTCAAAAAAAGGTGTATCAACACGTATTTATGCCGGAAGAGTATCATAAATGCAACGTTCCCCTCGACGTGCCGTATAAACACTCTATAATTAATATAAATAACTAGAATTCTCCAATCAAGGAGAGAGAGAGAGAGAGAGAGAGATTTTCTGGATTGCAAATCAAGTCCTAACGTTGTATTTCTGATACATAATTATTTCGCAATCGTCCAATGCGGCCTCGACTTCGCGTCTGCGCGTCGGCGCGAGAGCGTGCGAACGCGTGCGTGCTAATTGGTAATTCGCTAATTGAATCCATCTGATTAATTGCGGATCCGTTTAATAAATATGTGGAATGTTAATTAGAATGGGAGAAACCGTTACCGCGCGCGCGCGCGAGGCGGCTACTCGCTGCTCGCGGCGGCAACGCAACGCGACCGTCGGTGGCTCCGGCTGTGACACGAAAGATACTACCGATCCTCCCTAAGAATCTCGGGAGCCCGAGTATCCACAAGGTGTAAATTTTACGAGACGATAAAATCTAATGAGCTTTATGCCGCGAGCTAATCAGGAATCGCATATAGTCGTGCTACGATTAAAACGCATCGCGATACGGTTTTGACATCAAAGCGTTAATGCGCTCTTCACGATTTTTGAAAAATAAGATTGGATATTAAATTTATCACGGTTACATCTACATTATTATTATTGACTTGTATTCCTGATTTTTATCTGTTTATCTTTATCCGTAATCCCGCGTTAATCAAAAGAGGCTAAATATTATTCAGTTCGTATTCAGTTTTCCATTTAGCTTAAATGTGACTGCATAATTCTTTTTATGCAAGAGTATATAAAAAAGATGTACATGCAATTTGAACTATTGCATTTAGCGCTAGATATAAGAAATATGAATATGAATATATACAGATCTGCAAAGTTTCGTGCCTACACACTCGCAATTGCGAGAATAAGTCGACCAGAAGAAGAAATACGACTGCATTAAACAGAGCCGTGTTTATTCGCATAAAAGCGGAATGCTTGGCGATCATCCGCCGGAGCCCAACGATAATAATCGCTACGCTTCGAGCCGTGAAAGAAAAACCGCGGCGCGGAAGCGCGGCGCGGAATAATCGAATCATTCGATGACCGAAGCGCGCGCGGTAAGTACGGGTGCGCGGCACGGCCGGGCCGTTTCTCTTTTCACGAGAGCAAGCCAGCGCAACAATGACCCATCCTGCATTCGCGCGGCGTGGAGCTAAGCGTCGACCGTGCGCCGGCCGCGTCCGGGAAAAATGAAAGCGGCTAGTTTATGCGGTGCACGTGCACGATTTATCTGCCGAGTAATTAAACTGTGGACTAATTAAAATCAGGTTTCTGATGTACCTCTCCCCCGGCGTCGCTCCTCCTACCTACAACGCCACCACCACCGTCATCTCGCTCTTACCTGCAGCGGCATCGCGCGGAGCGGCGCGACGCTCTCTCTCTCTCTCTCTCTCTCTCTCTCTCTCTCTGTCATTCCTCCTACCTTCACGCAGCCTCCCAGTCCTCCTTCCTTCTGTTCCCGTCTTCCTTCGTCCTTTCGGCGTTTCGTTCAAACTTCTCCGCGCGTCTCCTTCTCCCACACCTGTATAACACGCAACGATGTGTAACACCCACGCACCGAGCTTACACGCAGCTTTCACGTTCCCTTGCGTATATTAACTCACGTTTATTTGTCTCCTCTTTCTTCGCCTACCTCTTCCACCCCTTCTTGCGCTATCCCGGGCGTTGCTTCTCCATTGCGCTCGCTCGCCGGTCACTATAACGCATACCAACGACGACGTGACATTCAAACCCCCGTCGAATCGTCGCGTCGCGTCGCGTCGGTTCTTCGCGCTCTCGCCGACTTCTCCATTAGCATATTGTTTTCGCGAATTCGACGAAATATTACCGCGCGATGCTAATGGCCCGCCGTGTACTTTTTTCGACTCGACAGTTGGTCATTCGGAGTTAAATTAAAAACATAAATTTTGAGCCGGCACCGTCGCACCGCGAGCGTACCTATGACTATGACCGTACACCGTACACCACCATCGAGCTCCCCCTCGCGGCCGTACACCGTACCGCTTCTCATCGCTCACCCGGGAGTCCCAACGGAAGTTCTCCGTTCTCCCTGTTTACTGTCGCGGTCGCGAGCTTTTTCCATATCGCGCCTTGCACCGCGCCACCCCGATAATACTACCCGTCAAATGAAATTACGTCGACTGGCCGCGCGACGCCAAAAAAGTTTGCGTATACTCTCGACTCGACACTCTCGAGATCGGGTATTTTCTAATGTATCGATTTCTTAAGACGAAACGATATAAGGTCGTCAGATGATATATATATAATTGGGCATTGATTTTTCCGTGATAATTTCATGGTTATTACAAATTAATATCTTGCATTAATTTAATTAGGAAATGGCTGAAAAATAATAAATTCATTGTTCGTCAATTTCATTGTTCGACATTCAATATAGAATCATTTAAAATTTTATATTAATCTGCTATTCTACTCAATCCCATTCCGTTCTACGGATTAAAAATAACAAACTTAAGCAAACAGATGTAGAAATTTATGCTGGCGAATAAATCTTGCAAGAATATCTGATTTAATTTAAGAACTGTTCATTACTATAATATCTTTAATGCGCATGAAAAATGCAATATTAACATTGATAATAACAAAAATGCGAGATAAGATCGAAGCGCTTGCTCGTGTCTTCTTAATATTTAAGAATTGTGAAAACGGACAATGTTTGAACATAATAATTACCCGAGATTCGATGAATTTGGATGACGAATGAAATAAAAGCTCGAGTTTAAAAGCGCCGCGGCTGTTTGTTCGCTAATTTTATTTGACTTGACGCCGACACCGCCGTCGCCGCCGCCGCCGCCGCCGCGAGTTCTGTTTCGCGATACGAGGAGTAAGTTTCGACTCGTGAATCAACCCGGGTGTGTACTCGGGGAAAAATCCAATACCGGACGCGCGGGATATTTGCGACCGAACGTGTCCGAGCACGAATATCGTGACGCCGGTGATTTCCTTTTTTAATCAGTATCCTATTTCGCGCTAACGTAATTACGAACGTGCAAAACAGTAAACAGAATTATTTTTTCACATTGGATATATAACATTATTTCATAAACCACAGGATAAATTTTGAATTCGACGTAGACACCCCACGGACGTATAATTAATTATTGTAAAAACGCGACGATTAACCGGTCGGACTTTTAAATGGGATCCTATTTCGCGATTTATAATCATATACAGCAAGCATATATATATTTTCATGAAAGTATAAACGCGCGCGGTAATGTTTAATATAAACGCCGGTGATACAATCTTCCGAATTTGAGCAAGAGTAGTGCATCTGATTCCAGGTACAAGAGCGGCGTTAATCATCTGACGGACTTCATCGGGGTCGAACCGAGCAAGAAGCGGAAACGGCGGACTTCCTTTACGCCCCAGGCATTGGAACTGCTGAACGCACATTTTGACAGGAACACTCATCCTACTGGTTAGTTTCCGCCTACGTCTGTCTGCTATGATTAAGCGCAATGATCTCGCTATTAGAGAAGCTAACTAATTCTTTTTCGGAGCTATCTCGTACATTTTCACACCCTGGAAGTTTCTATTTCTTTTTTTTTTTTTTACAGGTAACGAAATCACTACTTTAGCGCATCGATTAGGATACGATAGGGAAGTGATAAGAATCTGGTTCTGCAATAAGAGACAAGCTCTGAAGAATACGGTGCGGATGATGTCGAAGGGCGTTGTATAGGGAAGGACTACGTCTACCGAGCAATCGGGCAACATGTGAGAAAAGCTTCAAACTACGGACGACGAAGAGCACGTTTCGTGAAATTTTCCAATCTCGCGTTTTCCTCTAGCGTAAATAAAACAGTTCTGATGCGAGAACAACTTTTCGTGGTTTGTCACGGAATAAGTAAGGAAAAAAAAGCGTTTACTCTATAGAAAGCCATATTTATCAAATTCGCTCCGGCACGGAAAGATCGTTCTAGATCGAAGCGAAGTCCTTCGAATATTGTGATCGCAGGTGTATACGACATCTATATATGTAAATAGCTTTAATCTACGAATATGTGATGTATACATGAGTCGAATATCGAAAATTGATAATCTGAAATCGTTGTCTCTCATTTGGTACCAATCCGTCGCGCGCTTCCAATTTTCATAGATATATATCCATCGGAAAACACTGACTAACTGATCCAGTTTCGAGTTTCGAACGAATGGGCTATCGGCAATTGGTAAGCATTAACGAACCGATGGACGTAAATGCCTCGACGATCGAAATTATACGCGAGTATCAGTTTGTCAGCAAGCAACTACAGAAAAATCGCTTCTAGGCTTCTCTAATTAATTACAGTTGCTTGATTGCAACACTTGTCGGGGCACGTACGTTTTTCGGAATACGATCTATCAAAACCAGGCAGAAAGATACGTAAAATCGTCGCACGAATAATTACAAATTTAGCTACCTTTAAAACGGTTACTTACAAGGATGCTAGCACGTAAGTGGCGAAACGTTTAAACAGCTACGTACAATTGATTCCTAATTAACTGGCGGAACAATCGAAAATGCACTTAAAATGGAAAGGATGGCAATCTTCCGCGCGCAGTAAAAACTGCGACTGTGTCCGATCGGGGGGGGGGGGGGTATCCTGAAATATCATTGTCGCTCGTTGAGTTGCGCAAATAAAAATATCGCTTAGATAACAAATACAAAATAAAATCATCGTCTCTATTGATTATAATATCATCCTTTGCATACGTATACACTGTTATAACGAGCACGATAATATTTCTATTATAATTTCGGTAATAAATCGGTCGACAGTTTTTGGTGAGCGCGAGATGTGTAAATTACAAGTATATCTAGAAATCAATGAAATTCCTTTAGCGACTAAATAATGCAATAACGTCTTTGAAAGTATGCTATAAACGATTATATACCACATGCCGCTCCTGAAGTTATATTTAATCCTGTAGGAAAAGAAAGAAAGAGAGAGAAAGAAAAGGAGAGAGAGAAAGAGAGAGAGAGAGAGAGAGAGAGAGAGAGAGAAAGAGAGAAAAAGACACAGTTAAAGACAGGCAAGATTCGAGTTTCTGCAAAACTAGTCCGTGATAATCTGCCATGTAAGACGTATACGTGTTATAAACGAGCACGCATCCTCCGTTCCTATACATATATGCGATCCGCTTATTCGCTGAATAACGATAAAGATCGGACGAAAACTTCGATTTTATCAGAGCTTGATTTCGATCTGCGGGATATTCGAACGAACATAATTCTTCGATCGCGAAATACGCTTCTGTATCGGCTGCTTTCAATTTTGATTTTGTATTTACAATTGCGCGAAAAGAAAAAAAAATCTGAAAGCACTCGAATAATTCCTTTGAGTATGCGTACGGTAAAAAATATTAAAGACGCACGATTTTGAAATCGAAGAATTATTTATGCATTATTATGTCTCTCTTAACAAAAAAAATCATAATCGTTAATAAATACGTGGCCATGTACAATTGTCTCACACATTATAGTGATTGTTAGACGTTTGATTTGCATTATGTTGACGCAATCATTTAATAACAAGCGATCGACAACCCGCAGTCGTTTTCACGCGTAAAAGGATATTTAAACGAAGCTCTTAAAATACGGTTTTCTTAATACTTAGCAGACGCGTACGTTTAATGGGTAAGAACTGTGCATAAAATGTACTTCATCCTCTTTATAATGGGCTATTCATTACGATAATATTGTGAAATCTCTAACTTGACGAGTAGCTAGGGGCGCAAGGGTAGCATGTACATATTACGATATACCTAGACATTGTAATATTATAATTAACTTTTATTATCATAGCTATAAAATAGCTGAATTCATGAAAAGAAAATTTACATGGTTAAAGAAAATAATAAATTTCTAAAAGTAAATAATATTTTAAGGTTTTACTTTTAAGCCTGAGACGAGCAAAGTGATCTGTTCCTAAAATGTACTATATAAATAAAAGAGAGTATGAAAGGCGCGAAGAAGATGAAGTGAGGGTTGGAAAAAAGATATATGAGGGAGTAAATCGCAAAATTCAAAATTTTTTATTAAGAAGAGTGGGATGTGTATGTTATCCTTTTTGATAAAAGAGCGAAAATGTTTGTACAGAAATATTCCGGTTATTAAATTTTGTTATATGAGCGAGTAAGGGAAAGGGAGAGAAAGAGAGAGAAAGAGAGAGAGAGAGAGAGAAAGAGAGAAAGAGCAGAGCGTCGAAAAATCCGCGGTAGTGATAAAAATAAAAACGCGAAGACGGTTTAAGAATTATGTGTATTTTCTTCGTGAAATTGAAATATTCAAATAGATCCTTACGAAAATATAAACATGAGTATTGCAAAAAAATGTGAATTGTATTCGTGAGTGTCATATTAAGGAAGATAGATCCACGGGCGAATGTTTTATAGCAGTTTCCAGCTGAATTGCTCGCCTTGTCCGGTAATTTTCGTAAATTAAAAATAGACTAAACAAGAACGGGTAAATACTTCATAACCGCGTGTAATAAAGAAGAAATGAATACCCCTAAAACGAGCCACGTTGAGACACGAAAAAGAGTTACAAATCAATAAGAGGAAACTGCTCATGAAACATTGCCCAGCGAAACCAAAGTTCCTACTACGTTTTATAAAGTATATAACTATGAACTGCAGAACTTGAATTGTAAATACGATGAATGCAAAGTTAAGCTAATAATCACGATACAATCAATTTAAAGATGCTAAACTACAATTCGCCGATCAATTGATTCGACATTACCGCTATCGGAAAACGTCGGTTCGATTATACGAATATCATGCAACTCGGTAATCTGCCTTCGAAGGCGGGAATCAATTGATTTCGGCAACGAAATAAGCACACAGTCGGCAATTAAGCACATAAGTATACAATTAAACTAAGCAGCCGTAGCTTTAGCTTGAATGTTAGCACCTAGGCACATGATGTAACATTAAATTACGTATTTAAAATGAAGGACAAGAATCTTAGCCGTTAAGCGAATACCTGTGTAAAATTTAGTAGGTGTCCACAAAAATAAAATAAAAACATATATTGTGGTACAAATAACAAAAAGTCGTACCTATGACTCTTCGCGATTAAGACATTTGATTTTCAAATAAGTATAACCATGTACCGTATGTATGTTTTTTTGTAATTTAATTTGCATGACATGTAACGTAAAATCGGTTCTAACTTATCAAGCTAGACATTTTCATAAAGCTCATCTTCTCGATTTTATTTCAAAAAGAATACGTTTCTTTCTTATTTTAATAATTTCAGGCACATCTAATAGGCTTTGCAATTTATTTCTTATGTATTTTAATTACAGACCTAACATTAAGTGAACGATGATTGAGAAGCATTTCAGGCTTCTTTTAGAAACTTTTTATCACACATATTTTTGTATTAAAAGTTTTTTTATATTATCGATTAATCTCTCTATTAGCCAACTCAAAATCAGGTTCGTTGTCAAAAAAAGATTCTGTCCGCCTGAAAACCTGACCACTCGATAACAATGTAACCGACCATTCCAACGCACAGTATTTCGATTAAAAAATACAGTTTCGTATAAATGCACAAATATGTGTATATGTGCGTCATTAAGACAATATACCTCCACATGAAGAAAATAGAGAAAGCTGCTTCTTCTCGACCAGGAAATAATATACCACATAATGCTGAAAATCGCAAGCAAGTAGTCGTTAATTGTAAAATATTAAATTATCGCAAGTGTATTGATTAAGATAATTTCGTTCGAGAAAGTTACAAAGATAAAACTTTGTTATACTATTGGTTGGTATAATACCATCAGTGGAGATATTCATCTATGAGTACGATTTTACGTTCAACAAATAAATTAGGAAATTCCACTTAATGCTTACCTCACAATAATTTGATTAATTGTTTTATTAATTGTTTTATTAATTATTGATTAATCAATATGCGATATTAACATTGCGTAAAACACCGTGGCATGCACCGTGGCAAGCCACAGTTGATTTTTTGTATTTTACAGTTTTCTCCTAACGGTTCAACACTTAAAAAAAATTGCAACAGTTCCGGCCTTAAGTATAGAAATCACTTTTTAAAACCTTATAAAGATGGATACATGTCGAATTTTTATAGATTTTTTTGTGACAGAAACGCTTTCAAAAACCCTTTAAACTTAAAAAGACTCGGGAACATCAGTATATGTATTAAGTTTATTTTTTATAAAATATACGTAAGTATATATAATATATATTATACATATACATATATATAGGTGTATATATATATATATATATATATATATATATATATATATGTGTGTGTTTACATTATTAGAAGTACATGAATTAAATGACATAACGTTGATTAAATTAATATAATTTAAAAAGCTTTATATGTTTTAAATTTTGAAAATTAATTCTTACATTTTCAATTATCACTTAACATATTAACCTGCTTTAAAATCATCATGCAAGATGTAGAGATGATAGATATAGCGTTGATATGACTTTTAATAATCAATTTACTGTGGATTTATATACAAAAGATTTTTTAATTGGAATGGCAACCCACGCATCTCGTTTCCTCTTGTGTTACGGCATTCATCCTGATACTCAGGCTTATCTCTCTCAACGGAAGTTTTCCAATTCCGTAAAGTCAAGACTCGGTCCTTTCCTAATTATCGGCATGTATATATAACTTCGTGTTATTTAAGCACGGCGAATAAAACGATACTGGAGATAAATCGCGAATGAGCCGGACGATTATATATATAGTTTACTCACTTACACTCACCTCCAGGTAGGTATTATATGTCGACCTTTATAAATACTTTTATAAATCGTACTTGTCGATAATTATATTTACATGTTATTATCATGGCAACTTAAGACATTATTTATAATGTCTTAATTAATGTAAATTTATCAAATCCGCTTATGTACGTCGCGTCGTAAATCCATTGCACCGTGTATCTATTTTAACTCTCCGTGTGCATATGTTTTTTCCAGGGCATACGTGGGTCTGTCACGTTTGACGCTATTTTTCCCGTTTTTAAAGTATTTTAAAAAGTCTACAAAATATCTGTCTATATTGTAGTTGACGATTTTATATAGTTATTTTGACATTAAACATCGTTTATTTAATATTTTATGACTGGCATGCAAGTTTTAAAGTTACCAGCAGCTATCATTTTGGCTCGGACGCCGTAAACCCACGTATGCACACGGAGGGTTAAGGTTTTATTACTTTTAAGCCTGAGACAAGCAAAGTGATCTGTTCTTAAAATGTATATAAATAAAAGAGAGTATAAAAGGCGCGAAGGGCGGAGGGAGGGAGGAAGGTAAAGTGAGGGTTGAGAAAAGATATAATGACCGAGTAACTCGCAAAATTCAAAAGAGCGAAAATGTTTGTACAGAAATCTTCCGGTTATTAAATTTTGTTATATAAGCGAGAAACGGAGAAGGAGAGAAAGAGCAGAGCATTGAAAGATCCGTGGTAGTGATAAAAATAAAAACGCGAAGACGGTTTATTTAAGAATTATGTGTATTTCCTTCGTGAAATTGAAATATTCAAATAGATATCCTTACGAAAATATAGACATGATTATTACAAAAAAATGTGAATTGTATTCGCGAGTGTCATATTGGAAAATAGATCCACGGGAAAATGTTTCAGAGCAGTTTCTATCTGAATTTCTGGCCGTGTCCGGTAATTTTTGTAAATTAAAAATAAACTAAATAAAAACGGATAAATACTTTATAATCATAAGTGTAATAAAGGAAAAATGAATACCCCTAAAACGAGCCGAGACACGAAAAAGAATTACAAATCACAATAAGAGGAAACTGCTCATGAAATATTATGCCCAGCGAAACTAAAGTTCCTACTACGTTTTATAAAGTATATAACTGAACTGCAGAACTTGAATTGTAAATACGATGAATGCAATAAAGTTAAGCTAATAATCACGATACAATCAATTTAAAGATGCTAAACTACAATTCGCCCATCAATTAATTCGACATTACCGCTATCGGAAAACGTTGGTCGGCTATACGAAAATCACGCAACTCGGTAATCTGCCTTCGAAGGCGGGAATCAATTGAGCTCGGTAACGAAATAGAAATATAAGCACAAGTCGGCAATTAAGCACATAAGTAGGTATACAATTAAACTAAACAGCCGTAGCTTTAGCTTTAGCTTGAATGTTAGCACCTAGGCATTATGTAACATTAAGTTACGTATTTAAAATGAAAGATAAAAATCTTAGCCGTTGAACTAATATCTGTGTAAAAAGGTGTCCACAAAAATAAAATAAAAACATATATTGTACAATAGTACAAATAGCAAAAAGTAGTTCTTATGACTCTTCGCGAATAAATTTTTTTTTATTTTTAGATAAATAACCATATATCATATGTATGTTTTCTTTTTGTAATTCAATTTGCATATAACGTAAAATCAGTTCTAAGCTATCAAGTTAGACTTTTTCTTAACTCTCATCTTCTCGATTTTATTTTAAAGAATACGTATTCTTCTTATTTTAGTAATTTCAGGTACATCTAGTAGACTTTGCAATTTATTTCTTATGTATTTTAATGACTTATTATTAAGAAAACAATGATTGAAAAACATTTTAGGCGCGTTTCAAAAACTTTTTATCAGATATATTTTTTTAATTAAAAGATTTTTATATTTTTGGCACTTTGTGGTAATATTAAAAGATAAAAATTTTGACATTTTTTTACAATTTTCTACAATTCCGTCAACTGAAAAAGATACAATACCTACTGCTTTTATATTTTATCGATTAATCTCTCTATCAGCCATCAACTCAAAATCAGGCTTGTTGTCAGAAACGGCTCTGTCCGCCCGAATGCCTGACCGCTCGATAACACCGTAACCAACCATTCCAACGCACAGTATTCCGATTAATAGATACAGTTTCGTATAAGTGCACAAATATGGGCTGTACACGTATGTTATCACTGAACCAGTAGACTCCCACAAACGGAAATTAGAGAAAGCTGCTTCTTCTCGACCAGGAAATAATATACCACTTAATGCTGAAAATCGCAAATAAATAATTGTTAATTGCAATATATTAAATTATCGTAAGTGTATTCATTAATATAATTTTCATTAGAAAACCTCACAAAGAAAACTTCGTTGTACTATTGGTTGGTATAATACCATGAATGGAGATATTCGTCTGTCGGTATACGATTTTATGCACAACAAATAAATTAGGAAATTCCACTTAATGCTTACCACACAATAATTTTTGCAATTATTAACAATGCGCGATATATAAACATTACGTATAAAATTATTGATCAATAACAAGCGATTGAAAATTGGATTTATATTTGTTTCTGCGGTTTCGTCATTTTTCTTACCATTGACTTGTACCAGCCAGACCGAATCGCACACACCCCATAGACCTGACAGCAGAAAGAAGATAATACCCTGTTCTGGCGTTGGTTTCCACTGTAACATGTAGATGAAAATACTTAAGTGCAAACAAAAAGCAAAAATCATCACGGGCGTTCTTCCAGTCAACTTCACTACGGCTCCTGTAGCGAGTGCAGCTATGGCATTTGTGATACCGAAACATATCATCACGTAACCAATATTACTAATCCCCCAAGCACAGGAAACGAACGACTGTAATAAAAATAAAATACACATTAACGCTTTCTAATACACAAATTCCCCTCTTAGCATAAATATCAACAAAAATATCATTCAGGAAATTGTTTTCAGTCTCATATACAGCTTACTAACAGCATTATAATCGGCAAATAAAAACGCTTGTTCGGCCCCAATAAATAACGTTATCGGCAATATTAAAAGTTGGTTCTTTTCTTTCAATAGTTTTAATGTCACGGCCAAGAGCTTGAAACCAGACGTTCCTTTCACCGAGCGGGTTCTGTTTCTATCGTATCTATATAAAATGAGGATTCCAGCTTCAAGAAATTTCTTACACAGTATATACTACAACTCGTGTTATAATACAAATATACATTTTGTTATATTTAAATATATAATATAAATATTTTATAATATATCTGACAATTTTATAACCACGAAGTATAAACGCAAGATTGAATACCTGGATAAGGAATCGACGGCAAACGCAATTATTGCGACAGCTAATATCATACAGCCTAAGTAAATCCCAGCAATGAGGTGTATTCGTTCCACTGGAGGTGGCTGCAGATTTGGATTTTCGTTTTCTGGAGACAGCCCACAGAAATTTGACCCGCAAGTTTCGGCCACAACGCTACTGTTCAGAGTAACGTTCGTAACGACCGTGTCGATTCCGTACGAAAGAACTGCAATCGTAGAAAAAACATTGATAAAATTAATAAAGATAATAAATTGATTACTAATAATAATGAAATTATTTCTGCGAAAATATATTTGCCACGGGGAATTTGCAGCCGCATTAAAAAACTGTAAGCGTAACACGTTACAAGAATAGAGATACTGTTGATTATCGTGCCGATTATTCTTCTATCGTCTGTCCAATAAGCATAAGAAATATGTGTTTCAATAAAACGAAATATGACCATTAGAATGCCCGACCAAACTCCAGTTACTGCGTAGCTTCCGTTCGTTGTTTTACAATCTCGTAATTCGCGGCGACAGGCAACTTAATTTCGTTTTCATCGGCACTCGCGTTTTTATAGCTTAGCAGAGACGCATTTATACGCGCTTCCGCAAAGATTGCACAGACTGCAGATAAAGTTTTTGTTGCATTACTTTGTCCCAGTTTGTGATTCCGTAATCTCGTTTCATATAATTTTGTCTTGAACTTGAAAATTAAACAATTGTAACAAAAATGTATTTTATCTGACAAGAGAAGCTTAGACGAAAAAATACGTTATCACGCTTTTTATTTTAAAAAGTTGTAAAAAGTTTATCTTCCTTTCTATACATTATTATTTTGATAGACCAGTCATAATTTTTATAGTTTTCTTTGTATCTTAATAAAAGCAGTCAAAGATTAAATTGCATTATACGAGAAACACAAATAACATAACTAATAAATAAAATTTAATAATTGTGAGTTTTTGTAATTATCAAGAGACACGGTAGTGTCTCGCGCCGAGTACACGCGGAGCGAGACCGACCGTGACTCTTTTACGCGATTTACATATACGAGACACGACTAGGCATAGTTGTAATTATTTACATATCTGATGGGCAATAAAATTCTTATATAGTTCATTGATATTCACAATGATAACGATTCTATTTTATATACGCTATAAGATACTGCAAAGCACACACACACACACACACAATTATAGATTCATTCTTACGTCATCAATGGTGCTTTTAACATTTGCAAACGAAATGTTCAAGTCGAAAACAGACATGAATAATATGCTAATAACAATTTTCTCAACACGTTTAATCCCTGAAATATAAATTTGACCGTCGCATATGTCCGTAACAGTGACCCACCTGCTGAAGATATAAGATTCCCCCACACCTGTGCCATTTGATAAAACATGAAGAAGAGACCGAAGAATCTTGTAACAAGGACATCCGCTGCTATATCTGAAACGGTCGAGTAAGCTTCTGCTGCCACAGTTAAATAAGTACATTTTGCGCACCAAAGCGGTCCACCGCCTAATCCGACCAATAATCCAGCGGGAATCATAGTGTAAAATTTGGGATAAAACTGCGAGGCTATGAAAGGCATATAAGCCAATATAGAAAGTGACATTGTCCACTTGCATCCTAACCAACTGGAACACAGAATCATATATTTCATTCAAGAATTATATATTATCTTTCATTAATTAAATTTATTCATATCCAAATTAATTAATTAAAAAATTAATTAATTAAAAATTTAATTAATTAATTAATTAGATTGTTTTTTAAAGAAAAAAACATATTAAAAGTATTCAAATAATTATAAAGATTAATGTAATAATCTTAAAACATTAATATATTGAACGGCATATTAGAGGCTTTTCGTTTTAGACGTTGACTAGGAAGATGTCATACTAAATCCTAGCGCAGATACCTATAGATATGTTCGTTTCACTCTTGTCTAATGCTGGAACCCGCGGGGGTTCCATGTAACGTAATTCCGGGCCAAGGTGAAAACGACAACGCGTAATAAAGTTTAGTGCTGTGGGACTGCGTGCAAAACTCTAGCTGTATGTTTCACGTATATGGGAAACACATCGAATGTTTCCGGTGTCTACGATGATTGACGATATACATCTCTCAAAAACTTGCTATTCATTCTACGACAACAAGTAACGGCAGTCAGATCTGACGACAGTTTTCCATTTACCTCGAGATGATGCAAACCATTTATCACGGCAATCATATAGTAGTCGCCGAAAAATATTGCTGAATCGCTATTGCGTCGAGTCTCATACCGAGTTTTACCTCACAAGAAATTGTAATTATGCACCAAACGATTTGAATATATAAACAAAATTACTTAAACTTTACCTTATGATTAAGGCGGGTAGAAAAATGTTGCTGAAGAGTAGACTGCCATAAATCGCCGACAACGTAAATGTGCCTAGCGATTGATCTGCATTGATCGAACTCTGCAAGTTTGCGGCTCCCATGAAGGCAGTAAAAAGCACCATGAAAGCGCAACCGATCGCTAGAATGTTCTTCATAATTCGCCATCGTTCCGATGGTTCGAAATTCGGAGTCGACGCTTTCAAAAATTGGCCTGGCATCTCGGTTTTATTAAGTGTCATAACTCAATCAGTGTACGACATTAATATTTGTTGGATATTCAATATCAATTTCGCCGGTCAATGAATTCACTTGTGACTGTGACTTGTTGGGTATTTTGTTTGTCCTTTGAAAAATAAAAATATAGAAATGAATTTATAAAAAATATCGCTTTACTATCGCTAATATTTTTGCTTATTCGTAGTGACAAAAATTGTAACTGTATGTGAGATTTAACTTCGAGCTTTTCAACTGCAACGTACATTTTAAATCGACTGAATTAATAGATACCGTTATTCGAAAATCGGTCGCGATTTTCATCGCGGAGGATATCGGCGAATGATTATGGACTGAAATTAAAACTGAAACTGAATATTCACATTTATTCTCATAATGGTCACCAGCCACGTGATTTGCGTAAAACCAATAACGATTTCAAGGTAATCAGCGAACGAGAGAACGCGATATTATAACATGTTGCGTTATTATAACATACGACGAACACATTGTTTTGTGACAAAAATGCTTCATTTGCACGCTTTTTACTACTAATATTACAATGTCGGCTTTGATCCGTGTAGCGCTTCACGTAGGAATGCGACAACGAAACTCCCAATTCGAGAGGAATTGCATAACCGTTTTCTGTTCGGCGCGGCGTAGCGACGAGATACACGGTTACCCCCAGCATCGATAGGCAATCTGTCCTTGGGAATAGGTATCCTTGCTCCTTTCACGCACCTTAATCGCACCTGATACAATTTCCATTCCGACCGTGCACGTCGCTTGGAATATATAACATGCCGATCGACTGGAACCCTACTGTCACACAAAAATAGATGCACACGACAACGTGACGCAAAACAAGTTTATCGACGAAATGTCGAGCAACATTGTGTAAATAGAGTTTGATGAAAAATCTGTAATGTAAAAACACCAAGATTGTTGATTGCTGTGCGTACGAACATTTATCGAATAAATAAATATATATACAATATATATATATATATATATATATATATATATATATATAAGTTAATTTTATTAATTTTTTAATCTATTAATATATGTGCAAAAATAAATTTGCAGAATGGCTTGTGTTATGTTGCAAATTAATTGGATACAAGATTTACTTAATGAATCTCTGCTCGTTTCGCTTGAAACTCGAATATTGCAGTACTGCAGTACTGCAGTATGAATAATTGCTTTGCGAACGGATAAATACTCGATAATTGTTTTAAGAACAGAAAACCTGATACCGAATGAACAAGGAAGCTGATGTGCGTGCTTAATTAAAATTCATGATATAACTCGTAGACATGGAATATTATAGCAGTTATTCTATTTAGACAATCACTTGGGAAAAACAAGTCACGTTTAATAGATTCTGATTAGATCTCATGCTAAAGTGATGTTTAAAGCTGCTTGCAACACCATCTTCAACTATAAATCCAGTAATCACGACGTTAACCCCGACTACTGCGAATGCTATATTAATTAAATAATAAGCGCGGGATTACTATTATAACGGTATGTAGTGTATCGACTATGAATCCGCTATATCGAAGAGTAATAGTCTACGAAAATGAGGACACCCTCGCATATGCGTCCGTACCTATGTCGTGCAGTTCAATTAGCCCCTGGCACATCACTTGTCATTTTCACTCTACGACGACCGCCGCACACAAGTATGTAACTCTATTGGATAGGGCTTACAAAACAGCAATATAATGATGAAATATTTTACGCCTGACATAAAGTAGAAACATCAAGCAGTCAGATTGCAATAATTCTCACAAAAACTTAACATCTTCTATCGAAAAACCCGTTCGTAAATTGTGAAAAATGTATGATTTATACGTATTTTGCATACCGGTTTTGAACGCCTCCACGCTGATTACTTGATTATCGTAAGTATAATTGAATTTATTTCCCAAGACATCCTAACAAATATATATATATATATATATATATATATATATTTGTTAATAATAATGTTTATAATATAAAATATATCAGTGACTATATATATATATATATATATATATATATATATATATATATATATATAGTCACTGATATATTTTATATTATAAACATTATTTTATGTATAATAATTTTTTAGATAATAAATGTGATATTTTTTTCGAATAACATGCAGAAAGAATTTGTGATGTAAAATGTACGTATATAAACTTTTCTCTCTTGTAAAACTATTAATTAAAAAAGGAAAAAAATTTTATAAATTTACATATTAAAAAATAACACATATTTTTTAAATTCCATAAAATTATATATGTCTTAAGTTGTGGATTTTGTAAGTTAGGTAGGGATAATTTGGAACATTATGTAAGTGAATGCACGGTAATCAGCGACTGGTTTGTAAATTTAGGTAAGAGCTATAAGGAAAAACTAGATACACTTTGTAACGATGAATTAGGAATAGAAAAAGAGAGGATACTAAAAAAGCTTTGAAAAGAGAAAGAGAGGAAGCGGAAACATAAGCGAATGAAGTATGTTAATAGCCGAGGTTTATAGTTTTATATGGTGTGGATAAATGAATGTTTAAGGTCTATTTGTAAACCAAGTTCCTTTTCTTGGCTTTAAGCTTGAAAATAAATATATATCTATCTCTATATGTCTTAAGTTCATATTATACGTATAATATATATTATATATTTACATTATTGCAAATACATAAATTAAATGACATAACGTGGAATTAATATAATTTAAAAAGCTTGTGTTTTTTAAATTTTGAATTAATTCTCACATTCAATTATCACTTGACATTAGCCTGCTCTAAAATCATCATACAAGATGATAGATATAGCACTGATGTCTGACTTTTAACAATCTATTTACTGGAGATTTATATACAAAGGATATTTAATTGAAATGACAACCCACGCACCGTTTCCTCTTATATCACAGTATTCATTCTTATACCTGAGCTTACCTGTCTCAACCAAGGTTTTCCAATTCCACGAAGTCAAGACTTGGTTTTTTTCCTTATTGTCGGCATGTATAACTTCGCGTTATTTAAGCACGGCGAATAAAACGATACTGGAGATAAATCGCGAATGAGCCGAACGATCGGATGGTTAGCCATTCCCCACTTACACCCACCTCCAAGTAGGTACGATATATCGACGGCCGGAACCCTGCGCTAGTAGGGATCATGATGTTTATCGAATCGATGTCGGCTCTCTGCGTCCGAGGCACGTGTCACGCCATCGTATCTTAATCGTAAAGACTTTAAGCTATGCGATCACTTCGATTAACCATCGCGTCCGTTATCCGCGGTTACGGTCTCATTGATCTGTGCGTGATCCGTGGCATGAGCTGTTCTGTAACGACTGAGGTATCTATAGTAATCTCGAAGCAGTGACATTTATATTTCTCAACAAACAGACGGAACAGAATGTCTCAACCCATAAAAGATCCTGCAAACAGTCGACCGTATCTCACGGATATCTGTCAAGCACGACGCTGAAATGGGAATTGAAACTGAACGAAGAGAAAACATAGGACGGTATATAATCGAACGCTATAAATTGTACGAAAGATCAAATCAGAAAGTAAAACATATTCAAGCTAGAAATGTGTGAAGTTCAGATTCTGCCACTGATATCGGGAGCATCAATCTGACCTAAATTAGATTTAATCGATGGAACATAATCCACTGTAATTCTCTCTCTCTTTGATTCGATGAAGTTGATTTCGGTGATGCGCAATAGACGACACTCTGATGGCAGCTTTGACCAGAAACGGATACACCGATTGCCTAAATGACAATCAGCATATGAGTTGGAAACCATGCACGAGAGACATACAGAAATTATAGTAATTAATTATGACCGTGCTGTTGCAACGGACGCGAACAGAATACCAATGGGCACCAACTTCATCTGGTCTAGCTTCTCATTGATTTTCATAACAGTCAGAGTTAATAAAACTATCAAACTTCTTAATATGGACTCGGAGTTAAAATTTTTATAAGAAGAAAATCTTTCTAAAGCTGGGTAAAATAGTGTATTTGGCCAATAAAATTTTCTCACTTAAATAGAGCGGAAATTCACGATGGGGAAGACTAACGAATTTCGCTTAAGTATGTTCATCAATCGTTAGAATTAATCGTCGATCATTCTATCAAACTCAGAGAAAGAACCTGTTTTTCACACACTTACGATTCCGTCTATTACTTATCGTCTACTTTTGCTATATTGTAGTTAGCGTTAGAACAATAAACAATCGTTTATTATGACTAAATGTATTATAATTATATGTGTTACGATTATATGTATTAATGAAAAAGAACTACGAAAAGTAGGGATTATAATTGTCCTTGAAAAACAATGTACCTCTTTAATAGTGATTTTTTAGAATTGTACTTATTGCTTTTATAAATCGCACTTGTCGATAATTATATTTACATGTTATTATCATGACAACTTGTACGGTAATTAGTCGTAATTAATGTCATAATTAATGTCGCAATTAATGTAAATATATAAAATCCGCTTATGTACGTCGCGTCGTAAATCCATTGCATATATTCACGCTACTCTAAACACAACCTCCATCGAAACTGTTTCAGAATATTCGACAGAAATGTCTGGCACACTGGACATCGAAATTGAAATAACAAACAAAGCTTATTCGCGTAGTCAAAGTGTGGAAAGCTTTACAAAGAGCGGTTTGTAAATAAAATGTTTCTTTGGGCACGATTCACAATAAACTTATCCAAAATCGTCAAAGTGCTCTACATGAACTTCATTCTACGTTTACGTCGCAATCGAAATGCGATTTTCACCTTTGATAAGATCAATTTTGTTACAAAATTCTATATGCTGTAGATTGCAAAGGAGTCGCAATTTAAAACTTTATGCGCTTCGCTTAACTTTATATTTCATTTCTAATTTACCTTTTTACTATACAGGTCATATTTTGTGGGATTTAGTAAATATATTATAAAAATTATTACTTTGCTTTTAAAAATAATATCACTGTTTACAACAATTGAAATTCAAATTACAAAACGTTAATTAAATTTTCATTTTTCTGATCGTACATATAGTAAAATAAAACAAGAGAAATGCAAACAAACATATCCTCTTCAATATAAAACGGTGTTTGAAAAAGCAACAGAAAATTTAGCTAAATAGAATATTTTACTAGTTGAGTTTTTATATAGTGTTAATTTCTTTCCCGATTTATATTTGTTCCAATAAAAAAGATGATTTATATGTCACAATCTACGTGGAAATTCTAGTAAAAAGTGCAGTATCTTTCAGTTTTATGATTAAAAATGTAAAGCACACACTTTTTGCTACTATTTATATCCGCAAATGAATTACGACCGCACCTACGTCTAGTTTCATCCACTGACATAAAGCATAAAACAAGTTGATACCAACTTTCAATTAAATCATATAAAGCCTGTAATTTCCTGATGCACATAGCAATTATATAAATCCTGATTGATTTTTTTTCGAATCGTCTTTAGAATTTATTGCTCTACAAATAATTTAACTTATCTTCCGGATGTCAATCAAATTTCATATAAAATTGGAATGTATAAATATTGAGAACAATATTTCAAATAATAATTTGTTCTGAATTTGTAAATTGAAACTCGTTTATTTAAATTACTAGTATAAGTTCACGTTTAATTGCTAGTATCAAAGAAAATAAATTTTCAAACAGGTGGTTTTACGTGCGCGCAAAAGGATGGCGATGATATTTCTATAAACGTCGCTATGAAAAATAAATTGTAAAATAATCGTAACGATAAATATTTTGAATCATTTCGGGATACAGCATGTCAGCGTGTCAGCGCTAAGACACTTCAATTACAAGGGTAAGAGAGCATACTGACAGATATACGCTGCGGCGTATTTCGTGGCATGCATATGTTGCATATCAACCGGAATTGCGCGTCCGAGGGCGAGTCTCGCTCCACTGAGGCCCGTATAACATTCGTTAACAGCGAACGGGAGGATAGAGACCATGACTGCGTTGTATATCTTGGAGACGTATAGAAGCAATTACAAAAGCAGTGCAAGAATAATTACGTTGCGTTCAATAATTTCAGGTTTCGACGTTTTGCTTGGTCTAATACAAAAAATTTATACATTTTATCTTTTCCATTTTTTGTCTCTTATCTTCTATTATCACGACGAAAGAAGTAAACCATATTTTAATCAAATGCAATCCTTTTTCTTGAAAACATGGTTAATAAATTTCGAGGAAATTCAAAGCATTGTCAGAGCTATTTTAAAATATCGATTGTTGTTAAATTCGATGTTTTTGAGATATGAAAAAGAGCTTAAATTTATTTTGTTTTATTTTATACAATATTCTTGCATAATTATATAATTAAGATTTAGTATATAGCAACATAATGATGCAATCAAAGGTGAAATTACGCGCAACAAAATAATTATGGTTAGAAAATTAATATTCCAGTAAAGGCAATTACGAAGCTCCTTGAATTATCGATTTTCTACCAAATCTGAGCAACGTTCTTCAACAGGATGTATTGTGGTGCATTTTCGAGGTCTGCAATAATTTTGCTTCGCTGAACTCGCGATACTCGTATAATATTCACTCGCTTTGTGCGAGAGATAAAGATGCGGTAACCGGAAAACAATAAACGACAAGGCAACTCGATTTTCGAGCATTCTTGACATAACGATGTAAATAGTGCTCATATCACCCAGCATTTATCAATCTATATATATTTTATATTTTATTTTATTTTATATAAACTAAGTAATTTATTATACGCGCAATGGATTTATTTATATGTATTTTCTATAATTTTTGACCTCTTAAAAAGACAGATCACAAAGTTTATATTTAAAATTCTTCCCAGTGCGGAGAGATCGATTATGACAAAAATAACAACATCGTTAATCATCGTAAACAGTGTCACTTGATTAAATTTACTGGCTTTGCAGTCTGTTTTTGTATACTTATTCTTATACATTTTCACGATTTTCGTACTAACAGAGTCTTTTGCGTTGTAATGTGAGGCTAAAAACATTCTGATCAAGAATCGAGTTCGAGACACCTCTGAGATATCTCTAGAATAGGAATTTTTTCGTTACACTCAAAATAAATGGTCAAAACATTAGAATTTCAAATGAATAGCATTATGGAAGTCAAAGCACGAAGAAGAGAAAACTTTGCGTCCTTTTTTTTTATATTGGCGCCGTCGGAATACATATGTCGAAATTACGCAATGATTGCTTTTGGAAAATATATCACCATACATGGAAATAATGAAATTTCATAAATACATAAATTCATAACAACTTTAAAAATTACCGGTGAACATTGTCGTGAATAAATCAGATCTAAAAACCGCGTTTTTTATATTTAAACAAAGCATAATATATATGTATGTGTATGTTATGTGATACGACAAATGTTTCATATTACAATAAGAAAATAAAGAGAAAAGAAGACGTCAGAAGAAACATGTATATAGTCACACGCGTAAAACGACATGCGAAAAATATGTTCATTTTATGAAAAGTATATATTTTTTTAGTTTCTTCGTTACAGTCGTAACAGATACACGTTATTCTTAAACTGGGCGAGAAGAATGTAATTAATTTATGCTAATCAACAATTAATATACATAAAAAATAATATAATCTTTTTTTTTTAGTTTTCCTCATTAAAACATTATCTAGAGAAAGAGAGTATCTCGGCGGTATTTTTAAAACACATTTATGTTGCTCCGTTGCATCGTATTTTACATCTAAAAACAGTTTCCGGGGTTTGCTTTTAAAAATTCATATATACCGCGCACGTAATACGGTCTGGATAATAAACTCATGGACGCGCAAGTTGGAACAAACAATTGTCGCACGAGATTACCATCATCAATGTAACATCTAACAATTACGTGCCCTACAAAATCAAGGTATAAATTTAGCATTAAAGCGTATACGTGACTAATAAGGTTTTCCCCGTTTGCCGTGAAATTTAAACAGCTGCCCCACATCCCGTTTAACGTAGTCGATAATTGGCGCTTGTATTTCGCCCTCTATTTCCTTCTAGCAATGCATAATGACATGCTTGGGAAATGCATCGAGAAATGTTCTATCGAGGGATTACAGCTCGGAACGAGCTGCCAGAAGTTCGTTTGCTCATCGCTTGACTCAAATTACCGGAACGCGCGCTTTGTTCGCGCTGATCGCGCGCGTATCCTCTAAATACGAAAGTTAATGACATTCATAACGGAAATGCGCGCTATCATAAATTTCATGCAAGTAAACTTTCGCCAATAAGCTTCGATTTAAAAGCGCAATAAATTTGCAAACGGGAGATAAAGCATGGGCCGGGGTCAATTCCCGTAGTTTCCGAACTACCGTGCGAGAGAGGCACGGCACGGAAAGAGATAAAAAGAGAAAGGGAGTTATTGCCGACGAGGCGAGATGTACTGCATGACTGCAATTCAGAGTTCCGTCAAATTGTTTTAATCCATTTGCGGGGAAGATAAAACCGCATCGAACTCGCAACGTCATTATGCCTTACGACTTCGTTATCAGATTTCATCTCAGTTCTAATATTCTCTCTGACGTAGGGTTTTAAAAGGCATTTCGATTTTCCGCCAGGAAATTTTGCCACCAGCAATAAACGAACACCGAACGAATTGTGCGGCTGGATTTCTCGTTAGAGCGCTCCGGCTCGTCATTGCATCCGCCGTAATTTTACATTACGAAGCTACGTCTGCGCTGCAGCTAACGTTTCGTCCATCTACCTACATCCGTCGGTTACGACTGTAAGCTTTATTCTCTCTTTTTTTTCTTTTTTAGGAGGCACGCGAGGTAACGAGATACGACACGAAGTGAAATCCATTTGTACAGCGGGCCATGCGCATGGGTCGCGATTTCGCGATATTAATACTAGTAATGCGAACGCGTCAACATAACTTCGAAGCGAATTACACGGGTCGTGTAAAACGCGGAAAACAGAAGCTCTCAGCGTCCTTTGTATAATTGTGTTCCGAACAGTTCTCGTGAGAGTGCCGTCGCGCAACTTGGAGGTAATTTTATCCGCGCATCTATATTTCAATATAAAGTACAATCGAATACCTATTCGATTACGGCTTCCCATTGATATCGTCTCGCGATAACTCGAATGAGATGCCGAAGATCATTCACTGTACTTTATATTGAAATATAGATGCGCGGATAAAATTACCTCCAAGTTGCGCGACGGCACTCTCACGAGAACTGTTCGGAACACAATTATACAAAGGACGCTGAGAGCTTCTGTTTTCCGCCGTTAAATGATTCGTCTATAATTAAAACGAAAATCCACAAAGCTCGGCATTTAAACTTTGATATTCGCAAAAATAAAAAATGGTTTAGCCGTGGTACCTATTAGAAAAATTTCCGTAAAAACCTGGTTAATCTGCGTAATGCTAATACTTATTTAATGACCTATGTCAAATTTCCAAGTGATTTGCGAACGTTCGCTTGCCTTCATCGAATAATTTAGACATTAAGCTAACGGTGTGTAAACGGAATATAATATATATATATATATATATATATATATATATATATATATATATATATGTAGATCAATATACATATAGATAGATAGATAAATAGATAGATGAAGAATTTATACGTATAGAGAATAAATCGGACTCAAATATTGGGATATTGGAAGTCAAACAATATTCAGGAAAAACAAACTATCATAAGATCGGCATTGGTAATCGATCAACCTCAGTAAACCCGGTTTTGCAGATAGACTTGCAGACACCCCCCGAGGGAACGCAACGGACAAAGAAACGCGGAATAAGTATACTGACAGTCACGACAATTGTCTTCCAATACTTCGCGAAAACCTTATTAACTATGCATTCAAGGGCGGCGGAAGCGCGACAACAACGCGATGAAGACGGAGGCGCCCTTCCACCCCGTAATATGAGAAGTAACGTAGCCGGTGTACTTTCGAAGAAACTTGTTCCATTTATCTCGAGTCCTCCTGAGAAATGCTTGTGACTCTACGTGGAGAACACAAAATAAACCTTACCTACAATGAATCATCGTGTAAACCGCGCATTTCGCCTTCGCGTCCATCAAAGATATAACATTGTTCCTAAGGGAAAATGATCCAATTCAAAAATTCGTCCAGACAGCGTTATCAGTACGGTTAAATGAACTCTGACAGCCCTAGATTCGGCACTCCGACGAAAATTTCTATGTTAATATAGGTATATATAGGTATATACATATATATATTGCATTCTTTCTTGACATAGAGAAAATTGTAAGTCTCATATAATAAAAGAGATAAAATATTACATTTCAACAGGTTCAAATAAACTCTTGAAATGCTATGTATAATAAAAAAAAAAGTTCTTTCTCCAAATAATCTTTAATATGAAAGGAGCAAAAAGATGCTCAGCGTTATTTATATATACAATTAATTATATATACAATATATACAATATATACAATTTCGCTATTATTCATATAATTTACATTAAAATGAAGCCAATAGTAACAATATTATGCAGCTTGATATAAATATTAAAAATATTGCATATATTAAATCTTACTGTCGATAAATTTCGCGTTGCGGAATGTAGATTATATAAATACATACATTGCAAGAAAGTTAACATTATATTCACACATAAAACAATATAGTTTTGCTATAAGCGTTTTTTAATAAACGAAACGCGCATAGTTAGCTTAAGCCATAACTATATATTTACAGAAATACGCGTGCAAAAATATGGATGAGTGCACTGTAACGTTGTGAATGTTTCACTGTAACCAAATAGCCCCGCCGAGGCAACAAACGAGTTCGCGAAGTGCACGAAGGTTGTTTATCGTCGAAGCGAAGAGAGAAAAGTTACCACAAAGCAATGGCCTTTTAATGTGTGGCAAGGGCTTCGGCGCGAACTTCCGCTCGCAACTTTTTGCTGTAATTAATTCCTAATACGATATTAGAAGTACTCTTAGGAGCTGCACGTTGCCGTTGCAAGTAAGACGCATAAATTACGCGGATCCCCGTTCGATGGAAACTCTTTGTTTCTGTGTTTATAACATCGAGATTAATGCTAACGCCTTTGCCGCTCACAATATTTATGAATACGACGGGTACAGAAATGGGGGAGAGTGTTTCTGTATTGCCTCGTGTTTTATGATACGGAGGACCCCTTTTTTTTATTGGGTGATAAAGGGGAAGTGCTACCCGACAAAAGTAGAATTCAACCGAGAGAACCATTTTCCGCGATATGCAAAACTGTAAAAGGTCAGTACTAACTGACAATTTGATATGGGCTTGATCTTGCGCTTGCTTTTTTTTATTCGCGGTACAATTCTGAAATTCTGAAATTGCCTTGCGTTTGTTAGGTACCCAAACGGAATAATATTCGTGAAAAAAATAACAGTCGGTGTTGTTCAATATACATAATTTGTTCCTAGCGCAACAAACATGTTAGTATTGTAGATTATAATTAAAACAGAGAAAAAACCAAAGTGAAACACGCAGCGGTAATAAATTGTTCATTATTTTTGCCGTCCAGTACAAAGACTATTTATCGTAATACGACTTCAAAGCTTGTTGCAACTGGCGGAACGTTGTTGAACGAAATTCGCGGCGAAGTGTGCGCACAAGAGTATATGCCGCGTACCGCGGCCATAAAGAGAAGTAGAATACCGCTTGCGCCATAAATCTTTACGGGTAATCATTTCTTATAATGCTTGAAGAAATTTCAACATGCAATTCCTCGCGACGATGAGAGTTGCAGAGAACCTTATGCTCAAGTATCTATGGATTCAAAGACATAGAAAGCGAGACCCATCAATGGCGCAAGAGCCTTTGATCTTTATTCCCAGCATACATATTTCACGATTGAGAGATATTAATCATACTCACAAATATTACCTATCCTTTATCAACCAACGACGTCAAAACGTATGGATGTGCCTGTATTTATTATGTGAAATATATACACATGTATTAAAAATTACACTTTTTTGCAATTAAAGAAAATTTCTAACGAATGATACATCCTTTCAATTTTCTCAACGAAAATTAATCACTCTTATCCGGAATATTGCTGTAATTATCTCTAAATAAAAAAATCTTTAAAAAAGAACATTTATTAAAAACAAAACAAAAATTTGCTATTTTGTTATCTCCTTGCATTCTCGGAAAATGGATTAAATGTACTTATCAATTGCACATACCTTGAATTCACATACTGAAAAAGTAATAGCTTTCTCTTTGATTTCTACTATTTGTACTCCAAAAACAATATCACTTGCTGTATCATCTATAATAAGTATAGTAATCTGTTGTTGCAACACAATGTCATTGCATTAGCAATCAATCTTGTTATTAATTACAGAAATTAAAATTACATATTAAATGGATAATATGTAATATTATAAATGGATCCAGGCTCATTAACCTTTACGGTACGATAAATAGACTGTTTCGTATTATTATCCGGTACATTCGTATTATTATATAATACATTTATATTATATTAGTCGATTATAGTTCAGTAACGGTCCGAATAACAAATTTAATTTCATGTTATTACTCGTGAAAATTCGACTATTATATCGACTATGTCAGAATATAAGAGGTTGCTTCTATTGATTACCAATGGACCCTACTCGATGCTTAAAGTACTCACTTTCGTTTCCGACATCATCCGACATCATACGAGACGTTGCCCGCGATCGAGAGTCAAATAAATTTGTCTCAGTCAATCAAGACGTACGACAGTTCATTCCACCTGCCTGTCCAAAAGCCCGCGGTTCAGTTATAAGAAGACAGACATCTATACCTCGTTTGCGTCGTTTGAGCGACTACCCAAGAATTACACGTAAAATACTTGGCATAGACTTTTATCTCTTTCTTAGGTAGATCTATTAATAATGATACAATTGCGCTTTCGTATTGCAGCGAGAGAAAGTAATATAGTATAACACGCACACGAATTATCAGACTAGTTTTCACTAGCTTGTAATCAAATAATACAAATAATATTAGACAAAAAAGGTACTTGACAGAATTTCGGAAATATATATTTTGATGCGTAAATAAATGTTGTAATTTATTTTATTTGCGTAAAACCAATAAACAACAAAGCTTGATTTTAGCAAATTTATTAGTCTACCACATGATTTAACAATATCGGAAAAACAACATTTGTAATAAAATATCCCATCAAATTCTGAAATATATCGATATTATCTTCATACGTAATGTAGAATAAAAAGCATCTATTAAGGTATTTTAAAAATTCATATTCTTGTTTCAGTTTCCTCGAGTATATGAATATCTTGATGGACGTTTTGCAACATCCGCAAATTGCTTTGCATATTTCGACACAGAAGATAAGCGAGGCATGATATCTCTCTCAAGAAATTTTATGTGCAGAACCTCTATAAGTAAACTGCTAACGTGTTACATCGCGTGTAGAAAAATCCGTTTAGATATATTTTCAGGAATATTTCGGTGTCGCTTTTTATTTCGACACAGAAAATCCGAAATATGTCAAGAATATCATTTTTTGCGATTGCGCATTACCACTATCAAGGCATGCACTCGAAACGTGTCGTATAAACCACTCCACGAACGTTCTAAAACTTAGCCCGACTATATAGCAGCGGCACTTAGCTTTTAACTCTTGAAATTTTTACCCTTTGTGTGCTCGCTGATTTCTTTTTACAAATACATTATTCCATTTCAACTAACATGGTGTTAAAAAGGACAAAAGACTTTGCGGCATACAACGTAAAATATTCAATAGTTATCATTTCTAACTAGTGATTAAATTTTAATTGATAGACAATCAAAAGTGAAGCGTTTTAATTTATCTCTCATGCCTGTATAAAAATCTATAATAAATTCTAGACGTGCAATAATTCAAGAAGCATCTTCATATATATCTGTATATCACGCGTCGATACATTGACAGAGAAGCTTGAGCATCGCGTTGTCTCCGAGGCAAGGTCTAATTGGTTCGATAAGCGCAAATAGGTGGGAATAATTAAATCTCCTCTCTCGATGCGGCATAGAGAATCAAAGCTGTCAAGGCAATTAACCCGTGCAAACTTGTGAGGCCGATCCTCCTATTGACAATCACCCATCGATTGTCGCGCATTTCCCTCAACGATTCATGATATTCGATATTATCGGCCAAAAACCCCATCGTCCCGAGTGCCCGATAAGAGAACGCGCGCCGCATGGAATGCTGGGAAGAGGGGTTGGTTCGGTTCAAGCCGGCGCCCTCGCTCCACAAGTTTCTTCAGTATACGCGCGTAGCTACATTCGGTTGGATCCTATCTCGCAACGTGTTTGAAAATCGCGTCATCTTCGTATATCGGGAAAATCTTTCACGAGGGAAACATTTCGTCGGTCGGTTTACGTGTCAAAAACTATCGCTGTGTTTACTTGAATTTGATCGAAGACAATTTAAGCTGGCGCGAATATAATTCATTCGTTGAAGTGTTCTCTAAGTATATAATGCTCGTTATAAATCGAAACTTTAAAAAACTTAGAAAACTGCGTATATATTGAGATTTCACGTCGGTTGATCACAGAAACTTCGATCGAGCGTCGACGTATAGCTGTCATCTTGAAGTTTGCTAATTGCAATCACACGGCTTTGTGAAGGACAAATAACTGCCATTGCAATGCTATCATTTACTTCAAGCGTTTTGCTTGAAAAAATTCTCAAATTATTATTTATGTGCCAGTAAAGAATATTGTAACATTATAGTGCATAAACTAGATAGTTAAGAAAAGTTGATTTAAGAAAGAAAGTTATTGAAAGTGAAGACTACTCACGTCTTTCGTGAGCAACCAAAAATTCCATAAAGCAATTTCATATTTTGGAAGGTACTTCAACCATGCACATATACGGGCATTCGTAATTTCCTTATCGCAGCCGTCAAAGATTTAATCGATTTGAATTTGCGCGAGCTGGTACTGCCGAGGCAATATATCTCGAATTCCTTTGCTTCTTCCAGTACGTTTGATAATGCTCGCCTGGAGAATTCTTTCGACCATGATACCACTCGAGATTCTTCTCGAGTTAAAAAACGCGGCTTATTCGCGCGTGTAACCATTAAAAAATAATCATCCACGTATTACAAGACTGAGACAGTGTTCCAGCGCAGGGGGAGAAATGGCAACACATTAAGAGATGAAGTTTTACTCGGGGGGGTAAGTATTGCGCGGAATGTATGAAGCTTCATCAGTTTCTTTAGCAACTAATTAGAAAATATTCCCATCGTATAGCTTGTTATCCAAAGCAATAACTCTTCGTGTTAACGTAAAGTCATACTGACACGTATTGGATGAGTAAGCGAACAATGTAAATAGGGCTTAAGAGAAAGAGAAAGAGAACAGTACCAAAATAATGTTCCAATTTTCCCGCGAGTTGGCACCTCTTTTATTTTTTGCTGCAACGATTAAACCGGAGTGCTGAATTAGCTAGTTTTTTGCTTATATTATTTAATATTCTCTTTCCCTCCTTTATATATACACTCTTTTTGTCTCGTTAGGAAATGTTATAATTTCTCTAATTTAAAGATTTATTGAGCTATTGTTCGTATATACAGAGAGTATAAAAACAATTGTACAGTCACTAAAAAGAAGTCTACATTTTACCATTGAGAGTATAAAGAAAATTTAATTAATATTTCCTCGCAAAAATTCTTTTATTCCAATAGCTCATTGTTCGACAGAATTCCTTATTGTATACCATTAAAAGCAAAATTTCTCGTATCGCCTCTCGAGATATCATCCTAACTATTACTACAAAGACCCGTCGACCCTTATTTAGTCCCCATAGAAAAAGCCGATGGCCAAACAGCGAACCCTTAGACGTAGAGCGAGCATCTAAGATCATTGTACGACCCTTTACGACCGCAGTAATTCTTTAGACCGCGCACACCGACTCTACCCTCGGTTATCGGTGTAACTACTTCGTGTGGTAGCAGGGCTCCTTTACTTCTGATGAAGTTACATTCGTAGTACCAGAGATCCATCTTGCCAACAGGCTCTCTCTTACCTTTCCTTTAAATTCATCGAAACCTTTAGACGAGTCATACGGAATACACATATATAGTAATCAAACACTTGCACGTACGCTCATCACGTTTGCAAACGTTTGCAATATTGTTTTAGTTTTTATTATAATTTTTGTCTTAAACATATAATGTAAATACTTTAAAACGTTTAACAAAATGTAAAAAAAAAAAACAAATGACTTTAAAGAAAAATATTTAAAGAAGCATGAAACATATGTGCATAATCCTTAAAAAAAGAAAAAAAAACAGAAAAAAAATATATATATATAAATATTGCTAAAAACATTTACATAAAAGATATATTATTTAAAAAGGTTCCTAAAAGCGTTTATATAAAATATATATTATTTATAAATATTCCTAAAAAGTTCGATAAAAATATATAATAATCTTAAATTATTTCAAAAAATTGACAAATTATTTTCTAAAATATTTGTGCTTTTTAATAAAAATCTAACGTTTCTTACAAATAAAATTCAAATAATAAAATAAATAAGTTGCAAAAGCTATCCGCACTTAGGGTATAGAAGAAAGAAGATACTTTAGTTGCAGGCATTTGCGCGCAAAAACGGTCTCGACAGTGATTTATTATAACATTTCATTTCACGTAACATACTCTCAAGGAAACTCAGCTTTAGATATACCTATACGATATGCTGGTGAAAGAGTTGTACGCTGTTGTAAATATAAACAAAATTACTGCAAACATCTTGAAAA
Organism: Temnothorax americanus; assembly: GCF_048541705.1. NCBI lineage: Eukaryota > Metazoa > Arthropoda > Insecta > Hymenoptera > Formicidae > Temnothorax > Temnothorax americanus. The sequence goes on along the minus strand of NW_027509547.1, from coordinate 5,388,599 downwards.
CTGTGCTTTATGTTCCCCCCATATAATATAATTTCGCATTCACTACCTTTCTTTTAAATTATTCTAAATGTTTGTATCTTAAAATTTTTAAGATCCGTGCGTATCTATCGACACGGTGAATAACTTTTAATGAATGCAAGCTCTTCCGCGAAGTTTATACCAAACTTTCGAGTCAAACTTAAATTTCGCCTTACAAATTTTCGGCTTTTCCCACCGCGGATTCTTGTTCCGCACAGCAGATGTGCGGCACGCCGTATTAAGTTTACCGTTTTAAAAGCGGTTAAAGTTACAAAATCGAATTGAGAAGCGTATTAACGCTCCACGAAAACGATATTATATCTGAGCATAATACTGCGGCACTGCGACTGATGAAAACTTAATGCTAGAATTATGTAACCTTACTACGATTAAGCTGTGGCTCGTGGAGAAGTTTCTAAGACTAAAAGACTATTATCTGCCCACGTATACCAGATGTCTTACGAGATGGTCGTGAGATGAATATGCATTGCGACAATGGAGACGAGAATTACCCCTTGACACAGATCCTAGATTATCGCTTCATTCTTGGGACGTCCAGTTGCTATATAGGGATGAGTGAACGAAGTGCAGACATAGGTGAGAGCAGTCTTAATAATAGTTTGATTAAAAAGTTTGAGTATATAGCGCATGACGGTGTTGCTATCAAGTGCAACAATCGCCGTGGGCAATTCCCTTAATTTTTACCGCCTCTGATTTTCTACAGAATGATGAAAATCTTAATAATATAATAATGTCTCCGCTCTGTCACTGTTCTTATCGCAAGCAATTGTATTACATTTATGCGAGCACATTTCCACAGGACAATTCAAATTTACATAAGCGAACGGACGAAAGTGCTTTACATTAGATTTAACATTCTTCGTGAATCTCATGAATCTCATTCGGACACTTTCAGAACAATTAACAAATGCTAAGTGAACAATGTAACAATGTGTTTAATCTTTAGACGCAATCAATAAATGAGCAATAATTATTTATCTTTTATGCATTTTGCTTCATTATTGATATTTAATCGCTGATTTCAAACAAAGATGCTTAGTGTGCGTGCGATGGGTGTATATTTTTACACGTACGCACACATATGAATAAAAACAACAAATAAAATGCAACAAAAACCAACATTACCCATACATTTTCATAATTTTAACGCGTCGTTAATCGATACTCGCTGGAAATTTTCACCTCGACATATTACGATATTCGATTAATCACGAACATGCGGTACTCTCGAGAAACGTGGTCGTAAATGAGGACTATCGCCGTGGTAATTTTACAGCTTCAGAGCAGCAGCGCGTATAAATATATTGTGCATATCTACGATCTGAGAACTGTAGTTAGGTATTTAATAATCATATTATAATGCATCACGTACAGCGCCGGCATAAATGGATTCTTTATTAAAAGGCATACTGCGTAGCCGCAGAAATTTACAGGCCATTTCAGTTCTTAATTGGTCTTTGCATTTCATGGAAGATTTAATTCCGAAATATATGCAAAAAGTGCTCACTTGTGAAAGTATGATTATTTGCCTTCATTGCAACGTATTACGCCTTTGAACCTGCGTTTACAGTGTAATTTCTCGTTGCATTTATCACTAAATTTCTGGTTAATCTCAACTTCGAAATGGTATAACTGTCAAATATACCCAAACCAACCAATAAAACTTTCGAACGCGCGTAGTAATAATGTGTGTATCACTAGAGGATAACAAATAACTAATTTAAAATTACACATGTAAATGGTGCGATATCGTTGTATATATTATTTGAAAACATTAAAGTTCAATAATCGATACATTTACATATCCACCATAAATGTGATTGATTTATTAAACGTTATAACGGAATAATAATTTATCATGATAAGATTCTAAGTAGTATGTATATCTATTATTTTCTGCGCTTAGATGGTATTTTTAAATTTCATCGCAAACGAAAAATCTGCTGGTAATACCTTTCCGTGCACATAAAGAAGCGCAAACTTAATTAGTCGTGACAATGTCACTTTTAAACAAGCCGGACGTAGACGCAATTAACCATCGTGGCAAAAATATGAAAGCTGGGACTTGTTTATCTGGGGTTTCTCTTTTGTGAGATCACATATTCGATAAATCCAGGAAATATTAGTATCTCGTTATAATAGAGAGCTACGTACATATATGCAGCCATTTATTAAAAACTAAAACCAAAATAAATAACAGTAAAATAAAACTATTATTACTAAGCTAAAATAATATTAAATTTTCTCGAATTTAATACATTTTTCTCCACCGTTTCTGTGCATTTTGCACATATTGCGATCTTCATTAAATTTCTTATATTCCTATACTCAAGCTACACGCTTTTTTCCTCGATTCTCTTTTTATTTATCATATATACAAAATAATTCATAAAGTTTTAATGTTTTACGAGATATTTTTTGAAATAATTATAAGTAAAAAAGTTTATAGTTTATACAAATATAAATGCGATTCTAAATATTTAGGAAGTTACCTAACATTTTTGGGAGTGCGATATTGTGATCTAAGTCATTTAGATTTTGCAATTAAAAATGAATGAAAGATCTTGTTAAAAAAAGGCGTAAATACAGGATGCTTTACTATACATTGAATTTCAAATGTGTCCATATAAATTGCCGAATGGTATTTGAATGGTATCCTGCAACGGAGAATTTATATCTAGGTTTTATGGTTGATAAAATATGTACAATAAAAAAGTATCCAATAAAATTAAGTATAAATATGCCTCGATTATCGAAATAGAAAGTAACAATGTGACGCTTCGTCGAAACTTTATTGCTTGGTAGACTATAGAGTGCGTCAACGATGCAAATATTACCAAGAGTCAATTCCATGCACCGCCAATGATTATCCATTAGACCTCGAATAACGGCGGTTTATAATACAGTTATGTGGGTAACGCCTCATTTCCGGCAGGATGTGACATTATTTGGAAATAATTACGTAAGCACGACGAAAATGCATTTACGATTAAGCCGGAAATTGGAAATACGCCGTAGAATCTTCATTATATTCAAAGGTGCTTTGAAAGTATTTTGCTATCATCGTAATTGCAAGTTCCACTCATTAAAAATTGGATTATAAAAAATCTTCTATTACTTTAATAAAAAAATACACACAAATTTAAAATAATTCTTTTAAATTGTGGAGAATTCGTAGTTTCCTACATTTTTATATAGGTAGATAACTCAAAATGTTTTAAACCGTCTTTAATTAATAAAAATTTCGTAAATCTAAAACTTCAAAAACTTATATTAACGAAAAAATGGATATTTATATAATAATAATAATTTATATTATGACAAAATTTAAGGATCTTTCTTCTTTCTCATAATTTGCATAATAATAGAATATACAATTAAAAAAATAGGTTGATTTGTAAATACAGCATTTCATTTGAGATGAGATTTTTTTCGACGAAATATTGATGCAAAATATTTGTAATGAGACAATGTATCTTTTTGAAGAAAAAGCTTCTTGCGTGACTTAAAATCCTTAAAAGTCATTTATCATCGTAATTACATAGCTGCTTTTTGCAAAGTACGCTGTCATGTGATAGAAACGTATGCATTATCTACCACCATAAATTTCCACATTTAATGTAGTTGCAATAATGATGTTAAGATGTAGTTGTAATAATCCATTATTTCAATATAACATCTATGTTGCAAAATTACTAAATTATATTTAATTATAAGAATTATTTATATCCAGCATACATTTTTTAACCCATAGCTAGAAAGCAATTTGTTGTAAATTAACAATGCAGTCAATAAAAAAGGTCGAATTTATATTATCAACACACACACACACAAAATTTAAGAATCTTTCTTCTTTAACAAAGCACAGATTTAATGACAGAAAATTTCAGAAATAAGATTCCGCGTATTAATATTAAAATAACCAAAATTTAAAGAGAATTTCTTTCATGTACCCCTTGAAATTGCCCTAGCAATTTGTCTTCTCAAGAATACTACAGTACAACTGATTTATCTTATCAATCTTGAAGCTAATCACCCGCTTTTCCAAGCAAGAGCTAAGAAGATAGTTAAAAATATAAAAAACAGCTATAAGTATATCTTAAAAATTCCCGGTGTACGGCGCTTTGTGCCACACCAAATTCTAGCGACGTACTTTATTTTCGCCACTGATCAACAAAAAACATCACATTCCACGAATTTTTTATTCAGCCTCGATCGACATCATTAATCTCACTAGAACTATGTTCTATAAGAAATAAATATCGTACCTGTACAAATTGTCTCAATAACTATTATATAGTACTAAATAATAAATATAATATAAAATATATATATATATATATATATATATATATATATAAGTTTGACAAATATTTTTAAAATATTTTATGCAGCTAGATCAAGCTAGATATAAACTCCGTTTATTTCAATAACATATTCAGTAAATAGATGTTTAATATGTTAATGTTGTTTCTGTCTTTGTCATTCTCGCAACATGCTTATTAATCCAGATGCTAAACAGTTAGCCACAAAATGTTTATGGGTACAATGTATTTTAGCCAAACATTACGAACATACGCGATAAGAGAATTATGATTTTACATGAAATTATAAAGGTTAAATTGAAGTTTGTGGAAAATTACCTTTATATATTACCTCTATATATTGCAAATATACGTTACAATTAGAATAACAGCACGTGAGCAAATCCGCAGAAAAATTACGGCTCCCAGTACCATTAGGTCCGAGCCCATCATAAAAAGATGTGAAACCTTTACCCTCTACCTATCTTCTTACTTATTCAGCAGCACGAAATTAATAATGAGTTTCGATGTGCCAATAAGGTTCTGTTTTTTTTTTTAGTACGATGTTATGTAATAATTCTTCTGTCTAACATAAGCATTACTAAAGTAGTTGAAACAAACTTTTTGGAATAATACTTGCAATTGCGTTATTGACAAATAGGATAATTATTTTCAAATAAAAAGAAACATGGATTTGATAAAATCCCTTTGTTTTCTAAAATTATATATACAAAAATTCTTATATGCAGAAATCCGCAAAATACTTCGAATAGAGGTATTTCTCAATTGTCTCCTTGCGATCGCTTGGTCTATTCGTTTGACGTTCTTCTGTGGCATCGAAACGCGAAGCAACCGCGTCTAACATCTTGCCTTTGTTCTTTGGGCTGTGCAAGACTATCGCAGGGCGATCGGAAGACGCCTTTACTCGCGCTCAATAAGGCGAAACGAGCAAAATGCTCAATGACAAAGAAATGACGAGTTCCGCATCCTTCCTTTCGAGATCGATAGACGATCTTCTCTCGCTTCTCAAGGCACCGTACAATGATGTAAAAAAAGTACGTTTAAAAATTGCGGATGTGAAATTTTGCCGGAACAATCAGCAAACAGGTTTACCGAAAGCAATCCTCGACCGAGTTTATTCTCATGTAATATTATGTAAAAGTCAAAATCAACGAAACAATTTAATTGTACACGAAATATTATAATACGTAAAAAAATATAATGTACTGGAAATGGCTAAATCCTACAAAAATATATTTCAATTGCTTTGTAATAAATAAATTAATTAAATTTCGAGCCAACGACGGTCAAAACTGAAACAAATGTTATTTAATATATCGCGGTCTAATATAAAGACTCTCGGAAATTAAAGAAAATTGTGGAAAATCTCATGAATTGTTTTATCGTAATTATTTTAAATTTTTTGCATTATTGCATGCAATATTGATTACCATCAATTTTATCGGGCTACCATTTATTTGGCTCATTTTAATGCGTGCAGCACTGCTGACATTTTCTATTGGATAATACTACTTCAGGCGGGTGAAAATATTTTCGCGGCTGTCATCATTAAATTGAATTTTTCGAAAGCTGTCGTCTGTACCAAAACTACTCACGAAACATTCGAATATGTGAAACGACGATATATTCAGCGTCTCTGAAGGAGAAGTATCGATAGAATCTATATACACGATCTTACTTGTAACCGGTATATTCACGCGTGGAAGCTCTCTGATAATAACACCCTGCTCACGTGCCATATTATTTCGTGCACACTTGGAAAATAACTGATATTGTGAAAAATAACTCATAAAATTCGCATGAATCAATACTTTACGATACCCGTGAGATCGCAGATCGACGATGCGTGTACCATAAACGCGATGTCCGTTTCGTATGTATCACTCACATTAACGTCATATCCGTAAATGTAAGTTCCAAATAAGTGATTTAATAAATAACGTCTGATGTGCATTAGAGACCATTGCAATATAAGGCAATATGCATTTGGTATTAAAAAATGATTAATAATCGATTACCCCTTATATATATATAAATGTTGCAGAGAGACAAAATATTCTAATCAGAAAACAGAAATATTTAAAAATGGATATTCCGTTGCAAGGTAATTTTACCAAGCAAAGCCTCTTATTCTGTATAATGACGATTTCCCGATTTCTATTTTAGAACATTCTCTCACGAAATTCTTTCCGTCCAATATTTTTGATTGCGATTGCGTACTGCATTTTTTAACTGAATCATCATTTGTTATAATGTAGTTTCTGTATGCAGATTCAAAGAATTTTTGTTCTTACGATTACAGTGCTACGTTGAGATAACGTAATATTTGATGTTTTCAAAAAAGTCAATCATTCATTATAATTCTATATATATATATATTGTATATATATCATTAAATAGAGTTGTGTAGTTTAACAATCTTTATCAATTTTTTTGTATTTTTAATGTACATAAATTACTATAGAATTAGATAATTTTCAAATAACAAATAATTTAAAAATTATGTATTTTTTTAAATTCTATATGTAAGTGTGTTAAGAAAGTAATAAAAGTAACTACATCTACACATACTCAAAAATCTATGTCACTGCGGGAGGGGAAATCTATATTTTCCCATCTCAGCGGTATGCCGTCGCGAGTCTAACAACTTTCATAAGTGAAACGGCGCCTCTAGTCTTGAGCGTTAGCGAGACTATAAGTCGCCCAACAGGCGTTTCCATCACACATACACACACACATATATATATATATATATATATATATATATATATATATATAATAAATAATCAATAAAATATAATAATATAACGACCCTCGAAATTCAAATATAGATAAGAAGAGGCTGTAAGGGTCACACGCGGATCCAGGTGCGTTTAAATATTATATTGATTTATTTCAACAATTCCAAATTCCATATGACCGTTACAGCCCCTCTTCTTATTTATATTTAATAAATAATCTATTGCTGCGTGTCAAAGGCGAAAAAATTATCATAGCTTTAGGATTTCGTGAGGTTTCATGTTTGTGTAAATGTATTAGAAATATGATGTATTAGCAGGAATAATATAAGAGAAAAATATAAAAACAAATTAAAAAAATATATTTCATAGAGTTTGCCTATTGCTTTATCCATTGGACGTAAACGTTTCATATTTTACGCGCAAAAATGTATTGTGTCATGAAGTTATACGTATCTATTTTATAATTTATCAAATAAGAATACTTTTATAAATACGGATAGGGTCGTACAGTCGGTAGACGTATAGAATCAATTATTCAAATCCATAATAAATCATCTTATACGAGCTCCATAGAAAATTCGTAGCTCCACCTTCACCACAAAGATCGCCCGAAACTTCGATGGCGTGTACGTTAGAACAATACACCATAAATAACGCTCGCAAGCAGTAACGCCTATTATTGATCTTTCGTGTCTGAAACAACGCACCTTGTACGTTAATAAAAATCTTTCGCGGTTATTAAATCCACATATTATGATATTAGTCATATCCTTCGTATACTATTGGATATTAATTTAGTGAATTATATCTTTGTACCTTTTTATTGCACGTCATATATATATAGCTTTAAAAAAAATACTAGAAACAAGTTACGAAATGTTATGTAAGTCTTTTGTCATGCAATGTTGAGTCTTAAAAAAATAGCGTGGTTGCATACATATATAATGTTTAAACTTTATCAATTTTTTCTTTCATTATATTTTAAAATATCTCTCATTAATTCAGATCAGCTCACGTTTTAAAATGTTATTCATCTAGTGTACCATTTAGATTATTACAATCGTGTTCGCGACTGAGCTTTTAGAATTTCTTCGTAGCACTTCATCAGACGTGAGAAAAAATTAACGAGGATGATGGCAAGAAACTAAGAGAAGTTTGTGATAATAATTCGGCTCGAATGCCCGCTATCTATATACACATCGCTATACAAACGTGAAAGAATAAAACGCGAAAAAAGACGTTGAAAAAACCCAAAAAACATAAAACATAGAAAAAGGCAGGTAGCGAACACTTATCTCCTATGATTACACGGTTAAATCTATTTTATTTATTATACAAAATAAATGTCTTTAAATACAAAAAAATTAAGAAAAATATGATATTACGCATAAATGTGATGAAACTACTCAAAAACAAAAAATCTGAAACACTAAATTAAATTTTTCAGATATGTAAGCGATCCAGATTTCATATATGCTAAAAGAGCCTAGGTTGCGTAAATTTTTATGTATTAACTGAGGCAATCACGCTGAGTCGGTAAATCTTCAGCAAATATTTATCAATTCGTACCTCTGAATTCTTTTCATCGAGAATATGCAGTCGTGCTCTGATGCTATGCTGTGCATTTAATTAACGTTTGTTACCTTCGATTACTTTTACCGATCGTGGTGATTACTTTTTATTTAGATTAAAATTCTGCTGCTATTTCGACAATAATAGTCGAGAAATAATTCAGAGTACAATTCCAGCGGCTCTCTCGTTCAAATCACCGATAAATTTATCTATCCCAAACGAGTGAGAACACGTTGAATTATCTGCGATTGATAAAGAAATAAAAAGCAAATAGCTCGCTAAAATCTGACGAAATTAACGCGCGCCAGATTATCGATCGTTTAACGGATTAGCTGAAGATTTATTTTCTAATAAATCGCGTCATATTTCTTCGATAAATTTCAATATTCTACAGCTCACTCGAAAAGCGACATTACCCGTCAACGGACAAAGGATAGTGTGTCGTACCTATGTATCGACATAAACTACGATAGATATTGATGCATGTACCAAAGGACAGCGTCACGCATTAACGAAACTGCGATACATGCCCCGGAGCCTACAATAAGGAAGGACGAAATACAACCGCTTTATACGGTAACGATGCAGCGCCATCGATCATTTTCGTGAAATACAGTTACGAGATTCTCTCTCGTGTCGAGATACTACACTAAAGATATTAAATTGTCACTTACCGTAGGCCATTGCATCTGCAGACGACATTCGCAGAGAATACAGATAGTAATTCATTAATTAAGCCACCATATGAGTCGCGGTATAACTGTATATTATTACGACGTTAGAAGCAAAATGAGAAAATCCACCGAATTTTTTGTAATGTATCATGTTCTTATAAAGGCAAATGTAGTTTCTATGAAGCAAAAATTCATAACATTATAGATAGATATTTGTTAAAATAAAATTTTGTTAAATTTTTTTTGTATTTGTTATTAAACAAAAGTGCTATTATTGATATTGAATCGTTTTTATAATTGTATTCATATATTTTAATATATATTATAACGATTGCTACATATATTCACTCTTAATTAATTAAAAATTAACCTCATATATTGAAAGACTGTAATTGTAATTTTTTTCACATTAAACAATTAATGTGATACTATTGATACTAAAGGCTTTGAATTTTTTTTTTAAAAAAAAAAAAAAAAAAAAAAAATGGATAAAATATTTAAATATATTAAAAAAAAAGATTAAAAATTTAAGACATATTTTCCAATTTTCAAAGCGTACTATTTTTTTACACCACAATATTTGATGTCAACGACAAAAATTTTATATAAAATGTCTCCTAACTTATTCTTCGTATTTTAGAAAATCATAACGTATATGCAACAGAAAGAAATATCCAACTTTGAAATTTAATATTCAGTCATCACAGTATCGAACTCCAAACTTATACTTTACATTTGTAATCCAAATCTCAATCATACAAATTATATCTAATGGTGGACGGTATTTGCATTTGTTTAGAAGTAATTAGTCATGCTAGTTAAATACCTATTCAATCGAAAGGTGACTCGCTTAATCTACATTTATTCCCTGTGGCGATACTTCGACAAAGATACACCCAGACTCCGCAGTTTCCTCCAAGGTATGAATATACGCTCGCGGCTATATCTGGCGTCCTATTGTACATATCTGACATCGTAAACAAGGATTTACTTTACAAGGTCACATCGGCAAGCGGATAAACGCAAAATGTTAAAAAAGAAGAAATGAGATTTATCATTTCTTAAGAAAATATTTTTACATCATTAGTAAACGCAGTGTTAAATGACTTATCGCAATCAAGCGAGAAATTAAAAGATCGTTAGGAAACGATGGAAAAATAATATATAATACGTATAAGAGAAATTTTTAAGATACATAGTATCTTTTGCATATTCAAAACCTCTGTTTGTTTCTCTCTCTGTTTTTATGTAAATTCATAATTGTATAATTTTGAATAATATATTACATGCATGTGCACTATAAAAAGAAACGTTTTTCTTTTTTGTATGCCTGAAATTAACAAGGGATTCTTTGTTCTGACTCATGAGTGCCTCAATCGTAATATGCGAAATGAAAAAAAGTCATACAAAATTCAAATTTCAACTAGATTTTTTCCTGTGAATAAAGGGGCTAAATAGCATGCTATTTCTTTCCCGGAGAGGGTAGTGCGGCATTGAATACGAGTCAATTTAAATAGTCGAATTTTTTTCATATACAACTTGACACTGACGTACGATACGAAGTCATTTCTCTTTGGGGAGTCCCACCCACTCCACCCACAGCTATTAAACTTTTTTATTCGTGTCACATCGATCGAAACGAGAACTAAACCAGTCGACAACCACCGAAGTTCTTTCGACGATTTTAATTTTCCTTATCGACACCGTTCTGTCGTTTTCGTTCTTTTTCCTTAAGAGACCTACAAAATTTACTTTATTCATATTACGTAAATACAAAATCAAGTAAGTTCTTGTCGTCTTCTGTTTTACAAATTCATCATGAAAGACGTCTATTTTTGACGCGTTGAAACTATTAAAAAATTTGATAGTAAATTGCAGTTATTCCATTATAAAATAATCTTCTGTTTATATTCGTGGGTTATAAATAATATCATATAATAAAAAATTTATTATATTTTTTCTCTATGATTAAATTAGTATTAATAAGTTATTTTTTAATCTGTCAGTTATACGCGAACAAATTGTTAGAATTATATAAACGCCGTGAAAAGAAACAAGATATCAAAAGTATAATTGAATGATTGCGAAAGACACATTAAAGAACCACGATAAAAGTTCAGCGGATGAAAAGTATATTGAACGTATATGATGATCATCTTTTTCTTTCTTCTATCTCTGGTTTTTTCATTTAGCTTCCGTTTTGCTATAAGATAGTAGCTTTTTCTCCTGGGGAATGGAAACCTTCGCACCTGTTTCTTCCTTTAAGTGAAAAAAGTTCAATTTCTTTTATCCTTTTAAGTATATAGCAGGAACACGTGCTCTCTTATGTATCATATAAGACTGTCGCGTATATAGATCACGAAATATATTCTGAGGGTACACATAATGCAAAACGCAATCGTAAAAAATACGTATAAAGTTAATTCAAGTAAAATGTAAAATAACAAATATTTTTGACAATTCAGTTACTAAAACGTATTTGTTATGTTGCGCGAAACATAGCAGTTTTGCTCAGATAATATAATTAAAGTCTTCTGCAAATATTGGGAAAACTTACAAATGACACTAATACAGTATTATTTATACGGTAGTCATATTGCACTAACTTAAGTAAAGTAAGTATATTCCGTTTTCTCCGAAAAGCTGTACGTCTCGTGGTCTCTTAAGGATACAAATGAATCCCGCGAGAGGTAGCTTTTACAGCGGCAACACGTGCGTATTTTACAGGTGAGTCCACGGTTTCAGGAAGACGGGAGATAAAATATTGGCGCTTCGTAGTATCTTTCGCAAAATAATAACGTGAATTCACCCCGCAGTTCCAGACTGATGGGCACTTCCTGGTGGATTTCTGTTGTAGAGAGAACAGTAGAAAGATAAGAAGAAAAGAATATACAAACGCGCTCCATGTCGACGCTGCTAGTGAATCAGTCAATTTCTTAAATTCTAATAATTTAAAGAAGTGCATTTGTTAATAAATGTGTTCAAGTTGTGTCCAACAAAACACAATTATATGAAAAATGATTGAATTCAATAAAAAAAAAATATATATATGTATAATATAATTTTATTTTTTTATGCTATACACAGTATTCTCTCTCATGCAATACAATAACCTTTGAAACATTCTTCTTCATCTTTCTATATTAAAATTCTTACGTATGAAATATTAATTCTGTTTTTCTAAAGAAAACCTAAGTCAACGGACTTTTCACATTTTATCATAAGAGCTACCGGTAAAGTTTAGTACGTATACGTATATCCAATTTATATCACATCATAAAAAGTAACGAAGATTATCTCGAGACCCGACAGAAATCTTAGTATCCAGTGTCGGAAAAATAACAGATTGTTTATTGCATTAAATAAATATCATTGTCTAATAATGATTGAAATACATAGATTTAAAGGAATAAAATATATAAAATATATATATATATTAATATATAATAACAAATATATATTACAGTTTAGAAGAAAATATCTGTTAAATTTGACCGTGCACCAATTTAAGTTTCGTGAGGAATTGACGTGAAACTTGCTAACGAAGAACCTGGAGCAAATCAGACTTCCTTTCTTCTCGACTTGTATCGGAAACGCCAACAATTGCAAATAGACAACCACAACGTTCGCGAAGTAACGAACTGCGGTGTTCGATTTTCGAAGTACAACAAAAAAGTAGTAATTTCGAGTACATCGATAAGCAAAAAGTTTGCCCATATATATAATGATTCTTGACCTGTAAAAAGAAAGTCTAAGAAAAAACTTCAGTCTTAATAAAAGATACTTTGCACTTTAGCGATCCTTTCAGCGAAATTTCAACGTTACGTCATAACTTTGAGTAATCAAAAATGATATCAATTTTCAAAAGTCTTGCCTCTCTTATTTCCACATATACGTACACACATACATATACATATATATACCTACCATACCTTACGATTATGGACCTAATATCACATATATACATAAATCATAACTTACGATTATGGACCTAATAATAATCGAAAGGTATGATATGGTTTGGTAGGTACCTTTTAGTATTTGACAAGTTCGAAAAATGACACGATACACGCAGCGGTTCCCGCCATATCTTGCTCACTCGAGTGTGACATGCAAATAATAGTGGAATAATTTTGCAACAATATGCTGTATGCAGTGCTTAGCAAAGCAAATATTACCACCGTTAATATCATTTTGAAATATCCAATGTTTTTTAAGAAAAATTATATTAAGATAAATTCATCAATAAATTTGTATTCCGAACTAATTTCAATTAATATACTATTGTCGCGCATCGAATCTAGTAATTAAAGAGTAAAATTTAATTTATTTGTTAGAAAAAATTTATGTAAATCGCTGATTTATATAAATATCATAAAGAATAACCGTAAGGAATAATCGCGTTTGATGTTTTCTTCAGTACTTGTCGCGAAGGGAAACGTGATGGTACACAACACTGGTACAGTAACGTGGAAATCTTGTTTGCGCAACATATTATTACATATATGTATATAAATCGCGTATCAAAAATGCTGTCTCGCAAATATATCGTCAAGATACACATGGAACGTTAGCGATAATGTTAGAAATGATAAGAAGAGCGTAAGATCGTTGTAAATATGTATGTATATCCGTGTTCGTTCCATCAAGTGATTCTTCTTACACCCGAATCTTTGATAAATTACTCGAATATTCAATACATACCTTTTATTTGATAGATACATCAAAAAGTCAGATAATCTCGTGATATAAATATATGCAATATTTCACTCTATATTTTATTCATCTTTATATACTTGTTATTAATCTTTCATAAAAGCTATACATTCATCTTTTGCAAACCGATCGATAGGAGTGCATGCGTAAGTCAACGTAGGGCGGCTTTAAGAAGGATTGCCCTGAGAAATCGAGATTAGAGATTTATAAACTTATTGAGAGGTCGAGTGTCAAGAGGATTTCATTCCCCGGCTTTGGCAGATTTAAGCTTTGTATTTTCCCAATAAAAAAGGATCTTATATAAAGACGATTTCGGATCTTTCATTTTCGGATCGGTTTTTCTTTAAAAAGATATATTATAACAAAAAAATACTTCGGTGAGATAGATACTGAATTGATGTTTTATTGAATATGTAATTAGTGACGTATCGATGATTACTATTTGTCATATGTTCTTCTGATTTAATTCATTCTTGTACGAAATGATAAAGATTCACACAATACGCCGACGCATTTCCGTCTCGCGTAACTTTGTCCGTAGAGCCATCATAAAAAATTATATATCCGCATGAAACAAGCTTCGGCACTCATTGTCAGTCCAACTATGCCCAAGCAAACCATCAATTTGTCGTTCACGACATACTCAATCTCGTGCTCGATAGTGCAACCAGTTTCTCTGCCCTATGAACGCTATCGTGGTCGAATTTAATTTGTCCATAAAAATTAAAAATTATAAGGCTCTCGTGATTAAATCGATTAAAGGGAAAGAAGTAGTAAGAGCCGGCGCGGTAAATAGGGCGCAAGTTATATATATTTCTTATCGTCAATACATAAAAAATTCGCGAACGTTTCGACCATTTTTTGTGGTCATCTTCAGCGCAATAAATTAGAAACGTGTAAATTAGAAACTCTATTGTAACGCGGTCATTGGGCTATTGTATACTCGCACGTTGCACGTTCATTTTTCCATGCGGTCATTCCGGTGTGTGTGCGCTACTCCATAGGCAAGCAACCTTGAGTCCCTCCCAAGTTAAAAGGCCATTATCTCTCGAAGCAATGTCAAGATAACTTGCGTCTGTTATCTACCGTTTTGTGCGCTATACCGTTTACGATTTCATTATATCGTGTAACATATAATAAAGTACCAAATGCATCAGCATGGTCCTCCTTGCCTTCTAACTTGGGAGGGATTCAAGGTTGCTTGCCTATGGAGTAGCGCACACACACCGGAATGACCGCATGGAAAAATGAACGTGCAACGTGCGAGTATACAATAGCCCAATGACCGCGTTACAATAGAGTTTCTAATTTACACGTTTCTAAGGATGACCACAAAAAATGGTCGAAACGTTCGCAAATTTTTTATGTATTGACGATAAGAAATATATATAACTTGCGCCCTATTTACCGCGCCGGCTCTTACTGCCTCTTTCCCTTTAATCGATTTAATTTGTCCATGTCAGAAGTCACGTACATAGTAAACGGCCGATTCCGAGTGACACAATCGTTCGTTTCGTTACAACAGCATTGCAACTGTCTGTTTCGGTTGTAATACAATAGCAACAAATCACGATTTTCAAGCAACCGCGCGTCAAAATTGTTCTGTCACTCCTTTACGCCTCAACAACGATTGGAAATCCATTCTAACCTCCACTGCTGCTCAAGATTTTACAATTAACTAATTCGATTAATTAATTTAGTTAGTTAAATATGCGAAGCATATAACATTATTATATAAAAATGCTAAGAGACGAGAGTAAAGTTTGTGAATTAAATTGTAAAACAATAAATGAACGCTTTTCTACCTTATTTAACAGAATATGTTATATCGTTAGGTACCTCATGATAAATTCTTATTAGTTACCACGATGTTTTCGCGTATAAAATTGTCTATAGATAACGTAGGATCTCTTGATGCGGGATATCCCGAAGGACTGCAGAATCTTACAACTGTATCTGACACTCGTTATGCAATACCGAATCGCGTTGAGAGACAAGACATCTTCGTCGCGATATAAGAACAATCGACTATAGCAACGTTATTACGGAGCTATGATGTTGCATTGACGATGAATGTTGCATAATTACCATACGCGTCAACGTGGACAATTAATTAACCATTCTTGTATCGATTCAATTCAAGTTTTATGTATTGAAGGGAAGTTAACTATCCTGAAGAAATTCCGTCGGCTGTAGACAGGAAGGAAACCTAGCTCTTTGAATGTCGCATTTCCAAGGTAATTGCGTGGCAAAAGGTGGCCTAGTCTGCATCGCAGTTTGTCGACGATGCACCGACAGAAAGGGTTTAGGACGGAGTCGAGGAAGAGCTAGCGAAATTATATGCGCAGAAAGAGCGAATCAAGCAAAGCTTCCAAGCGAGAATTCAACAAACCGTGATCCAATGCTATTAAAGGGAAACTGCTCAAATATCTTTCTGTCGCCCGCGAGGTATATTGGCTTTCGATTTTTATTTAATAGTCTTTATGATAATATTACCACTGGTAATGAAGTGTAGTCAGTATCATCGTTAATTGCATTCCTAAATGCATTCCTATCTTCGTCGTTTAGAGGCTCACAAAGTTTACCACTGTACCGCTAAAGTTTGCATAACTAATGTTCGTTCAATAAAATAATATATACATACACTGTCAGCCCTATACCTATATAGCAATACCGTGAAAATAACATTTAACATTTTCCTTTTATGTAACTAATGTAACCAATATTATTTGACAATTTTTACTCGTGTACTACGTTTCTCTTCGAAAAGAAGCTTTTATATTTTTCTCAGTCACGCAGCTTTCGCAGCTTTCACAAGAACTTGAGAGTAGTTGAAAATTACTCTCATAGTCCGCGACATCCATCATACGAGTATGACCCAACATAAAATGCATATTCTTTTCGTTCGTCTCGGAACAAAAGATAGCCTTTTCTACAGAATCACCTTGCAACTACGTGAAATTTTTCATGAAAAATATCTGCTATATGCTTTAAAACTCGCCATAATCACATTCGGTGGACGGCAGCAGTTTCCGAGAAAAGTCATGTATTTCATCCCCAACGTGTTCGCGAGTGATCTAAGATTTAAAACTGCATCATGCTGTCGTCAGCGATTTTACTTTAGGTGGCCCTAACGTTTAGTCCAATCAATTCATTCGGGTTGATTCGGTTCGGAAGTTTATGTCCCCGATAAATCCGTCGGATACTACTACAGAGCCCGATCGCACTATATTTCTCGCTTATAAATTGGAAGTTCTGCGACGTTCGGGAAACTCACAAATAAATGCACGAAACTCCCGAATAGCCCCTAGCGTTTTTAGTGAAAACTCTGTGAAACCATCAAATTCTCAAGTTGCTTTAAATCTGTCGGTCGCACGTAAAAGCAATACGGCGTGAAATTCATGGATACATGATTCTTAATGTTAGTCATAATTTTATTCATTATAAAATCTCAGAAACATAAATTATTGAAAAAATATAATTATAAAAAAGTTTTTCAATCTATAGATAGATTGCGAAATCTCTACATTCGCAACATCAATGAATATATCTTTTTATAATTAGATATCCTCAATTTTTGTCAACAAAAGATAATTCTATAAAATTCCATAAATATTATTCTTTTATTAGACTGGAAGCAATTAACTCTGGGCAAATTGCTCTGAATATTGACAAATTTTTTCAAGTTTTCTTTATAAACTTATGTGATAAGATAGTAAAAAATGTAAAAAATATGAATTTAAAATATAACATCTTTGGGATTTATATCGTGATATTGCTACACATATACAAGGTTTACTATGTACGTACATATGCTGGTAAGTTATTAAATTATCTGGCTAAATTATGGGTCATATAATCCGGATTTTTGCCGCGGCAACTATAACACTTTTATCGATATCGTTATCCAGAACTGAAATTTTTCACGTTGTAAAACACAACTCGATATAGAACGAATTATTTCGTATATCATGATATATGGCTATTACATTGGCAAATATCTCGCAATCATATCTCGTTCCTTCCTTCGGGGAGAATTCAAATAAAAAAATTTTTTTAACGTATAGGATGAGTAAAATTCTCTACAATCAAATAATATTATGTATATATAATAATAATATTATGTATGCCATAATGTTATTACTAGCAGCTTTAAGCTACTAATTTGTATTATTAATATTATTATTACATAAATAAAATAAATTAAATAATAATATTCTGATTTAATATCTAAATTTACTTCAGTATCTGACCCTTTACCTTCATTTTATGTATATGTTATAAAATTTATTATGTAAAATAAATTATTTCGCAAATTTCAAAAAAAAGTATCGCTTAAACTTCCAGTAGACTGAACTAGGGCACTTTTATGAATCTATGCTATCGTTATACATGTAACTATCATTTGAATCACGACACTTTATTGTCGGTAAATTTACAGCGATCGAATGTGCAAAATTGTTTTTGACAACAAAAGTTTCAACGAGTAATAGGCTTTTCATCATATCCACATCTTGTGTGTGTGTGTCTGTGTGTGTTCATACTTGTCGACAATTTTAAAACAAAGGAAGTTATTTTGTGATGACAGTTTATTATCTGTATCCATTTATTTATTAAATTTCTTGCAATGATATATATAAAATTGAGCGAATAAATTGAGTTCAAACGTTTTGTAAAATTAATCGTTCCGTGAAAGTACAGATGTCATGAAGCATACTAGAATATTTTAAATTGAACGTTTCAAGAACTGAAAGAACTCTGCTGCTGTAATATATTTCATCTTGAGAATATAAAATATTTCGCAACTTCATAAAACCAGAGAAGCTTTCTTCACGTTAAAATTCACAAAGTTCTCAGCAAATTTTACAAAAGCAGATTATTAGATCAGAAATTTAAGAAATTACGTATTTATATAACGTTTTATGTGTGCGTAAATAATTTATATATATATATAAATTACATATAAAACCTTAAATAGATAAGAAAAATTCTATTATATCATTACAACGCTTAGTATACGTCATTAAAAAATATATAAGTAAACGAAAAAGAGGGAAGACCCTACTGAAAAATCAATAGTAAGAAAGAAAAATGTATACATATACGTATGTATGCTACCTGTGTTAAAAAACATGTATTTTTATTCTCACAAATATATTGACGTCGTATCCCAAAAAATCCAATATTGTTTTGTACTGCTAATAATTTTAAAACTTCCAACATGTTTGTAAAAGAGCAATTTTTATGTAATATTAATTGAAAGCTCTCAACAGAAAGGTCGCGCCGAATAAAAGTTGCTTTCAAAACTTATGGAGTATACCGCGAATAATTTTTGGCGGATCTCGGAAATACAGAACACCGATCACGTATATGTCAAAACTTTTTCAGTTATTATCGTTTTCAATCTAATGTGAATTTCATTCTATCAAATCTCATCGTTTTACGCACTCAAAGAAAAAAACGATTTTTGCAAATTTACGTAAACTTTTCACCTTTCCACATTTCCCTGGAGGAAAATTACGTGAATAATTCACTAAAAATAATCCTCAATTTCCTCGAGCTTTAACCCTTTACGCGCGATAACACTTGGATGTATTGCACATAATTCATATAACGAGACAAGTCATTATTCAAAGTAGTTTTTTGCGGATTAGGGTCAGTAGTCCCGTTGTCATAACTCGTGCTGTCTTTTGGCGGCTAATGCGACTTGCATAAATTAGAAATTCATCATATCGGAGAACTGCGAGCAGCATTCTCGATTTTACTGCTACATTCGCGGACTTGACTCGATCGACTTCGACTTCGACAATTTGAATCGGCAAATGATGGTAGGAATGATAAATGGCTTTAATTCCGCCGTAAAACAGTTTCCTAATTGAGTGTCGCATATAAGTTTTCAAAGTATTACGCTCTTATGATTTAATAATTTGTCATATTTAAAAAAATATATGACTAGTCTAATATTATAATGTTAAAGTTAAAGATGAAACATGCGTAAAAATATTTTATATTAATCTCAAGATACAACTCGATGTCGAACTTATTTAAGTTTATTATACCCGATATCAAGTATCGTAAATCAAAAGGGTTATAGAAGAGCCATAAAATAATGTAAGAAGATAAACGAATAAAGATAAAATACTTTCTTTAAGAGTGTTTAATGTATAATTTTGTAGGAAGTCTATTCAGACAAGTATACTTGTGGCGATTTATTTTAAAGAGATAAAGGAAGTCACTCCTTCGAAATTTTAATGTCAATATAAACACGATTACTACATTCGGAAGCTGATAAATCTAACAAGCCATATTTGTATGAATTGCTCTAATTGTAATGAACTTTTTTCAGAAAAATAGCAAATATAACATAATAATTTAATAAACATTGAACATTGTTGCAATAAATTAATATTAATTTGTGATTGCATATTGTGATTAGAATGGCATTTTGGTTTCTGGCACTTTTGATTATGTAATGACGAAAATTATACTCGTTTTACATCTTTGGATGGATTCTGGTAAGCGATCTATATACAGCATTAATATGTATTATAGCTTAACTGGTGAGAGCAGTGGGTTAATGGAGTGGTAGACTGGTGCTTAGTAAGCAGACCGTCGCGTCGTCACAGAATGGACCTTTAGAATTAGAAAAGCCTTTCCGGTGACTGCTTCTAATCTTTCACGGTACTTTGGTGGATGCGTAAGTAGTTTCCATCGTGCAAGCCAATTACACGAAGAGCTGTAGCCACTTTGTTCAGTGGTTATCGGTCATCTAAGACTATTTTCGTGTCCATGTGTAACACGCGTACGTGTTGCTTCTATTAGGTAATGCTTATGCATTCGAGATAGATCAAGCAATTTTGCATTATAAGGAAGATTTTTGAACGACGTATCAGGCTCTCAGGCTCTCTTGTATATCTTTTGCAATCTTTTTATTTTGAAAATTACGAAAGAAAGACAACGTAATGCCCCATTATTCGTGTTCTATGCATTGTTTTTGAAAAAGCACAATTTTACGTATATGAAGAGAATGCAGTAAAAACGTATAAGCTGAAATTGGAAAATAGGTTATGGTCTCAGAAACATGTGCAAAAATTCGAGCCAAGAAATTCTACTAATTGTTTACGAAATCGCGAGGTGTAAGGCATTGCACTGATTCACAAACTCACGCTCTCAATTAATCATTTGTACATGGAAAATACCGTTCATAAAACCAAACACGAGCATCAACTAATGACATAGTATAGAAAATACGAAGCTTTTCGAAGCCATACATTTCCTCCGTACAATCTAGGCTCTTATGTCACGGAAAACAATTCAATCGTTTGCAAATGTACTGAAAGAGATTCTACCTTTATATATTTCCGTAACATTTCAAAAATCACCTCTCAATAAGCACGGACTTCTTCGTCAACCTTTTCAAAACATATCGAGTTGATGAACAAGTATCGATCTATCTTGACAGATTATTTTTATAAATATTATAAAAGAATATGTGATATAAAAACTATAATATTAGAATCGTCGATATTTGTTTGTCAAAGGAGTGTTGAGTAACACCATTAAAATATAATTACAAGAATAAAAAAAATATTCAAAATCCATAGGATGTTATAAATATTTAAAAAATGTTCCTACGTCTATATAAAATCATTCAATGTTATAACATTCTAAGAAAAGAAGAAGGGTTATGCGTTTTACGCAGATGGGAATGATAATACACTCTAATAACACCACCGACGTCAAAAATTTATCATAATCGGATGCAGTTTATACGCGACGTCGCATCGCTGTTGCTTCCTTCCACCAAACAAGGAAATTTATGACTGTGCTCATGTTCCGAAAACGCATGCGTATATAACAGGAAATAAGGTATTTGTTCGCTCACGCGAGCCGAAAAGCCGTAATGTGCCTATTAAATACAGCTGCTTCCTTTACGTGCAAATTAATCTCCACTACATTTTAACTCGTAAAGAGATCTCAAGTAAATTGTAGGTGACGAGTTAAGCTCCTAAAGAATAGCAAAAAAAGAAAAAGCATGAGAGATTAAACATCCGAGATGTGAGAGATTAGATGGAGCCCAAGCTGATGCATTGTACAAACATTAATGAATCAACAGTGGTTCTTGAATTATATGGACACTTATTTCAAATTCCATGATACTATTTTCTCAGTACATCTTACAAATTAAAATGTTAATAATTACATAAAAGTTTGCTTTATTTTTTATTTAGGTATATAGATATCACACAATGCATTATTTTATTTTATAATTATATTATATATTGTATTAATTACAACGCAAAATGTAATTGTATTTATTTGTATTAATAAAAGCATAAATATTGTATTTTTGTGAAAAACAAAAATGTTTTAAAAGAGCGTGCGCATATACTTATATAGTATATATATATTAAGAGGCTAACCTGTTAATAAATCCAGTTTTCTTAATTATGAGATGCATTTTTACACAAAAAAGAAACGAGTAAGAAAAGTGAGATATCTCTGTCACACAGTACTCGCACCAATTCACTTTTACGCCGACCTCAGGCGTCGTTACGATCTTCGTCGCGCGATCTTCTCGAAAGACGCAAAAATCTTTTTCTCACCAAGTTTTTTTATAGCGGACATTTCATCGTGCATCTCTTCGTGGTTGCATTTTCCACTTGGTATGTTTTGCGATATTACCGCAAGTTTGTTTAGCAGATTCCCAGCGGATAAGAACAGACGTGACAAGTTTTAACTTTTATACGGCTAGCGATGAAGCAAAGAAAGTTTTTCCCGCTGGTAACATTACTATCTCTCCCTCCTTCTCTCTCTCTCTCTCTCTCTCTCTCTCTCTCTCTTTCTCTCTCTTTCTAAATTTTATTTATATTAAATAGGTTCTTTTTTCTTGCATCTGAACGCAATCATCTGTTTTGAACGAAAGCACAAAAAAGAACCATCAACTATATCATCGTATTAACTCAAACTTTTAAACTTTTTCATCATCCAATTTTTATCAGCAATTTTCATCATATTGACATTTTAACAAAAAAGTTTTCTAATAAAAATTAACAATTTTAAAATCGTTACCCGTGATTTTTTAAACTTTCTCGCCATGCATATATTAGATAAAATTATAAGATAGAGAGTATACTGTATATATTTTTAACTTTGCATAATCTATATACATAATCAAATAAAGGTTCGAAGCTAATTCGGAAAATATTAAAAATCTAGAAAACCTTTATAATATTTTCTTGCAAAAAGTTACTCCGTGTTCCGTCACTCTAACTATATTCTTGACAAAAAATAAGAAATCGATTCTATTTTCACTTTTGTTATCATAATTTAATATCATGTCGCGGCGATAAAAAAAAAGCAAAGTCAGTGCATACAGTATCTAGTACATAACTTATAAAAGTCAATATCTGATCTCTCTGAAATATGAACGCCTCAGTTGATCCTACCTCATCTTCATTTTCTTTTTCGGAAAATTACTGGAAGACATTTTTCCATGGTATCGGAAAAGCATTCCACTTAAATGGATCAAGACCGAAAAAACCGAAAAAAAAGTATCGTTTACATACATATAATAAAATTATTAGAAGGGATGAATAATAATTTTAAATTACCTTATATATACATTAAGTAATTGATAAATGACATAAAAGTTTTTGAATCGCAAGAGCTCGGCTTGCAGTTCTTGGTTCTTGTTACTAGCGTCTTAATGGTTCTTCGCTTGGGTTCGCGGTGAAAGAAAAACTTTCAGTTAGGAATTCATTTTTGTATCAGAAAACAAATAAAATCCAGAAACTACAGTGATCTAACACTATGACTTTGGCGTCACCGGCTCGAATACAAATCCAGGTCTATTATTATTCAGTAAAAACGGAGATTTAATCTATTTCTTTTATTCTTTTTTTTTTTAGTATCTCTCCAAAATAATAAATTATCAGAGTCAAGATTATGCTTCTGTCGATTAATCACTCGAATTTTTACCGATAACTTTCTAGTCGAGGAAGCAATTGTATATACGTATATTTATAGTAGAATCATGCGAACGTAATGAACTCGCCGGTAGATCGATGCAACTTCCTATTTTTACTGCTCAAGTTTAAATACAGCTGCTTTGGATAATTTTCAAAGAATAAACGAATATCAAAAACTTTTATCACGTTCTCAGTCTCTACAGATAGCTATTTAGTTCCTAACGACTTTACCGCTTTGTGAGAGAATATTTTTCCTGCACAATCAGATCTTAGCTGTCTGACAAGAAAATTCAATTCAGAGTAGTAAGTTTGAAATGCATTACGTAAAACCAGCGCATCAGTATTATTATGCTTATCGCCGTAAACATAAATTCAAGACTCAACAGTCGCTTATATAAAGTTTCTCAACGAAATATTTTTTATTGACATTTTTTAAACTTCCATTATCATAAAATCAATAAACAGGTGTATTTATTGTTTTGTAACTCTATAAATTGAAAAAATAAGCTTTATTAGAAAAAAATATTTAAAAATGTATTAATCATATATGTTTATTCCTCTTGAAAGCGCTTATTATGTATCTGTTCTTTCTTATTATCTCTGCAATAGCAAAATTGTTCCTCTATGTCTTATTTGTAAACACGGAGGCACGTTATATTAATAGACGACATTGATTTATAGTTACGCACAGAAAGTGTATGCCGCATCGATCATACGTCTTCCACAAAGGAAAATTGTAACCCAAAAAAAAGCACCGTATTGTCAGCTGGCAAAAAATATATGGAACTGCCGGAAACACCGACAGTAGAGAAAAAGGCTGAAAAAGCGCGCGAAATTGCGTGCGCGAATCACGTTACGAAGTAGCCGCGTCCTAACGGGATATTCCAGTAAAATGACGGTACAGCGACGGGTTGCGTTGAAATTAATGTTGGCTGTATCAATTTTACATCCATTTACGTAATTGATTTGGTCGTTGTAGAATAGTTCAATGCCCGATAACCCCTCGGCAAAGCAGCAAGCGATCTAAACGAATTTTATTTGCTGCAAAAAAAAATGTAAAACCTTTAATCGTTCGTGCATGTAGACTGCCAAAATCGATCAGTGTTAATTCATGCAATTTGTAAAATGCGCTATAATTGCTCAAATGTACCTTAACATTTCCAACGCATTTATCAAATGTAATTTCCATGAGCTCTAATGCTTAACAAGATGGAATCTCTCAA
Source organism: Temnothorax americanus (assembly GCF_048541705.1). Lineage (NCBI taxonomy): Eukaryota > Metazoa > Arthropoda > Insecta > Hymenoptera > Formicidae > Temnothorax > Temnothorax americanus. Next base: position 5,363,338 of record NW_027509547.1, on the reverse strand, counting down.
ATTCTAGACTTTGCTTTTTATGTTTGTATATATACGTAGAGAATATAATTAAATAATTAAAAAATATTCCTTTTTACGCAACAGTTTTTCATTCCTACTTTTGTGCTTGTAAGTACTCAACAAAATTAATTAACTAATTAAACTAATTAACGTGAAATTATATTTAAAACATTATTTTTAAATAATCTAAAAAAAATAAAGGATTTGTATGTGTATATATACATATTTGTGTAAGATTTTTCACTAAATTTGCCGATTTTTTCACCATTACTAATCACAAATTAATCAAGCAAGAGTTAAACTAACAATACTATATTATATGCTCTGAAATTTTTTATTATGTAGACTCTCGTCTTATCAATCGGAAAATGAAAAAAATCACATACAATTTCCGGCACGAGAAAGATCAGATAGGAAAGTCTCTTTTGTTGACCAAAAGAGACTTTTCAAAAATCCGAGGGTGTTAACGAGAATCATTTCTCATTTGGATTGTCGATAGAAGAATGTCAACATCAGAGAGAAAGAGAAAAAGAGAAAGAGAGAGAGAGAGAGAGAGAGAGAGAGAGAGAGAGAATCCATCAAATTCAGAGATTTACATAAAGCACTTTACTGACGCCAAAATTATGTATATAACTGAAGGAAAAGCAAATAGATGATAAAATGGAAATATAAAATAATAAAATAATGACAAAAATAAAGTAATTTTGTTCCGCCAATATTTTGGTTGTCAGAATAAACACTTTTTCTTTTTGACAAAAATAAAGATTAAATTTATGAAAATAAAAGAAGACTAAAATAATCAAATTTCCAAAATATAATAGCCATAATAAAATATTGAAATATAATCAGTGAAAAATTAAATATGTGATAATTTTTTAAATTCATAATTTTGATACTCTTGTTACTCAATTATGCAAGTATCTATATTTAAAATATTTGATTTTCTGAGATAAAATAATAAAAAAAATATTATATTAAAAAATATTCGAATAATATATATATATAGAGCACTGGTCAATGGCGGGAAGATCATACAGTACCAGTATACTCGAGAGATCATGATTGATCAAACATAAATAACGATAGGGCACAGAGCCGCAACAAGTTGTTTGCGTTGAACAATTTTTTTAATAGATATATTGTCCAACACTATTAAAAATAAAAATAATTTAACGCGAACACCTTGTTGCAGCTCTGTGCCCTATCGTTATTTATGTTTGATCAACCATGATCTCTCGTTGGACGGAGTATATAGATATCTTTTAGATCAGTGTATCGCAGGTTTGCAATACAAAACATTTATCTATATTCCGGCTGTTAACAAAAATGTATTCTATTTCCAAAACGTATTTTCAGAAATAAAACTCATGTATCTGTTACAGCTTTTTAGCTTCCGGAAAGCCGTAATAAAAAAAAAAAAAAAAATGGCGAAACGAGAGATATGGTGAAGCTACTGGTCGATTATGGGCTGTAAACTGAATAAACGTATTTCACGACGAGAAACGCGCGGAAAGATCTCGGCCGATCAATTTTTGAACCCAATCACACATAATGCAAATCGTTACTGACATTTTTTGCTCGAATTTTTTTTCCTTTTTCTATACGCGATATACAAAACTACTTTAAATTTTTCGTCGCAGAAAACGTTCCAAATAAAAGAATACACTCCGGGTTTTTTACTTGTAATTCATGTATAACTCGCTTTGTTAATAATTGTGCGTATAGAGCGGCGAGTGGATTTTGAAAGCACTTAAACTTTGTCTTTCGACGTAACCTAACTTTTACATCTCTACGTTATTTAACTAGTGTCACTCTCGCTGATGGCCATCATGAACTCTTAACTCCTTTCATGTCGCGGGGATAAAACATAAACAGAAACTATAACGCAAATTGTAAAATGTAGCTAAACGTATATGAAACAGAAAAGGGATCGTGGACTAGATCACGGCAACTGTCCGTTATTATGGCTATATAGAGCGCAATTTATAGAGAACGATATCCCCTTATAAAATGTAACCGTAATATTAGACCAAGGTCCTTTGGAAAAAGCACTTGTCGAAACAGCCAATCATAATGTGCTGAATAAGGGGATACTGTTCGTGCTTTTGCAGTAGAAAGCGGGGAAATTAGGTCAGACGCTGTCTGCTCTAAAGAAACAAAGCGGACTATATCAAAATACGGGTTATAATCGGCTTGACTGGTATACTGTGCGCAGATGAAAAAAAAAATTTGAAACAATATAAAACCAGTGAAAAGATGCGGCAAGAAATATTTTATGTTTTTTTGTCGCGATTCCACAGGCAATTATCCAGTAAAATCATAATTATAATCAACACATAAGCATAACAAAGGCAAATATAAACAAGTGATAGAAGCGAGTTATACATGAATACAAGCAAAAATCGGAGTGTATTCTTTTATTTGGAACGTTTTCCGCGACAGAAAAAAATTAAAGTAGATATTAAATTATAATATAATAAAAAAGTATTGTTAGATAAAGAATCCTCAAAAATAATTTACATCAGATATATGTATCATTTGTAAAACCATTCTAAAACAATTAAATTGCAATCGATTTGTTAGATCAAATTTTGTATTTGTGTATAAAAAGAAAAAAAAGAGAAAGCACGAAACATTATTAGAAATCATTAAACGTAGACAGTCTTTTATTCCATTTCTTACGATGTACTTAAGCCTATACGACTTAATATTATGCTTCATTACGCTTCACGTGTATTCACTGGTTTACGGCTACAGTTATTTACTCGATAAAGAACGTAAAGAGCGTAAAGATGGAACTTGACTAAACAAACGACACGCCAACAATGTAAGAACTTTGCTCATCGTAAGATTGACATTATCATCAATTATGCCGCGAAGGAAATTTAGCTTCAAACAAACCACGTAGTACATCTTGAAAATTAAGTCTTAAAAATTGAATGAAAATAAGCATGAATAAAGAGACGAATAATGTTATTACCAATTAATAATGCAAAAATTTTTAACATTGGAAAAACTTTTGTCAACCTATTTTTACTTTCTTTAAGATAAAGTTATGGTTAAATTAATGATTAAATTAATTGTTTTCACAATAAACAAAAACGCGAGCGACGCTCACGACATTTATGACGCCAGGGATTTCCTTTGATATCAATAATCGTTTTCTTAAATTTACGATCCTACGTGACGATTAATAGTCGATGGTCGTCCGTCATTCGTTTATCATTTCTCATGTGTATGACAAAACTTCTATCTGTATTGATATTCGAGCGCTTAACACATGATGGACGTATATTATTATAACTATAATTTGCAACTCAATAAAATATATTTTGTTAAGTGAAATCGCAGAGTACACCATTGGTAATAAAAAAATAAGTAAATAATATGCAATAAAATAAAATAATAAAAAATAAATATTAATATAAAGAGAAACTGTGTTTAAAATTTAAATTTGTAATTGCCGCAGAAAGCTAACTAGGTCGCATCGTCGAAACGGTGTAAGGACCTCGTAGAATATAAAGCAGCTGGAAAATTGTGTATTTTAGAAGGGTCAAAGTTATTACCATGCATCATTACGGTATTCGACTAATGCTCAGAACCTTAAAATTTACGATGCGAACATTTTTTATCTGACTGAATAACTTCAGTTTCTAAATAGGTTGAATAAATTTTGATGTAATTAATTCGTTTAAGAGCTTGTTCTTGCGAAGAGTAATTGCAAAACTTTATTTTTTCCGAGAATAATTGATATATTTGACGTTTATCGATTTCGTTCGCACCATAAATTTATTATTTATAACACATTGTGAAATCATGCTTGAGTGGAAACGTATCTTAAATACCAACGTAACGTACTACCAATAAGTATTAGAACATTTTTTTATATTGGCAATAAACTCCACTATCAATACTACTTCTGACAAAACAAGAAGTTATCGTTCCCTTGGTTTTCTTTCGATCGCGTTACGAGAGTGCTGGGAAATGTTTTATTTCCCATAGCAGCTGTTTCAATCCTTCGATAAAGCGAACGCCTAAACAACTTTTGACTCGCCTTTATGCTCCCGCATGAACATTCTCCTCGACTGTCACTTGCACACGTTGATTTTCCAATGCAATATAACCAATGGCGACGAAGCGGCGAGTGCTTCATAGCTTCCTTTGCTTCGAGTGACTTCACTCTCAAACGACAGGATTAAACGGAAACTTTGTGTCCACTACCATATGCTTTTGGATGCTTTGACTTACGCTGGTATGAAAGGTTTACGATCTACGAACCAACTTCCCTTAACTGCGATTAAATAACCTATTTCCAAATTTACATCCCGCAGGAAATATCAGAAATCATAAGTTTAAAATCAAATTTCCATGGCAATTCCATTAGACGTTATCTTTTTTTCATAAATATTGATGTTTTAATAATAAAATTATACTGGCATTTTTTAACTTAAAATTTCAATAGAATAGTATTTTTTTATTAATTCCACTTTATAACTTAATTAAAGTCCAGATATATAATAACAAATATGCTATCTAATTTACATGTAACGATGTTTGCTATTTGCTATTTTACATCTAGAAAAAAAACATAATACATCGAAATTGGTTTTTCATGTAAAATTACGCCTTCAATCTGGTGGAAATCTCGCGTGTTGTCTTTGTATTCCAATCTTTATAGTTCCCACGGGGGTCTTAAAAAAGAACTCGTATTCCTCGATATAAAATCGATATTTTCATAAAATTTTCATTTTTTTCGTTACTTATGATTTATGGCATATTGGATTGTTTATATTTCGCTCACTGTAAAAATCGTTATCTTGCGTATAAAATTCCCTAATCTTCTAGTTTTTCTCGTAAATGCAAATCTATATTTTACAATATCGACACTTCGATACCAATAGAATATAAATCAAATTTATAAAACTTGTATAATCTCAACTTACATCATTTTCTAAACACTTTAACTCTAGCAAGATAAATTGAGTAGATATTTCATGTTTTAACTTCTACGTAGATGCACACATATATGAATAGATTACGCTAAAGCGATGCGTATATCGATATTCGCGCAAGAGCAAACAAGTTCTAGAACCGTTTTATTTATAGAAATTGTTAAATTAAATCCAATTTAAGTATTTATTTCTTTTAATTTTTCTATTGTTATATTATTTGTATCCATTATATATATATAGTTCGTTTTACATATAACATATTGTAAAACAAAATATAAATCAAATTTTAATAATATCTAATAATTATCTAATATAACTATCTCTTAATAATATTTGTGTGTATGTGTATTTGTAATACTTATACTATCTCTCTCTCTCTCCTCTTTTCTATCTAGCTGTTATACCTAAATTATTTAGACGATATTGATACATGTGTGTTTAATAAATGCACATATTTTCAACACTTCAGTCTAAGATAATTCCTTGCCCTTACATACTGCCGGCTTTATCTGTTGCATTTATTCATCAAAAATAACAAAACATTTATAGTTTTTTACGATTACACGGTGCATTCATGTGATAATGTAATTCAGAGAAATATTAATCTCAATGTAGGTTTCATTAAATTAATTTAATTCAATTTGATTTTATTCTCTTTGAAAAGATAAAATTAATGAATCTTTTCGCATGCATATACTATGCGTACCAAAAATTCCGGAACGGCTAATTATCTCGGAAAGTATTAATTTTTTGGAAAAATGTTTCAGATAAAAGTTGGAAGGTTCAAAGAAGGCCAATAGTCGATCTTATTAGATTTTGAGTCCGAGATCCGTGTTGGGTCCTACTGGGCCCAAAATCTAATAAGATCGACTATTGGTCCTCTTTGAACCCTCCAACTTTTATCTGAAACATTTTTCCAAAAAATATCAATATTTCCTGAGATAATTGGCCGTTTCAGAACTTTTGGTACGCACGAAATATGAAAGAGAGACAATAGAAATGACAAGTATCCGCTTCATTTTCTCGCTCTATTTCCACAAATCACCATTTGTAAAAGACCTGATTCAACGGCAATAAAATATATTCTCTGTCCCGTCCTCTGCGCTTGTTAGAACTTTCCATAAAAAATGTGTAATCTTCAATGATAATAAGAGAATATTGAACCCTGTAAAAGAATACCCTCAGATTTAAACGTGTCCGAGAGATTTATAACATGTCTCTCATTATCATGTTATATTGATTAAATAAAGCGTTGCTATTTTACTTATCAGATATATAAGCGTACATGTATATAAAATTACATATTAAAACCTTCATCAAATGTCTTTCCGAAACTTAATAATAATGTACCATTATCGAAAAAGACATCAGTAAACAATATTATTGATCTTCATAAGTCTAATACATTAAGCAACTACGTTGTATATATATAAAAACTGTTGCTAAGTTTTAAATATAATCATATCGCTCGTCAATTTGTTAATGTATGTATTTTCGCTCAGGTGTGTATCGTTTAAATGTAACGATACACTGATCAATATTGATGTGTTTCGAGAGTAATATGGTGCATTTCGATAATCAACTATGAATTCGAGCAAGATATATGTTCGCCATCTGGACTGCATAATTTAACTCTGTCATAGTATTCTATTGGACGCGCAATCATGGATGATATTAAATATCCCAAAGATATTTGTATTTCCGCATATGTTACGCGGGTATATGTAATATAAAGTAATGGCAATAAATTATTTTTAAAACAACTACCTATTCAGATTGAATCGTATGCGTACATACATTATTAATGAAGCTTTTAAGACTTTCGAGAATAAATAAAATTTAAAAAAATTGCCATGAATAATTGCTGATGAATTTCTCTAATATCATAGCTTTGGTTTAGTCATTTAGTTCTCCAGTGTGACCCGCGCGAATGCAATTATATAACTCGCTAAAAAGGCAAACCAAAAGCACTTCAGGATTAAATCAAAACGTATTTCAGTACATTCTTAGAGACAATACCAGTCGGTTTCTGGTCGCTTTGAAAAGAGCAGGGACGGTGTTCGTGCCAATTTCCGTGCACAGATGCGTGTAATACGATTTCGTTCATGGTGTAAATAATCTTATCAGTGGCCGAGCAGGTGCGAGCAAGTGCCAGTCGGGTATGTACATACGACCGAATCATCTCCCTTGTCTAATTCCCGAGAAATCCATTTACCACGTACGAGTTGCGGGATTATCGAACGTGACTGTAGAAAAATTACGGATTGTTTATACCTGCATTCCGGTAGAGTTCTCCTAAGTGATGCTATAACAATTTTGTATCGGCCGATACTGGTAGATATTATATCCACAATTTTACGATTGCACAAGTGATATCTACAGCGATATCGCATCGTGTTTCGTAATTCATTTATGACACTCTCTCCTTGCACTTTATGTCATCTCATTTCACATTCATCACTCGATGCCATTCCTGTTTCCCATGCATGATAAACAGCAATACGTACCATTTACCTTCACTTCAAGTCATTCCGAATAATTTTACGGATTTTCATATTAGCCTACAGAATGTCATGCTAATTTTATTGCCATTTTTATATATTCATTTTTCATATTTACATCTATATCGCATTAAAAATACATTTAAAAAATGTATCGATTTTATTTATAATGTGGTAACAAATTTATTTTTTATATTTAAGATGAAAATTTAGTAATATATTACGACAAAATAAGCGGCGTGTTAGCCTTACTTAAAGGGAATGGTTCACGTTGCAGGGAAGAAATGCGGTAATAGGGCGTTACGGTTAATTATACGGCCGAATCCGTGGAATACGCCAACGGAATCTTAATCAAGTCAGTTGCGCTGGCTTCCAATCTCACTATACTGATTCCATAATCAAATCTATTGCTCATTAAGAATCAGCGCATCATATCATGAACCCGCTACAGCCAAACTAATATTATAATGTGACTAGAACCCGAGTCTAATGTCTATTACTATAAGAAGATTATTATACAACTGCATTAGTTTAATACGTATATGCATGTGCACCGCAATTCTAATTTTGTTAGAATTGCTGTGCATACACATGTGCACACCTAGAACTATTACTAGATATTAGACATTAATTAATGGCAACTTTTATAACAAAAATGTCATAGTCATATTCTGTATTTTCTGTAACGTACAATTACTGTTCACAGTTCACACATTGGATATAATTAAATTGAATTAAGTAAAACTTGATATTTAAAAAAAGTATATAAATAATATAATTAAACATTATATTTTGCAACATCACATTTAGAATTAATAAGATAAGAGTATAAAATTACTTTACAAAGTTTAAAATTATCTCTTCAAAATACTAGATCCTGGTAATTAGATAATAACATAAAAATACGTAAAAATTATCAAAGTACTTAACAAAAAGCAACGCAAGTACGTGACAGAGAGCGCTGATACGCCAGCGACATTAATGGCCAAAGTTTAACCCTTTAGTTGCATAAGTATCCCACCTTGGTAGCCATTATATGCTCTTAGATTGACGCCGGTCATCAGCGAGAGACATTAAACTATATATAAAGTGGACGCGCGCGCGACACGACGCTTCTGAATAGAAATTCTAACCGAAGCACAAAGGACATTTGCATTTGAAAAGAAATTTCATTATAATGCTCGACCATATATCAAGATTATGACCGATAACGAAAATACTTATCACTCTAAAATGAGCGTCGTTGGTTATTGAGTTACTCCTAGCTTTAATGCTCGTTCCGTAAGAATATGCTTACAATTTGTGTTAACTCGCGATGCACTTAACATAATATAAATGAACACGGTTACCTACAGTATAATCAAATTTAAAAAAAAAAAAAAGATATCTGATTATTTTCGCTCTTAATTATATATTGATGACTAGATGTCAATACCTTTTCGTGTTTTACAAATATAGAGATTAGGCAATTGTCTGTATCCTCGCGGAATACGGAGACGAGGTAATCGTCGCCGCGGGATGCAAAATAATAATCAATGCGATAATGTGATAAACAAAAAAAAATAATTCATACAAATGAAGTTATCCGCAACGAAAAAGCAATATGGCGAAATGGCATTTTCGGAGAAATAAACAGCATGATGCGAATTTAATCCGCCACGCTGCAGCGCTGGTACAAGCGCTGTAATGAAAATTTCTGTACCCAAAGTCTGGCTATAATTAAGTGCTGGGTCACGGGCGTCACCTCGACAACCAATCTTATGCTTCGTTAGAAGATTGTTATTTATTAAAAATCACGTACAATTAAAAGGACCCAACACACACATGCACACGCACTTATCGGTTTTATTTTTAATTGCTAATGGTACGGAATATACACTTCATACAATTGAAATTTTAATATTTTACGAGCGTAATGCACATCATAAAAGGCCATACCGTTTACGACTGCAGCCTCTGGCAAGAATGCGCAACGTTATTAAATTTTAACGGACTGGGAACAAGTCATGCATAATATTTTGTGTTTTTTTATATTTTTTTTCTTGTAATATACCGTAATAGATAACAATCCGAAAGAAAAAAAAATGTAAAATCACGTAAACATTATTTAACTTTTGTTGTCCAGTTTAATTAACTTAGATTTTAATTTATAAACAGAAAAACATAAATCTACTGATTGGCTATTCTCTACGAATTGACTGTGTACCTATTTACTATGTTTGACGATATTTCCTCCAACTCTGTTGATGTAATTATATAATTTCTTTTCAAAAAGTTTGAATGCGGTTTAAACGTATTATTTAATACAATTCTTAATAAGTACGAATAAATAAAGACAATTAATTGATAAATAAAATAATTGATAAAATGCAATACATTTATGTAAAAAAAGATTTAATGTACATTCTTATCTGCAAAGTTTTCGTAAAAGTTTCATTTTTGTGATACATTTTGTACACTACATTCTCCAATAATAGTCGCAACTTTCCAACAAATAATTAATTATCGATTAGAAACACTTTGAATTATTTATGATCCTTTGGTATGCTATAGCACAGAAAGGCATGCGTTCGCATAGTGTAATATAACAATGCCATAACTCTCATTTATAACTATGATCATAATTCGTGTGTTATCTTCGTTGCTCGATTGTGCCATGCCAAGAATCGACTTTCATCGATATCCAAGAACCATCATATATCCGCGCACGAACTGCTGCCCGTATTCGAGGCACGATTCTACAAAGCCGTATCCCGTGTTGTTTGAGGCGCCTTAATAAAAACCATATCGAGAAAAATCCGAAGAGGCTCCTCAAATGGACGCGCACAAACGTACGTGCGCACGAATATATTTCGATAATGCGACATGTGGGGGAGTTTAGATAACGGATTTCGTTATCGTTTAGACTAATACAAATTCGTCTTATAATTGGTCAAGATGTTATTCCTGATATCAATCGTGGCTTGCCCTACTTCTCAAACAAAAGAAGCTTTTGAGAAAGTTAGGAACTCTTCAAGCCTTCACGCAAAATTAACTTTGCAGCCTTTAACATCCTTATCACGTTTTTTAATAAAAACAGCGCCTCTCCTGCATTTAAATAATTTATAAAGTTGTATATATCACTTCTTGCAATAAAGTATATTAATTAAAAATTTCTTATCACCAAGTAAAATTCCTCCTCTCGCGTTTGTATTAATTGATTAAACTTTCTCCGAAGCGCGATATTTACCTCTCCGAGAAAAAAACGACTATTTCGCAACATAACACAATTTATCAGCCCTCGCGGGCTCATAGATATAAAAAATTTAACGATGGCGCATAGAAGCACTTACGACCACGTGCTACGACAGCGACAGGACGCGTAGTCTTATATAAGTCACGTAAATTGCCACAAGGGGTACTCTACTTTACTTACTTTCATAATTACATAATTCAGATGCACAATTAAAAAAACTAAATAATATTTTTTTTTTATATTGTGCAATATTACCGCGTATTTTATTTAATGCACAGTACTATGTAAAATCCGTAGAAAATATGCTGCACTTTTTATTAACAAACACGCTCATAAAAACATGTATGTACGTTAATTTTATTTTATTATTTTAATATTAATTTGACTGTATTTTTATATTGTGAATAGATCATAATTTCACGTGGGAAATATGTAGGTTACGTAACAAAGTTGACAAATTTTAAAGATAATTATAATTTTCGAAGTACAATGATCGTTCCCTGAAAATAGTAGAGAGATACTTCCCAACATCCAATAACGATCCCCTATAATACGCACAATCGTTAATGGATTACCGTCGATCCTAAGTGATGGAAATTGCTAATAAAGCGGTAGACACACAATAACTTCTTATTACACCGAAAGTTAAAATCAGTTTTGCATCTTTATAAATAGAATGTGATCAATAATCACGAATCATTCCCTGAACCAAGAATTAAAAATATTATATTAAAAACCCACTTAAGAAGATACAAACTGAATGCTTTCCTAATAGTGATTTCACAATAGTTTATAACATAATTGTCAAAAGTTATAATCGTCTATTTATTAATAATAATTTTATAAAAATTTAAAGATATATAAGAGATATTATAGAAGATAAATAAAAATCCCAAAAAGATAAATGAAAAATATCGTTTATACGTTTTAACGAGACTGAATAGGACATGTGACGCTTAAGAACAAACGTTTGGCGGATTGAGATAGACCAATATCCTTCTGCGGCAACAGCACTTTGATTAATTCTGGACAAACATTACTTTGAAATTCACCGATTTACTGGTGGAAATAGAGTCAACGTAGCGGCCTTTCAAACTTTTTTATAAAATCAATATTCTTATCAGAAAAAAATATATAATTAATTCAGATTTATAGCGACAAAATTTAAAAAATTTGTTCTTAAATCAAAAAAGTTTACTTTAATTATTAGTAAAATGAAAAGGTTATCGTCTACGATGATACAGTAATCTTCTCTCTCATCAAGTTTTGGTAACGATAAATCTGCAACTCTTTGTAAATTTCATATTCTCTCTTACGTCAAAATCCTTGAAAGTTATAAAGAAGAACTGGTAAGCGCGCGACCGCATACCGCATCCAAGGGAACTTGTTAAAATTCACAGACTTTCTTGTTCCAACGCATACGAAAACACCTACTTCTCTCTATTTTCCTCCCTAACTTTTCGGCAATTTTCGCCGAAACTCGGGATAGAAATATATAGTATAAATTTGAAGTAAACAAAATCGAAATAAGAGATAACATGACGTATATATTTCAATGACACGAAACAATTGCAATTTGTTTGCACATTTATTTACATATAAAAATCGGCAATTTTTATCTTAATTTTCGTTCCATGCTTAAAAGAATCCATCCCCTTTACAATTTTATTCAAGAACTATTTTATTCTGCAGAGTTTGCGGACGATTGCCATCGCATCCTGCGATCTCGGCTATGCTTTAATTATTATTTAGAAAAATTTGCGAGACAATTTCTCCGTGTCTGGTACTCAACAACCTCAATTAGTGTCTGGAACTCGAAACGTTAAGTGGCGACCTGAGGTTTGCGATAAAAATGTACAATATAGTCGCGGACCGCGCAGTGATTACGTAAAGAGACGAACGTTACATATTATAAAAGCTAATTGAATTTCTCATTAGAATTATTTATTTTATAAATGACAAAAATAAAATTTGATCAGACATATATGTATTTAAATAGATCTGTACCTCTGTGGTTACATCTTCTCTAATACCTCAGAACGCCAGACACGTTTCAATTTTTCATCAAACTTTAACTTTATTGGCTATATGTTACTCGAAAGATAAACGTAATTTTCTTTCGAGAAATCAAAAATTCATAGGTTTACTTTACTCGAACATTTCTATTCCATGCACGACAAAAGAATGCATAAAAATACATAAGAGGAAAGGAGAACAATAATCGAATAATTATATAATAGTCGATTAATTATTTAACTTTTGTATTAAGACAAAGTACATGCCATATGGAAATGTAGCATTAAAATTTCAAAATACTGTTATCACATTGTTACTATATTTCAGTTTTAGCCATGATAAAAATATAGAACAACGGGAGATTATCTACTACAAAGAACAATGGGAATAAAAAATAATGGCATAATGGATATCGATTCATGGTAATCGTTAAAAAACAACTGATATTTTGCGAGCCTCTCCTATTTTTATTGATATTCACGTATATTTATAAAAAATACAATAAACATCTTACAAATAGAATTTAATTTTAAAAAATATAGAAAATATATGTATTTTTATGATATGGAAAATAAATAAAAAGTATTATATAAATGCAAAAATCAAATAAATAAATCGACGTTACTAATATTAAATATTTGTGTTATTGCAATAACTTGGCCTTAATAAACTTCTTATATATAATAAAAAATGTTCTTCATATAATGAGTGATATTATATATCTACTGTAACTCTCTACCCTTTAATTATACTGCTGGTAAGTTTTCTTTTTATCACAAATTTTATTCGATTAACAATCTCATTACTCTTAATTAAAAGACAGATAAAAGATGAAAATAAAGCGTAGAAAATTTTGTGCCGTTAATACAAAATGCGGACAACGATATTAGAAAAGTTGTCAGTATCATTATCGCGCATCTCATGCACGGAATCACGTTCATCTTTAGACAGAACGAAACTGCTTTTAATCAACAACGAAAAAGAAATGAATGCAAAGCGAAAGTGCAACAACAGGTAGAGACATTGCGCAGACCAGAAAACGACATACTAGTGATTAAAAACAGCGTTGTTATTTTACTGTTTCTCAAGCTTAACAATGAAGATCGATAATCCTAAAAAATATAAATATTCTACCAATACTTAAAAAATAATATATAGTAGGAGAGAAATATTAATAATAATAAATGCAGCTGCTTCGTAAAGACATGGAAATTGACTGAATTTAAAATTTTCTATATAGCAATAGCACATATTTTGAGCATACATTTATAATTACTTTTAACTTGCATCTTCTTTGTCGCGCGTCATTAACGTTTCTTTAATTCCGCGCGTCTTTACGCCCTATTTCGCTCATAACAGATCTACACTGCTATGCGGACTCAAACGTGCGAAGATACGCAAATCCAGTTGTCCCACGGGATGCATTTCTTCTCTTTTTTCCCCTCTTTTGCATGGTTGCAACAAGAGCGAGTGGTATAACGAATCAAACGTAAATCCGTGACAAAATTATGGAAATGAATAGTGGAGCATATTTCCATACAGATTGGTCCTCACGTTTCTCAAAACTGAATTGTTCTATTTTTTCTGCAATGTGACGCCGGACGTTATAATAAAGCGACATTCGTCAAAATGATTCAATCGTTAAAAAAAAATTATGGTACGATGTTTGACACACAATAGTTCGTACGGCAATTTCTGTAAAAACGCAGAAGACAGTCGATTATTTCTCTGAAAACTGCAAGTCGGCCCATAACGATAAACCCAATGAGAGCGATAGTCAAGAGATTCGTTTACTCACAAGCTCGCGCGACTGTAATTAAACGCAGAAGCCACAGAAACCGACATTTCGATCGTTGTAGGAAGGACTTTCGCCTTGTCTTTATTACTGTAGATTGTTAGAATGTGTGACGGGAAAACTTGGATAATTTTGAAATCGATGCTGATCAGCCAGATTGGCGCGGTAAGACATAAGTCGGACAAGTACATCGACCATCTGCCTCAGTAGTGGGCGTATAAAAGGCGGATTACGAGAGGCGATGCATTTCCTAACCGAGACGTAGATAAAAGCACGTGCGCATTCGTCTTCGTATATTCAATTTATCGAAGTTCTTTCATCCTGATGACAAATATAGGATAACAGTAAATCGAAATGGCGATAGGAGAGACAAGAATAATAACCACGAACGTGTATTAAAAATAATAATTTACGATATATGTACGTTAAATTGAACTAATACGCATTTTTCAACAAAACAAAATTTAACAGTTCAAAATACGAGCTATTGTTCTATTTTAATCAGTACGAGTTACTATTCTATTCATAAAAACAGAAATATCATTTTTCCTTTGGCTTTATACGTGCGTAATGAAGCTTTCAGAGTAAAATTTTAAATCTTCAAAAAACAGCAATAAAAATTTTGCTCCTTTATCGACCTAAAAGATTTATCTCGTTATTAAGTTTCATATATTAAGAAATGGAAAATTTATTAATATTTGGCTCAGAAAGCAAGCAACTTTGATATTAAGCTACGGATCGAGAACAATATTATCCATTATTTATTTTGGTCAGTACGACTCAATCAATTTGATGTTTGATGTTACAAAGCCGTATATTTCCTTTTCATCAATCCCTATGAGAGGGAGACTTCTCTCATAGTGCCGCTCGATGAAAGTATCCCAAACCAGGCCAGGTATTACCGTACTACCGACTACAATTATCAGCCGGAACATGCCGTTAACGAGGAAAGCCTTTCAAAGGCAACACAGAGTTTCGATTAAACTTTGTAGGTACTCCCACAAAAGAAAGATATGTATTTTTCTCGATACGCTAGGAAACTTATTTACTATTTTGTTCAATGAAAAAATTGCTTGAAAAGTTTTCCTTCTAACTCTTCTGCAACAAATTTCTGACAGTATTTCTAGCGCGTTTTTCTATTTTACGATATTACAGATACCTTATCGCCAATATGAAAAATAATCGATAAATATATATATATAGAAAAAGACAGTACTTGTATCAAGACTTGTATACTCATCGGTGTGTATTTTGCGATATAATATTGAGTATATCTTGATATTATTTATTACTTATATTTATATATATATTTGTATGTACGGAATTATTGACAAAATTTAATTTTTACAGTGCAAATTTCTTAATTTTACCGGAAAAGATTGAAAACAGGCGTTATAAAGCTTTCTAATATACTTCATTTCTTATTGTGTCATTTGGTGCACGAACAAATGGGATTGCTCTTTCAGCGACGCGGGAACGTGCAACATAAAGTCGGTCGTAGTTGCAGTTTATGTGACACGTTTAACTACAAGCTCTTGCAAAAGCGTATCATTTCATATCACGTATACTTGCGGTATCCTATCAAGTTAGAGAAGAAATATTGAATTATTTTAAAAATTTCCATTTTTTTCAACTCTTATAAAATTAATAAAAAGTTTTAACTCTTTTGTAAAATATGTAATTAATAAAAATACCGAATATTACGTTATGTCTGTAGTCTGTTAGCACACCAATGGTTTTAAATCAATTTTCGTTCGCAAATATTTGTGCTAGATGGCTAAGCTCAAGTTTAGTACCTATAAACCGAAGATGGACGCGCGTCTTCTTGCGTATAATCTGAATTTCTGTTAACTCGAGAATCGTGATGTATATTGTTTATCCAACGTATATTCATAAGATTGCTCTCTATTTCATTCTTTAAGATAAAATTAGAAATGTTCTAATTATATTAATATACATATTTAATTTATGATATTACACAAAATATTACAAAATGTAAACAAGAATATATCCTCAACCTTTAACTACGTAAATATCATGTACACATAAATAATATCATATTGTGCAACGGTGCAAGTTACTTTATAAATCTTAATCGGATTCCTTAATTGCAAAGAGACTCACAGCTCAAAAGTAAGGCAGAAGCAAGGAGATTTTCATCTCGATTAAAATGAGACTCAAAGTGATTTAGCAAGGTAATTGCAACTGACTCGTTAGCATCGGTCGATGCGGGATCCCGCGCGCAGAGCCCTTTTAGCTGAACGACGCAGTAGAATGCATTGAAATTAGAGAACCGCATCGCGTCCGCAGGCAATAGTAGGGCATAGTTGGGGATCCGCCCGAACACCGTATTCAAATCACATTACAAATAATGATACGGCAAACAACAAAGATTGTCTGTTTTACCGGAATAGAATTGCACTAACTATTCAACTACTAAAACTGATACTAAGTGTACAATGTAAATTTTGCACACTGTTTTTCTTTACTTTTATTCAAAAACTAATTACATTACATATATATATACGCACCATCTTACTTTAATATAGTTTTGCCTAATATTTCATATGCTATGTGTGTGTGCTACAAATATAAACCGTGCAATCCAAAAACTAATAAATAAATATATAACTTTGTATTGGCCACGCGTAAAAATCTTTTGAAATAAATGAATAAATATAAATAAATAATTGTAATTAATAAAATATCTTGATTATCTTTTCCAGGATTTGGCAATGATTAATGCGACGAAGAGGTGATGTGATGTGGCGAAACTTTGGTTGGACGGCCATTCTGGCCACATGGACGATATTCCTGATTTTGAATAGCGGCTTAGCTGGCGAACGAATTCTCAAGAAACCACAAAACAACAATGAAGACAATGTTCATCATGGAACAACGTATCCCGTTTTCCATAAGAAAGTTGTCGATTATTCTAGGTTACAATACGCAAGAGAGAATTTCAAATCAAATGATCTTTCATCAATGCATGCAAAAGCAGTTTCTATGGAATTCAAAAATACGGAAAATCGCGATTCACGACTCAATGGCCATGAAAAGCACATTGCGATGTCAAATGCAATAGCTACAACGAAATACTTGAAAGACAGCGACGACAAAAGTGAGCAACTGATTACAAAAAGAACGGGAAATGTATGGTTGTCGAAAGTTATCGTTATGGAAAAATCGAAGAATACAAGGAATTATCTTAAGTTCATGTCTAGCCTACGTCCGCCGCCACTTAATACATCCCAAGAGCTGAAAAGTGCCTCGAGAAAGAAAAGACGTAAGGAAAGAACCATCTACGTGTTCTTGAACAATCATAAAAAGATGGGAACGATAAGACACGATATTCAGGCACATGACAAGAAAGGCGGACGGTGGAAAAAGTACGAGAGGGATCGAATCTTTAGTGGAGAAAACGGGATGACCGCATTCTTCCCCGACAAATTCACAAAGAACTCGCGTAGCGAGAAAGACAGTTCTACACAGAAGTTGAAAAATTCCGATATCTCGCAACTCAAAACTACGAAAGCGGAAATTATCGTGTCCAGATACGCCAACGGAGCACACAAACATAATAGAAACGAAAAAGATTTCCGCCAAAGTCTCGAGCTAACGAAAAACAGCACGAATAAATTGATTTACGTTAGAGTCAACGACAAATCTCAAAAAGTAGAGCCAACTTTTTCAAACTACTCAAGTTCAGAGGTAAATCGGAGTCGTGGGAATGAAACTATTACAACTACTACAAATAACGCAATCATAGAGAATTCACCGCACCAACGTTCCGTGGCCGTCACCTGGACTACATTAATCTTCAACTCCAAAATCTCGAGCGTAAACGGAGAAGTTGGTGATGAAGAAAATACCTTAAGTCCCTCTTCAGAGTATTCAAAATCGAAATCCTATAAAGTGAATGAGTTTCTAGCATCAGCCGAAACGTACAAACGCAACGAATATTTAAAGGTAGGATTTAAAGTAAGTACAGATACACACGGGAACAAAAAAGAAAACGGGAACAGCGTCGGTTCGTTCACTTCTCGCGCATCAAATTCGCTCAATAACCATTTCGCTAGGAAAAGAGCCAGCTTTACGAAGCGTCCCTTTTTACATAGAAAAAAGAACGAATTAAAGGCAAGCGATATATGTGATCAGCGACGTCAATATTATTTTTCAACAAGCGATATTAATGCAAGTACAAATAGGAAAACAAGGAAACTTGGCGAGATGCGTATAAGAAAAAAAACGGAAAAAAAAGAGATTACCGCTGCTGCAAACTACGCAACGCACTACACGCTCGGAATCGAGCCTGACCCGTCACCAACTAATTTATCTACCAAGGGAATCGATGAATCGAACTTAGACTATCAGATGCCAGTGCGTATTTCAGTCACGCAGAAAAGGAATCCGATACACGTACGACACGTCGGATCTGACGCGGACTGCGAGCGCCGGCGCAGAACTGAGTTCGAGGCCGGAGTTCGTGACGCGTTTCGAATCGGCCTTCGAAATGTCTCCAATCCATCGACGACCACTAAATTCAATAGCTTCCTTGACCAAAAACCTAATGGCCGCCCGAAGTACTCACAGAAATTTCATGCAATCAATGTCGGTACACTTCCACGCATCGCTGAAACAACTGATGGAAGATTGGAACACGACCGCGATGAACCTCGAGGAACTTCAACCGAGAGCATATCTATCTTTTTCGGTGCAGCGAATGTCGGCGATAATTCGATCGGAATGCGGAAGATTAATGGGCATGTGCAGTCATCGAGCGAACTTACGGATGAGCCCGGATTAGAAAATGTCAGAGTTACGACGAGACGAGGTGAAAATCATCGAGACATGCATGAAGGATCTGGATTTTATTCACGAAGCGACGGTGTTCATAACTCAAAGTATCGACGATATAAACGCCACGAAAATCGAAATACTCCGAGAATTTCGACATCGACTGAATTCGACAGCGGCACGTGGAAGACACTCGATACGGCAACAACAACGTCGAACTTGCTAATCGAGTTTACCGCCAATCCACCCATTTCGACAACTGAAACAAATAACGTAGATCAAATATCGACTAGCGCGAAAGAAGTTCTTACATCTGTGGAAGCACCGCCGTCTTCGAAATACAGAGAGTTTCAGAAAGAGTGGCAATCGACCCCATTGACGACTAATCACGATGAGAGATACACGAATGCTCCGGCAAGAATGGGTTCTAACGCTTCTGATTCATCAGAGATATCGTTGATAGATGCTCCGAAGACGTTTAACGTCAGTTCGGTAGAAACGCCGTATCTAATCGAAGCGCACGATCGATCGAGAGCGACAACTAAAATAGACAACTCTATTATTCCGAAAAAGGTTCCTCCAGCTGTCGAGGCAAATGTGCGAATATCTGACGCGACGAACAAGAACGCCTTCGAAGTGTTTTCGACCGAGCTCATTAATTCGCAAGAGGAACACGGAGCGTACGGTAACGAATCCGTATGGACCATTGACCCACTTCCACAAAAGAACAATGACCCTTCTGGAGGTATCTTCGAAAGCATCACCATGGAGAATATCATCGACTCATCGGCTAGTGACGTGCTTTCGGATCAGTGGCCTGTAAAGCATAGCGCAGTGGTAGAAGGTGATCTCGTCCTCGGTGGACTGATGATGGTGCACGAAAGGGAAGATAGAATTACATGTGGTCGTGTGATGCCTCAGGGAGGAATTCAGGCACTTGAAGCCATGCTCTATACGCTGGACACTCTCAATGACCGGGAGATTGTGCCTGGCGTCAAAATCGGAGCGCACATACTCGATGACTGCGACAAGGACACCTATGGTCTTGAGATGGCAGTGGATTTCATTAAGGGTACGTATGCGTATACGTATGCAATGTCGGAGCATGATGATCATGTCCTCCTTTACGCATGTTGCACGTGATATCGTACGCTTCGTATAGCGAATCTTTATCAATCATAATATCGCGAAAAGCATGAAAAACTCAGATCTAATATTTCGTATCTGATTCTCACATTAAACTGGTCCGGGAAATACGACATTAAACTTGACATTTGATTTATGAATCGTGTAAATACTCTTCTCTTCTTTAGTAGTATTACATCGCTTTCCTTCCTTATAATTTAATATTGCTTTCCTTTATTCTTACGGATTTAACTCTTTTATGACTTTATTCTCCCATATTTTAGATTAAAACTAGATCTAAGCTTCGCTAATTTTGCCTTCCTGCGCAAAACCAAACAAAATCAAGTTTGAATATATATCATATTTCTGAGAGATTTCCCCATATATTGTTTTACTATTGAAAACACTGATATACCGCAGGTCTATAATATCTCCAAAGAATTTTCTAATAAATCAGAAAAATTACGCTAGCGAAATCACCGCCACGTAATTTTCTAATGAAACGAACATGTATTAACTCATTTCTTTGCCTTGCGCAGTATAATGATTGGATACACTCAAGGCGAAAAGCATATATATGTACATATATTATACATGTGTATACACTCACACATCACACCCGTCACATTGTTACTCCATTTACATTTATATGATAGAGAATATAGTCAAATATCTTTTAAATCTCTTTTTAAATCTATTTATTAATTCTTCACATACACATATTGATCGATAGTTTTTGTTTATGTTAAAATAACTATATATCTTGTTTGTTCGCTTCAATAATTTAAAAATTATTGTAACAGTAAATATATTTTCATTGTTCGATATCTTCTTTTTTCATCGAAGATTGCAATAGGTGCAGTATTAATTACGATAGGCATTTTATATTTAAATATAAGTTTGTATATATATGTGAGTGGATAAATAAGGTAAAAATTAAACATCAGTAGGCCAACGTTCTACAATGTTGAAGAGGCATATTCAACTACCGGTAAATTTCCGACCGGCTGTCGGTAAATTTCCAAGTCAGGAAAGATCCATCGAGTTTTTCACAAAGTACCGACTACCCCACAGAAACGCCAGCATTTGATAAATTACGCGATTTATCGTACGCTGGGCTTTTTATACGGATTTTGTCGCTGTCAGTATAAACTATAGAAATATAAAGCTCCATATCAAGCATCGATCGCGTCTATAAAATTTATAGAGCACTCTTTCCCCTACTTCAATTTTCAACACAGTTTCTCTTCTACAAAATATCGTATCATAGAAGAATTACTTTAACTTTAATTTGCAAATGTATATGTTCTTTTGAAATAAATGTACAAAGCATTTTGTTTGATGATAATATCGCAGAAGGAAAGAAAGCATAATTTTCTCTTCTAAAATAATCTAAGAGAGAGAAAGAGAGAGAGAGAGAGAGAAAAAGAGAAATTCTAGTTTCTTTTCCAATCCACAAAGTTTCCCATGAAAATGTAATTTTTCGAGTTAACACGTTTGCTTGGGGCAGTATGAATCATTTGTAATTCAAAAGAAATGCAAGCAGTCGCGTTGCATACGATATAATTCTTCCGTACCAATCTCAGCAAAAGTCACGTTGCAGTTGTAGAGAAAGTCACACGCCCCAGCGATACCAGCTGCACAGTGATAACATCCGAAAAATTGTCGTTGTATTATTCAACGGATAGTACACCCAAGTGAACTATCTTCACTATGCGGAATATGAATTCCCTATTCGATCCATATATTTAATCTTGACTTGGGTTAATAGCCGTCGGTGAACGCGTGATACTGCATCGCTGTAAGCTTGCGTTCTACCAGCTGGCACCAACTCGTTGATATTCACGATGGTTGTAATCGGTTTTATTGATACTTTCCCGGAAAAGAGATTTATAAGCGGCTTATAGGCGTGGATAAATCCCCGGAAGTTCAAAAATCATCAGCAAACGAAAGCGGATTTATTAAATTTTTGTCGAAAAACTAGATGGTTAAATTTTTCAGTAAATCTATCAATAGCTCACCGAGATACACTTCCTCTTTCGCATTAGAAGTCCCTAATTTGCGCTATTGACATGTTCAAGAATTGCCGTGTCCACTTCTACATTGCATCGTATAGACGCAATGTGATTTACAGAACAATTTTCAAGAAATCTACGATGGTACTGCTTCATAAATTTGCACGTGATCAAAACAAAACATAGCTGTAATTAAAAATAAGTATTTAAAGTAACAACAAAAAAAATAAAAAATAATATTTTACATAATTCAGAGTTCGCGGTAAAACTCTTAATATAAATCCTGTAATAATATGTATAATATATATATATATATATATATATATATATAATCAGATTCAAAAAACTGTCCCGAAAATTGCCGTAGGACATCAATTTTTTCCAGGACAGTCCTGGAAACTACATATATATATATATATATATATATATACGCGTATAATTATACATAAATCACGTATTATATACTAATGTGTAATTGTAATTAATGTAATAATTATATATAGTATCAAAAAATATTTTCTCTACGATAAATTTGACGCAAATGGATATACAGTGGATCAAAAAAGTATTTGCACGCCCAGTTTTCTTACAATAACTTTATTCGAAGAAATAATACATAATTACGAATTATGTCCATAAGTAACTTATTACATACAATACATGTAATATTATTTTTCGAATAAAGTTATTGTATAAAAAAACTGGGTGTTCAAATACTGATCTACTATATATAAGTACATGCATTTTCATAATAAAGTGGTATACCACGTAAACAAGAGCAGCTAGATAGCTAAACCGAATTAATTCAACATGTTCGGTATGTGAGGATAATCTTCAAATCGATAGGTCTTTATAAGCCGTTAATTAATATTGCATGCTGAATTTCCCATTGAGAGCGTCGCGGACATTGCGGTCTGTAATTATTATTACCTATGATACAGTTCGTTCTCCGCATGTGCAGAGTGTATAGCTAAATTATGCTAACGCAATCGTCACGCGAGACATTAATATCACTTTGGACGACATTTAGAGTTCAAAGAATCGTTATAGATATGAAAACAAAAACAAAATTATGAAATAAAAATATTTCAAGAACTATATAACCATTTATATATAGATAATTCTGATGATTGTAAAAAAATTATTAATCTATTAACAATCTAGTATACAAAAAGATGATTTCAAACAGATAATAATGAAGACATAACGTCTAAAATTTACTAATTTAAGTCAAAAGTGTAATTTCGCCGCGTTTGTTTCGTCGAGTCGCTGTTGCTCTTTGTTTCGCAAGATTGCAGATGAAATGCTAATATAGCATGCTTTACAAATCTCACTGTCATGAACCAACTGCAGATCTTCAGAATTATATATTATGCCGAAATAATAACTTTTAATGTCAATAAACAGTAATATGTTTACATCACTCTCGACAGTCTCGACGCGCTGCAGGGCTCATAATATTAATAGAGTGTATATCACATGCATTTTTATTATTTTAAAATATGCAAACATAAAAAAAAATAAAGCACATGCCGCATACATATACATACATATGTACGTCTAAAGCTGCCATTTGTCTTTTAATTCAACTGTGACTAAAAACGCGACTGATATTGAAACATTTTGCCGAATTCGATGTACCTACATTCGTAAATACCAGAATTCATATCTGATAACTGAACGGTGAACGACAATGTTGTACCTGTTGTCATTAAAACATGAACGTTTTTGCGTTCGAACTGCACGCGAGCTCTCGAGATAATGTTGCTTCTCGTGGCGAGCACAGCAATTTGTCACGACTTGCTTCCCGACGAACGATTCAAAAACAACATTTTTCAACGTGCAGCTCAGCTGAGGCACCACAGCAGGAGATAAT
The DNA here is from genome assembly GCF_048541705.1 of Temnothorax americanus. NCBI lineage: Eukaryota > Metazoa > Arthropoda > Insecta > Hymenoptera > Formicidae > Temnothorax > Temnothorax americanus. Next base: position 5,339,026 of record NW_027509547.1, on the reverse strand, counting down.
GGCAAAATCGAATACCGCTGTACCTCACGGAAGTGAGCAGCAATAACGATTTTATGAAAATTTAATGAGACCAGAATTTATTCCACCGGGGAATGGCATTCTCGTTCGAAGCAAAAAGTCATTTGCAAGAATAGAGAAAAATCTCTGAAATTCTAACTGTCTTGTTAAAATGTTAATTATTATTGTTATGAAAATGTTAACGATATCGGCAACATTGCAAATAGCAATCCTCCATTCCGATTCAGAAATGTTTAATATTATATGTATATCTGTTATACTGCATTGTATATTGAGAAAGATTCTTGAAAAGACATTAAAGGTAAAGAAATATAACTCGCGAACAAAACTTACCCAAACTTTGATCAATCTTCGATTAAAAACTTTTTTACAAATGAAATTTTTAAGCAAAGCGACGAATCGCTATCGTTTGATGTAAATTTTAGGTATCGTAAAACTTCTCTCTGGAAAGCGCCAATAAACGCGTTGCTCTCTTTCTCCTACAAGTCCCGAGTTGTTGATCAATGTTACGGGGGAACGCTACGCTGCGGTGGAATATTTAAACGTGTGCTCGCGTGGCCAATATATCGGAACATCAAACGTGCGCTTGCTTCCTTTGTGCGAGAATACTAACGTTGTAACATACCTTTATATCAACTATTTTTTTTGAAACTTTCATCCGTTGCGTCATCACTTTCTGCGAATGTCCGGAAAACTGTTTCGCCATTGCCGGAAGTCGTTTGTCACGAAATTGGCGTTTAGAATATTACATCTGTTGATACTCTTGCACAAGTATTGTAAAAACGTTTTTAATTTGCAAAACAAATGCTGTAATAACTACCTCGCAATAGTAACTTTTAAAATCAATTTTGCCTTTGTTCTAAATATTAGCACAAGTTGCTGTATGTCACGTAGAAGTAGTTATTTGTATTTCTTTTTTTGAACAGAAAGCTAACCAACAAACTTTTCTCGTCATAAATTTGTTATAGTCTAGGATCATATTATGGCTTAAAAAACTTTACGAATAAAAACCATGGGGATTCATTAACCACTAGCGTCTAACGAAATTTAAACCGGAGTTTCCGTAAATTAGTATGCGATACTTAATAGTTTTTTTTTATCAGAATTAAGCTCGGCCCCAGGTATTTATCACAGTGCTTGTTACAAGTACTTTTTTCATCATTTTTATCTCGTCACTAAAAGCAATGCAAGGAATTTCGTATATGGTTGCATGAAGCGCAAGAATGAAAATGACGTATACTTAAATGAATATGCAGCATATGACTTTGTGCGGAAAGGACAAGCCGTACAATGTCTCATATGTTTAGCTGCAGTATGTACCATGATGAATAAATTACAATAATTGCGGTAATTCAATTCACAAAATTGAATTAAATTAGTAATATAAATTTATCTCTAGAAAAGACGTACGCGTGATAACAGTTTGGTTAAATCAAAGTAAGATTAGCTTGGAAATTCTGATATTCTTATATAAAACATAAAATATAAAATTTTGTATTAAAAATTACAATAGTTGATATATGATGTTCATTATTCGTTTTTGCAAGAATTCATGCAAAAGAAGACGAAATAAAAGATACACGCATATAACACAGCGGTATTTAGAACCAACGTTGCTCTGCGGATGAATATAATAATGGGACAAAAGTAATCTTTCAAGTCACGTTTCATGCTCGTTATATTAACGTACAACGATCTATTATAAATCACGACTCCCGACTCGGTGAAAGCTAATCCTAGGCAAAGCTTTAGATATTCTTAACAAATCACAGTCGATTGCACGGTTGCGACCCGGCACTTAACGAACTTATCTCGGCTCGCCCCGAGAGAATTGATCACCGAGATATAAGACTTCCGGCACGAATTTCCGAAGCCACCTCAGCCGGCTCCGGCTACGTGATCTCATAAGTAACTGCACAAAAACACGCCTAATCCATTTTCCGCGGCCATGATGCACCAAGCACGTGATCACTATCGTTTTTCTCCATTTCGCAATCCGTTCGGTGCAGTCGCGACTCTTTAAGTTCTGCAACCGGATATAGCGCATCGTTTTATTTCTGTTACCTTTTCCTCATGCGCTTTGCCAATAAGCGGATTAAATAAAACGTCAAAAAAATCGTCCAATATTCTTTTAAAAGTATTATAGTAACGCGTTGGATCGCTGTCTGTCACTTTACACTCTCATCCTTACGTTTTGTGTGGCAGGTTGCAAATCGTGAAACTACTTATATCTCGTATAATTAGATATCTCTTAACATATTCATAGCCAAGTATATATTTTACGTGACTTTTTCTTCACGCCAATTAAATTATTTCACATTACATAAAACAACGAAACATTTAATTTATAGTATTAAATAATTTATAGTATAGTAAATTTGTAGTATTTAATTGCACAAAGATATAATACGTGACGTATTTATTTGACTGTCGCTCCATGGCGATCACCGATGACTGTCATTCATCACCGATGAATGTGTTAATTTTATTGATTTTACACATTGCTGATGTCCTTTTGTCTAATTTCACATGTTTAATACTCGTAAAACTAAACCCGTCTTAAAGAGTGGAGTAGATTAAATCTCAACAAGCACCGTGCACTAACCAGACGGTTTTATGCACTCACGCGGTAACGCTATATACCAGACGGTTCTACGCACGCATTTTTGCATGGTTGCACAGCATAATAGATTCATGAACTATTACGCGTCGTAACCAGCTGACGTGCCGAATTTCAAGACATTATCGCGCGTGTAACAGATGTCGCGCATTTCTAGAAATTGCTCTCAATTTCTCGATCAATTAATCGTATATAGAATTGGTACAGCGCCAAATCGGACCAATCGTTCCCTCGGTTAGCCCAGCTATTGGACTAACGTGTAGTTTTAACGTCGCGTTCACCAAAAATTAAACGCGACATCCTATATACTAGTGACTCGGATTCTAGGGTACTAGGACGTTTCTATCTCGAAGTTTTCCGAGTGGATAAAATGTAATAGCATTAAATTAATTTGTCGATTTTTTAACAATCGATACGTTTCTGTGAAGCAACCGAACAATCTTTCTCTCCAATTGGCCAACTCTCGCCTGTTCTGCACTTTTCTCCAATTACTGTTCCTGATCATTACGTGGATAGATTATACCTCGTTACAGCTCGGACCTCGTATAACCGTATCTCGAAAAATGTAATCGGGAGCTACATTTCGCAAAGGATCTAATACCAGTTAATGCAATTTTCGTTGTGCGGTTACTGCGATGAATCCGATCGCGATATCATTCAATTATTTGCTTTATCGTTTAACAATATTACTTATTCCGAAAATGCTCAGAAATAAAGACTGTCACTTTGAGTAACAAAAATATAATTAATAACGTAAAACGTAAACGGCAAATCTTGTTACGTCTTATCCGAATTTAACTATATGTCTTTCAAATTAGCATAGTTTTTACCTCGGAACAGTTAGTAACTGCTCGATACACACACACATACACACACACACACACACACACACACACACACACACACACACACATCTGTTTTTCACATTATTACGTTTTTTGGGCCAACTCGACTGTACAAACGCACATTAAAGAACTGTACGGAAGGCCGTACTAGAGCAACAAAACTTGCTAGGATAATTACAGAGCAAATAAAACAACAGCGAAATATTCGTTGCGTTAGTTACGTATCAGAATCGCATAACAAATAAATAATAAAAAAAAACATTTTTATCTATTCTTTCGATTATTTGAATAAAAAAAAAACTATCAGAAAACCAAATAACTTGTCAGTATAGCGAAACCAAATTATAAACGTATGATGAAAAAGACATCTCTCTTTGAATGCAGGTAACGGTGATGTACGCGTTAATGGTTGCGAGGTGGCTTGTTTCCGTTATGATAGGACCGCATGCAGTATACATTGCCGTGTAAGCTAATTACCGCGGTATTTTAGCCGCGCGAGACCACTCACCTCGGACTACGAAATTACGCTGAGTTTTGACAAGGAAGTATTCCAAAACAGATATGATTTATTTACCATACTTATTTTCATAGAAATAATTATTAAAATTTAATTAAATTTATCATTACTCGTATACTATATAGTAGATGCATTCAAATAAAAACTAAGATTTAGTGTATTATGTAAACATATTATTTTTTATCTTTACCATTTCTATAATCTTTAGCTACAAGAATAACCGATTAATCCAGTTTATATCTGTGATTAATTTATCGAGAAACTGATTCATGTTTTAAGTAATTAATTAAAATGTAACAAAAAATCTTTTGAATTCGTATTTTCGCATAATGTATTGTTATCAAAGCTTTGAAGCAGCATTACGTGATTCTTAAATTAAATTAGAATCTTTTTTCTCGTCTTTTTCGCAAACACTATGCGGATGTTATTTGCAGTTTATGCAAAACATCTCATTATCTTCGAAAATTCTCTTCAAGTTAAAATAGTGCTCTAGCCATTATTTAATCGTTTGGCGTGAATTAATACAGATCGTTATGCGAGACAGCAGAAAAGAGAGGGCGCCAAGACACAGGAAAGAGAAAGGACTTACGAGAAAATGGTCAGACCGTTATAAGAAGAGAGGGGTCGCAGAGTAGGAGAGGAGATTGAAGGGAGGGAGGAGGGTTGATACGTTCGAGGAGGGTAGCGTTGATGCAGTCGCACCAGCCAGTCAGTGGCTGCTACAGCACAGTAACGCGCGCGCGTGCTCCTTTTCAAATCGTTTTCGGCCTAACAAACGCAGTAAATCAAGAATCTTCGTCGGAATATGACACAAAATTTGTCGGCACGATAATTTTGTGAATCATATTATAGTCACCAATTACACCCGCCGATGCTGCCTTTCGTTTTCCGTCGTTCGCGATTTCGAGTTTTCCGGTAATCCGCGTGTTATACGAGTTATATACGAGTGACGGAAAGGAGAGAGATGACAGCTTCTTGCGAAGTACCCTAGCTTCTAATTTTTTGCACGTGCATCTTGAAATTCGTAAAGCCTCGCGGAAAAGTTGGGTAATGTGGGCAGAGTGTATTGAATTAATGTTACTGTCTTTGCGCAATACAGAATGAAACCTCAAATGAAGATAATAAGTAATGAAATAGGTGGACTTTAACTGGCAAAAAAACCCTTTTGAAGCCCTGATGATGAAATGTTCTCGGGCTTGCAATTCGATTGCACATTTATCTCACGCGTATGTGACATCGACGATTTATTGCTATGGTATTATATCGTTATCGATTGCCCGTTATAACACCCTCCTTCACTCAAATACATTTATCTAAATTTATTCCGGAAATAATTTACAACGGAAGAAATATTAGGTGTAAAACACCGAAGCAGAGAGAAAAAAACAACTCACTTTTTTATATCGTTTTTGTGCACTAAATAACATCACTTGTTTTACCGTTGTAAACGCAGATTTTTTTCTTTCAACAGTTTTTAAATATATATATATGTGAGATATGTATTTTTGATAAAGAGAGTTACACAAACAATCGCTGTGAAAGAATTAAACAAGTTTTTTTGTGCAAGACAAAAAATAATTTTTCTACCGTTAAAACAAGCAGATAAAGAAAAATCGTGAATAAATTCTGATTAAATAGAATTGTTCAATTTGACAATCCGTTATTGTGCACAAAATTTTCGATTAGCTAGTAAAAAATTAAATTAAAAGTTTATACGTGGCGCTTTTTCAATTTGTAGTTTAAATTTAATACAACAAATATACCGTGTGCGACATTCATTTTCTAGATGGAAATTTAATTATAACTAAGAAATGCTATTTAAAAAAATATAGCAGCAATATCATATCGTGCGACATACATAACATTTTTTTTCGTTAGCATTATACTATACTTTTAAGTTGTTTTGTTATAATTTTCACTACGACACACCTTGCGATCTTTATTTACAATAAAAAAATTATATCAAGAAACATATTGCAACCATCTTACTTTAACATGTATGTTTTTGGATAATTCCGAACGTTATCGCGTCGTCGTGTAATCTCAAGTAAATTACTTCCCCGAACCTTGATCAGGACATAATCTAACTTTTCTGCAAAATCACATCGTTAAAAATTCCGAGTACGTGAAGTACATAGCAACCGAAGTTACAACCTAACGGCCAAGTAACTTTGTCTTCTTCTCCAAATAGAAACTTTAGGAACTGCGATCCAAAATCCTATTGAGATTTGAACAATTTACGGCGACAGTTTGAGTAAGATGTAAATTGTCCATTATATTTCATCTAGTTCTAAGCCGAATTGTGCGGTCGCTTTGTGACATATTTGATACAAGTTCAATGAAGATCCTTGCCGCACTTTGGCCCGAATACGGTGAATCATCAATTAATTGGACGGTTTGCAATTACGATTAACTCCGTTGCTTAATTAGCCGCGGTATAGCTGATAGCTTTGAAAATTATCACGACTTCATGATCTATTTTGTTCTTTGTCTACTTAATTTAATAATCAATTACGCATAAGGCAATCACAAATAACGATAAATATATTAAAGAATAAATAATCTTAAATAAAATCATTTCAAAGTGACGATTAGATGAAATGTGTTTTGTATATAGTAAGCAAATTTAATTATTATGTAACTTTCACGTTATGAGAAACGTGCCATATCGTAAACTATTGCATGACACTAATAGTCGTCCATTTAATCATTATACATATATAAGCATACTAAATTATATTAATTACCATAAATATAGATCAGAACAACAGAAGAATGATATTATTATAATATGCATATGAATATCGACTACTCTATGAAACGTAAATAATTAATCATATATCTAAAACTAATAGACTTTGTAGAGACCATAGAAACAAAATTATTATATTCTGTTTCTATTGTTTGTTAATACTGTTTCTCTTTTTCTTCTTTTTAGTTATTCGCTCATTGCTGCTTTACTCTTTGTGTCGTGCATTATTTTATAAAATTGCGCGTGCGCGTTATTGCTAACAATCACCGATCCCGACTCGTGATTGCGTGTTAAACCAACGATGAAAACCAATTGATTTGACGAGCAGATGTTTGCAATCATCAGCGTAAATTTAGCATCCGAAAAACGGCACACCGTTAATAAACAGACGAGGGGCTCCTATCACCGTCGGCAAAATCGACTTTCCCGTACTTACGCTTCGACATCACTACCAAACTGTTGTATACTATTTCGTAATTTATACGATGTTCATCGCGACACTGCACATTATGGAATTTTCAGGTTAAAAATAACATTACTCGTGCAAAATATTATTAGAAAGAATTGAAGAGATGCAGGAAGTAAAGAGTGTAGGAAGATAAATGCATTTGCCTAAATTCTCAATTAATAATAATAATAATATCTATACCGTTATCATTTGATAATAACAAGAGAATTATTAACTTTTCACTAATAATAATATAAAAATTACATAAATTCTGGTGTTCATAAAAATTGATTACGCTATTTGTAAAATTTATAATCAAAATATTATAAATTGCGTTTATATATATTATAAAAATATTGTTATTACTGGTATAATTCATTAAAATAATGAGGAAAATTGCTAAAAATTGCGATTAAAGCAAGTATACAGAATGTGTAATGAATTATTACACCTTTTCTCTTAACAGATGCTTTCATAGATTCATCTTAATTGATAACTTTTTTCTCTTCAGAGAGAACCAATATATAAAACTAGATCAAATATAAAACTTGTACTATCTGTTAAAATATCATAAATTTTAATTAACACGAATTTTTCTTTATCACAATATCAGAATATCAGAATACCAAATAACTGTGTAATTGAGCCATAAAATTTTCGTTAAGGAAAAATATATTCTAAATTCATCAAATTTATCTGAGAGAAACTCTGCACGATTTATAATACAACTTCTATCTCCAGCTTTTGATTGCAATCATCTCTCTCTTCCTCTTTTTCGCTATACACGTACAATACCGATCACGTAGGGACAGGGAGCAACAGGTCGTCTAGAACCGACACTTGGTCATGTTCCTATTGAACGTTCATAGAGATCATAGAGCATTCCCTGGTAAGTAATAATGTATATCCGCGTGCAGAAAAAAATCGTGCAAAAGCATTCCGACACGGTGCAGCGCAGCCATCAAACTTCCGTCGGAGTTTGAGTCGCGCAACAGGTATACATTCAGCAACAACGAATTACAGCCGACCTCGGTCCGTCGATTCTGACGATCGTTCGGCAAGCCGGGAAGTTCCCCAGGAACAACGCAACTTCCAGCGACGTAGCCACGTCGAAGTTTTTAATTACACGAAACCCGGGGTCGTTATCGACGCGCGACCGCACGCCCGCGCTCGCACATCTGCAATTTCTCGGCCATGCAACGCGGCGCTTCGTGACCGAGCAATTTAAACTTGTGGCTTGCACGATACCACCTGCGGGTTCGAAGCTCGGAAGATCTAAAAAAATACCCGATAGCAAAGTCGTCGTCAATCTGATGGCGTTAGATAATGATTGTCTATATATATAGATACGATGTGTACTCAGTTCATTTCGCTATTGTTAAATGTATGTTGTTTTTAACGCATAAATCCGTATTTTGCCTTCTATACAGAAGAGCATAATAACACGTTCAAAAATATTTGTGTTTTGTTGTTTATGTATGCTTAATATTAATCACGAAATCAATAAAAAAAGAATCAGTTACATTTGCCCGTAAAATACTTTAATATCCAATTAAGTATAAAACGTTAAAACAAATCAAAAAGATGTTAAGCGTAATAGGTCATAAATATTATTTTTTTTTTTTCGAGAATCAAAGGGGGAGATGATAAATTATGAGAATAACGGTATAAGATCCAGGTCAGCGATAAATCTGTTCCAACTTTTACGTGTAAATGACGCCGTTTAAATCGGCAAATGTTTCGACGAGTAAACTCACAGTTAACGCGCCATATTTCATTCTTTAGTCTTTACGTAAAAAAGTTGACAAATTGTGACAGCCTAGTGGTCGCATATAAAATTTGCACAAAGCATAGAAGAAATGTGCAACACCGGGAAAGACCAGGTCCTATATAATAAAAGCAAATGGAAGATTACGTGAGCATCGTGGCGACACATGTATGTTGTCCCTCTGTACTGTCAAGCTCTCCTCTTACATTAGCATATTGGTAGCATATGTCGCGACATATCGTTCCTCAGGAAACTACATGCCTTCTGCGTAAATCTCAAGATGCGCCTCAATTATAATTGTAAAGCTTATAAATTGTATTTCCAATTAAGTTGGTAATCATAAATATTTTTTCGTTATCTTGCCCTCTCCCAGTATTGTTAATTAAATATTTTACGTACATCAATATACATATATTTTTTAGAATCTAAAAATATTAATTTTATATATATAAATTATGATTTATTTTTCAATATAATATCTTTATCTTAAAGTGTCATCGAATTGAAAGTAGCATGGCGCAACATTCCACTTGTGAATCAGTTGCTGCTCACTTCTGATATACGTCATACATATGAAATACGAAAAGCGAGATCAATCGAATCCCCCTCAATCCGCGCTGGCACATCCTTTCCGTCGATCGTGCGCAAGGCCTCCGATCTTCCGTTCGAAGCTGATATCGCTCTTCCGTTGATATTGCCAAGGAAGAGTAGGGACGTAAATCATCGTGAATTCAAAGCCCGAGGCGGACAAGCGAAAGCTACGGGCAACATCGAATTCAACAACGTGCCGGAAACCCGAAACTAAGTAACAAACAACATAATTTATCGATTATGACGTCATGAAGTTTCTGCTTCTGGCACTATTGAGCTGCATCTGCTCGGCCGACGATCAACGCTTCAAGTCTATCAAACAATGGGCCAGAAAAATCGACATCTCAAAGACTGACAATATCACGCCCATACCGTTATTGAACAAATATGTGGATTTGATGACGGACACCGTGAGGCTACGTCACCATGATGATCGCATGAGTATACGTTTGAGTCATTTTCGCGATGAACTACATCATCCGATTAGACATCGACGTCACCAATTTCGATCGATGGAACCGAACGGTCTGGTCCATGACTTTAGCTGGCCAATAAAGAAGGAAGCGGTGGTCGAAGGTGATCTCGTGCTGGGTGGCTTGATGATGGTTCACGAGAGGGAGGACACCTTTACGTGCGGACCCGTGATGCCTCAGGGAGGTGTACAAGCGTTAGAAGCAATGCTCTACACCTTGGATATCCTCAATCAACGAGAAATTGTTCCGGGAGTTAAGATCGGGGCGCACATACTCGATGACTGCGACAAGGATACGTACGGTCTTGAAATGGCGGTAGATTTCATCAAGGGTACGTACTCGTAGATTTATTGAAACTTAATATAGCGAGCTCTTTATTACTTCGTATATTAATTGTTCTCGTACAAAAGGAAACAGCAAGTTGAGAATGATCTTAAGATCGAGTATTTTCATCTTTAATACGTTATTATCTTTCTAATTCAACGATCGTTCATAAAAATTATCAAATATCAGAATTCATCGTTTATTACTGATTGTGTGTGTGAGATGCATTACAGATTCAATAAATAACACGTATTTTTGAATATTGTTTAATATGTGAACTTATTCATCGTTTGTGGATCGCTCTCTAATTAATACAGTACTCAAGAGAAAACCCGTACACTCTTTATAAGGCTGCACTCATATATGTCAATGTGTGATGGAACATAAATTTCTCATCAAAGTTGATGTTTGATGCTAACAACACATATTATCAGTACACTATTACGTGAATAGTATTCAGTGAAATCATTCACGTTTCGTCATTGTCTCGTACAAAACAACATATGTCATCAATAATGATGTTTAATAACAGGTTAATATTATAATACCGCAATAAGCTCTCTTTTCGTTGGCCGTTCATAATGCTATAAAATGCCATGCGCATTAGAATAATTTGGTACTAAAATTTATTGTGTACTAAACGTATTTTTTTACTCAGATTTTCAGAAATTATTAGAAATAGTAATAGATTCGAAAAATATAATTATATATAGATATTAAAATAAAGTTATATGTGTGTTAATTGATAAAAAAAGTTTCAAAATCAGATAAATAAAGTTGAATAAATTGAATGTCGATCTCCGAAATATATCGCGTATTAATTTCTCATGTATCGTATTAATTACAAATCTATAAAACGATTATAGAGACATCGTATCTGAAAAATGAAGATCGAATTACACGATTAGATCAGACAGCCACGTTTCATAACACGAGTACGTAGCAATTAAGACTGTTAATTCTTATATAAAGCCGGATTTTTCTATATTTATATTGCATATTGCTATAGCAAAAACAAAGATATAGTATGAATATCTAAGTTACTGCTAAGAACGATTCAGACGAAATTAACTTAGCACAAGCACTGAATATTTAGTCAGCGCCTTTACCTGCTCATATATAGAGAGCAATTTTTTAAAAATTCTCTTTCCGAGATAAATTTAAATAAAAATCCTCGCCCACGGTCTTTTCAGGGTAGTCCTCTCTCTCTTCTTGCACGTAAAAAAGAGAGACGTGACTTCCAAATGATGTAAGGATGGCTGCTAAAAAATCAAGCAGCGGAAAGCGAGTCGCAGCCATTCGTTGATTCTAAGCGGTGGAGTAGAAAATCCTAGATCGGTTTATGAATTTCAATGCACTCCGGGAGATGAAATGTCATATCTTCTGCGTGAGATATACGTAAGCACGTGGACAATTTTATTCACAACAGCTAATCGTTTGAAAACTTGACTGCTCTTGGCGTAAGGATATTATGCATGACGTATCAAATTGGTTTCGCAGGAAATACGTAAAATTTGTAATACGCAAAGTCAAATGCTCTGCATATTCGACAGTTACAACAAACATGACCGACATGCGTAAAAGGTTACGAGTACAACTTGAAAAACTCACTTAAAAATTGCGCAGAAGGGAACTATATTTCTATCTTAATGCGTGATGTATATGTATATGCTATTCACAGTTAGCTTTATTTTATGGTGCTCTATTTACTTCTTCGCCCTACTCGTTAATTATTTTTCTTTACTACATTTGCCCCGCGACGCACATTCTTAATTCTACTTCCGTCCTACTTCCCTAACGTAGCATGATCAAAAATGTTTTTGCTACAGGCTTACAAGATCATACATCTCCATAGATATCTGTTTATCCCACTTGAGGCAGCAAAAGATAAGAGAAAATTACAAACAGTCTTCGTTAAAAGTAATTTTGTTAATAATTAAAAGTTAGCTAAAGTATTTTAAAAAAAAATAATCATTCTGCAATAAAAATTAGCATTCCTATATAATCGTTAAGTTTCTAATGAGCGTATTATGCTAATACTAATTTGTATACTCGATTATTACTTAATTTACTAATTTTTATATTATGATAATTTCTAGATGTTTTGTGTATCAGCAAAAATAGTTAATGGTCTTCATCATTTGCTAATAAGTTTGCTGAATGTAGTTAAATAAAATGAAGTTAAATTTGATCACATTATATGTAAAAATAGAAAAGTTATCTATACGTGTCTCCACTTTTTCCAATTATATGTTCCATGCAATTATAACTGTTATTTTTAATTTTAAGTGTACCTTACAAATTCCAAAGCGTTGTAACTCTTTTGGGTTAAAAATTTGAATATCTTTTTACTCCCGTTTTTCATTAAAACACAGCATCACAATTTGCAACGTTCATTGCATACAGATAGCTTTCAAGAAAAAAAAAGGAAAATATGATCTATCTGGTACAAAATGAAAAACCTATGCTATCAGCTATATACATTCGAACAAAAATGTTCAATTTAAACGCTAATTTGGAAGAACAAATTAACTTCGCAACTACTTACGATTCGTGCAAGTGATCAAAAGTTTGGCGCAGACGGTGCATATAACGATGTATACGCACATATGCATTATTCATATTCAAAAGAGATGCCAATAGGTACCATAACAGATTTTTCCTTCAAGTTTTATTTGTCATTATTTATGTATTTTATGCGTTAATTAAATACAGGAAAGTCTCAGTTTATAATAAAAAATTATGCAATTCAATTCAATCGTAAATAATTATAATTCAATGATCAAAGAAAAATAAATGCAACGATTATAAGAGTTTATTTTCACATTATGCGCAATAAATTTAAATTAATTTAAAACTGATTACAGTAAATATAATGTATATATTAGCGCGTCAGTTATGGTTTTGACGTGTAATTTTAGAATTAAAAATTGCACAGTGCATTAGCGCATATTAGTACAGCATGAAGCGCATAAATTTAAATGACTGTTTAATTTAGTATTCGCTCAATCTTTTGCTGTGATGAGAAAAAGTATTAGTCACTAGATTCTACTTCATAGATGCCCTGTCTTTATGATCCTAGTTATTAAATTTTGTTACAAAATGACTTGGCACGACTCCATTATACGGACGATATAATCTTGACGTTAATAAATACGGAGTGAAAACGTACACCCGGGTTGTATTAGCTGTATAAATTTGAAGGAGATCCGGGATTACATAAGCACGAGTTAGGGTTGCCACAATGGATAATTATACCTTGGAAACTTTACACCGTTGTCTGGAAGAAATCGTCATTCTTAGTAGATCTTATCCTCACAATAACGTTGGAAGACCGCGAAAATTTTCTCCAATATTTCGTGTCCGTCTGTGCCGCGAGTTTAAAGTTTCAATGCGTACTTTGTTGTTACGGGAAAACGAATTATTATCATCAGTTATCTATGTCATGACGATACAAAACTTTTTAGCTGACGATTTTAACAGCTCGAGATCACAGCAGAGCAACTTTCTATCGGGGTTGAAATTTCTCACAATATTTATTATGTTGCTATATACTTTTTGTCTCCTACAAAATTGCAAGATCTGCGAATGAGAACTATTTAATCTTTTCATTTTTAAAAATTTCTCTATTTGGTAAAAAACTCTAGTTAAATAGAAATATAGTTATGTGAATTAATCACAAAGTACTCGCGTATAATTGTGAAGATTGTTTCTAGTGTTTCTATAAAGTCACACAGCGTTGTCAACGTTCATTTATTATCTTGTATTTTATTTCATTCTTCTCGACAATTTTGTCATCGCATGCATACAAAATTTAGAGAATATTCAATATCAATAAATAATATAAATCCAAAGCAATAAAATTGAGATAGGTAAAAAATAAGATCACATTTCAAAGTCGTACGAACAGTCGAAAAAATCACTGTCCAAAAAATAGGATTCTTTGTCATCAATATTTGTCATTTTTTTATCTCCTCTGAACAAAAGACAGCGACCGCACGTGTTCGACTCCTTTGACATCCATTCACGTTAGATATTCGATCGCATAAATTTCGGCAACCCGCATTACGATCCGTGATCACGATAGACGTCGACAGACGAGACGGGAAGAAATGGGTGATAACAAATGGTTCAATGTACCTTCTTACGTGATGACTTTCATCAATGTATGAAATTAAATAAGGTAACTTCTATCATAATTAAATCACCTAGCAATGCATATATTTTTCTATTAATAATAAATGTGTTGTAATAAATTAAACAGAACGGGTGAAATTGCATATTTCTTTCCGTCAATTTTCTTTCTATATATTAATTTAATACGTTTTATGTGTTATAATTACAATATAATATAAATATAAATAAAATGCGTATCTCTAATAAAATGCGTAACAAAGTTACTGATTAAAGTTACTGATTTATTTTATGAAATTATGCTATTTATTCATAAAATATAGATACGTTTATCCACTTCTTCATTTATATCTTATATTTACGGTGTTCTCTTTGTGACAACTTTTCTGGCCATTTTCGCACCATTTGAAACAGAAATAACCCCTTAATGTAATTAAAACGCTCGAACAAAGAAAATTATGAAATCGACTTTAATTTCCGCGCTGATACTATTATACTAACACTTATGTGTGGTTATCAAAGCATCGCTCTCCTTTAAATAACATTCAGCAAAAATGATTCCGGTGTATTTTGTGACTTCCATTCGCTATCTGCAAATGATATGCACTCACGTAACACGCGTCTTTTACCGTTCTTGTGGAAATTTATCCAATTTTATCTGATTGTATCCAGCGTCAAGATAAAAGTACCTTTGATTTGAAAAAAAAAGAGGACAAAAGAGAAAAAGAAAGAAAGAGAACAAGAAGTCGTATAAGGGAGATTTCGGGGTTTACGTCAGTTATCGTTTACTCGACAGCCTCTGGGTGAATTAAAGAAACGGCAGTTAAACCAACTGGTGAAATATATCCGCAGAGTTTCAGGGGACATTCCAAGATGGCACCGATGGGAGCTTTTGCTCTATTTTATCAATTCGACCCTCGGGGGCTAGCCGCACCGCGGAAAAAGCGACCAACATAGCTTGCTATTTCGCACATGAGACCATCGAACGATTAACCTATCTCAAAAGCATTCATGAAAAGGTTGAATCAGCACATACAATTTATTCGTCGGAAAAACGATGAATATGCAGATAGCATATTTTTTAGGCTTCAAATTGAGCAGAAATGATAAATAAGTATTATCATAAGTTATTTCGCGCTATTTAATATAGATATAACCGAACCTATTATACAAAAATATATGCATAAGATGATTATTTTTTTATCGATTTATTATAATAGTATATTGATATAACTGAAAATTTTTAATTAAATCCTATGTACGATATACTTAAAACTGTAAATATAATAAAATAAATTGTACAAAATGGAATTCCTTCGAACTTTTTTAATCTCCACGGAATGTAAGTTTCGAGCTCATTAAAATTTCCCATTTTACACAGCAATAAATTACGCTGGATAATGCATAAAGAAACAACAACGAACAAATTAATAACCAACAAACGAGAGTGGACGTCATGTCAATTTTTTTTATTCGTTCATTAAAATAAATCTTGTGGTAGAGATATTACAGTCACTTAAAAAAAGTAATAAGTTATTTCTTCTTCTAATTTTTTTAGAACACCAACTTTTATTTCCTTTTTTACTCTTATCTTATTGATTATTATTGTGCTTTATATAAAGCGTTAGCATTGTCGACATTGTTTTATCAGGAGGTAATAACACGTTTCAACAATAAAACAAAAAATATCCGAAAGCTACAATGTGGGAAGCTTTACAAAAATTGCACAAAAACTTTAATTCGTACCCCATCCATAAATTAAACACTGTAATGAATTCTTTTACCATCGAATAATTACGAATAATAACCAGATCTCAAATTAAATCAAGTATCAAAGAAGAAATTATAGAATCTCAAATTTTAATTAATAAATTAGTACTATTCAATGTCAAGTATATAAATAATATTAATTAAAATTAATTAAAATAATTACTTTGATATATGTGCATACTTCTGATAAAACATTTCGCGAACTTTATTGTACGACGATGTTATAAAACATTTTAGATTCAGATTCAATTCGCACTTATCTCAAGCATAGAATTTCACTGGTCCGGCAAAAATCCCGATAAACATACGCCGATAACCGGAAAGAGCTCTCCCGTTAGGGCACTCGTTTGGAAGGAACGTGGTAAAACTGTAGTCCACGCGACGCGTACCAACGTCCCGGCAGTTATTCGTTGCCCACAGAATTGCTTCCGCTCCGTGAGATATGCACGTTATCTCCATAAATGAACGATATTGCAAAAAATAGCATTTCACTTTATCTCAAAAGGGGAGAACAAAGTACCAAAACGTACGGCAGTTAAAAATATACGCGCGTTCCGCAAAAAAGCACGCGTATGCAATTTGTAAAAATATCCCCTGCCAGATTTTCGGACGCTTTGCAATTCACATTGTTGATACGCATTGCATTAAATGATATATCCTCGGGAAACAATTTCGATTGTACCTGAGGGAATGGCTGACAATGTTTCGTTAAAAACCGGCAAAAATCGATTTCACCTTGCTTGCTGCCTGGCGCAAAGCGACAACCGTTCATGTTTTTTTGATAAAATTGCAATAGATAAATTGAGGTTGACAATGTATTCGTTAAAAATACTCATTTTACAGATGTTCATTAATGCAATTTTGCGCAATGAGTAAGTTACAATGCTACGTTCAACGTGAAAAAAAATAATATCTTTTCCAATTAAATATAAATATTGGCTATATAAAAACTAACAAAGCTAATTGAAGTTCAGAATACAGCAATATTTATGATATTGCAATTTACGTTATTTACTTGAAAATGTATCACTCCGCATAATGTCATATAATTGTATAATTATTAAAATCCATTTACATTTGATTGTGATAGTTTATTTAAATATTACGAAAATGTCCGTTTGAAAACATAATACCCAAAGGTAAAAAATTGATCGTTATATCTGAATCCAAATTAATCTTATACACGCTGATACGAAACACGCTACTAAAATTAAAACCTTAGTACCTCCGGTCGTCTTCCTTTTTTATCAAGATAGAAAAAACAGTTCAAATATTACATCTCTGCAAAACGTATGATTTAAACTCACCGATCTCATAAAATTTTATCTCAAAAGTTTAATCGGGAGCTTTTCACGTTGATAACGAGAAAACTAACCGCGATCCGCGATTAGAAGCAGACACGTCAGACACGCAGCACGAAATGTATAGAAAATTAAAAACATAATAAAAGTATAGTGTTTTTCTTGCGCTTTGATCTTTAAAACGAGCACACAAGACCCTTCGACATCGCGATATAGCTGCTTCGGACACATCACATTTCAAACATCGCGGAATCATCGAACACTGTCACAAGAGGAATAACATGCAAAATCTCCAAGACTTCCACGATATTTCATCGCGCAATGTTCCATTTTATCTCAAAAAGAAAACTACGACTTGTTTTATAGCAGTATATTGTGTATCGTGAAAAAACTAAGCAACTTTTTGCGCATAATTTCTTGTAAAGAAGAATTCGTTTTCTCGTTATACACTGTACTTTATACATATTTTTTGCAATACCGATGAGCTCAAGCAGAATAATACAATGTTTCTTTAAAAAAAGAAGACATAGTCAATAAAATTAAATAAAGAGTACTCGTTAGTTTTCTCCGTCCACTCAGCAATTCTGCGAACAAAGACGGAAAAAGGAAAAAGGGAAGGGCTTCACTTCGAAGAGTTACCTTAGAAACGACGCGTCTCGTGTGACGCCCCAAGTCACAGTAGGCTCTCTTTTCTAACCCTCTATTATATTGGTTCTTTTTTATCAAGAAGGTCAATATCGAAAATCTGTAAGTTCTGTCAAACTGATAAAAATACTATCACATGTTTTCATTCACATATCACTTTCAACAACGATGATTCAAAAATTTGATATGGCTCAACAACGGATCTCTATCTATATACAATGTAACATTTTGTCAAAACTATGAAATATATGTAGATCAGAGAATCAAACATACGAAGTCGCGGAACAATTTTTTTAGATAACAATATCATTTTGGCTTACTAAAGCAGTGATCGATCAGAAATTTAGACACTGCTCAATTTCATATGTACTGTAAAAAGATGCTACAATTGCTTTCTTATACAAAACATAGCATTGGTAGCTTCAATCAATTGTAACTCACATATGTAATATCTTGCTATATATATATAATTTCTTGCATTGTAACAATATCCTTTTATTATTTAAAATATTAAATGAGAAATTGAATACAATAACATTGCGTAAATAACACGTAAGTAGCTTATATACGTCTAAAAGAATAAATTTGAAGTTTAAAATCTTCATTATTTAAGATAAAAGAGCAAAAAATCAGGACATATATTACTATTCATAATATTCAGAATTTTGCCGTATATATAAGAAAGAAAGAGTACTTAAAAATAAAATTTATGTAATAGTAATATAAGTCGACTTATGCTATTGTTACGTCCAATTCCTCACATGCATGTTGTACCATTATCCCGATTATAAATCCAACGTAAATCTGCATTTTATGTGAGGATATAAACCTGGTCGAACAACTGTATGTGTATTATAAATAAAAGTTATTACGGTTTCTGCTTATTCTGCAAAATTATATACGTAACAGAATTATTCGGGTTACATAAACGCAATTAAATGCGGCTTCGGCCATAATTTCTGCAGTACTATTCAGTCATTAATTTCATATCCGATTAGCTCAAATCGAAAAATGATCCTTCTCTGGACATTCACACATTTATGAATTGTAAAATAATACCGAGTAATATAATTTGCCAACTTGTGAGATCGCATAAATTTAGTTTTGCAACTTGTTTATATCTTTTTACGTGTATAATCATTATTACTTTCATCACCTTATTGGTAATAAAAATTAGTGATTTTAAATTTGTGCACTCTTTTTTTCTTGCAATATACATTGATCAATAATAAAGAAATATTTTAAAACATAAAATGCCCGTCACGTCTCGTGATTTGGAAGATATCTCCTTTAATTCCTTATTGCGCTCAAGACGCAACTCGAAGTCTAGTCTGCTTCGTTCGCGTTTTCAATAGCTACTTGAATACCCGCGGGGTTTTTGCGATGCAGAACGTTTTGAGAACCGATCCGACTCTCAAAATACAAGAGAAGTCACTTTCTCGAGTGAAATCTTTAAAGAATAGTTGAAATTCACCTTTTGGAATTATCTCACGATAGTGCGAGGATATATACGCGTTAACGGTAATAATATATAATTTAAATATTAAATTGAATAAATAATTATTTATTCCAAATCTAATTTATATTTTGAAAAACTGCCGATTTTTGTACAAGTATATTTCTTTATCATATTTAGAATAAATAAATATTATTGATGTTAATAAATATTGAATTTCATATTTATAACTAAAAATTCCTGTCGCATCGCGTTAAATTAAACTAAATTTTATTTTTTTATTTTTACTCGTGAAATGTTTTCATTTAATATTAAACATTAAATAATCTTTAAATAATTTCTTTATAAATGGCAAGAAAATCGCTAGTACCCTCTACATGCTCATTATAATTATTTCTAAATTTATTTTAAAATTTCTAACAAAAGATATCCAAAAGTAAAGCAGCGTTTTTTACAATAACTCTACAAAAAGTTCGCTCGTACTCTGCCTGCGTTTAGTCAATAAATAAAATATGACAACGTGCAATATTTCTGCAGCTACCTCATATATTTTATTGGCAGCCATAAAATATTATAGACGTAGATATGAAGCTAGAATAACAAGTGCAATTTTGTAGTTTTTAAACGTGTCAATAATATCCAACATTTTTATAAAAACTGTTAGAAAAAAAATACCTATATCTTAATAACGTTCCGGATTTTTTTATAACGCACTTTTATGTACATTCTGATATTTCTTTTTTTAATTTTATTTTATACATATATGTATGCATTTATGCATGTACGCATGTATGCATGTATATACGTATATAGCATACATGGTGCGCATAGGATGAAAAGTGAGACAGTATATTTATATGAGTTTTTGGTCAGTATTACTATAAATACTATAGCGAAAGATTTTCAATTTTTATCAATTCTACATAGATTTTTATTTTATCTATTCTACATTATAGATATATCAATTTCTCACTCCTCGATCTGAGAAAGAACACTCAAAGATGTCAAGAGATTCGACTCGCATAACTCCATTTCAAAATGATTAAATAGAAACTCATTTCTTATATATATTTCTGTAATGATATCCTCTTTTAAACTAATCGCCTTTGTTATCGGAGCTGAGTCAAAAAAGGAAAATTTCTTTTGTCGAAGAAAGCTTCTTGTCACGCTATTCTTTTCTGTTCGTTCAGCTATCCTAGTCCCACGGGTTTACATCTAGCAAAACACCTATCGCGTAACAAAAACGAAAAAAACTTTCGTGACATCCTGCTCTTATTTAAAACTTCTTTTACTTTTAACTTGTACGCTCACAGAATTTGATAGTAGAGCATTGCTTGATAGAATATAGTTCAAATTAATTATAAAAAGCCAAAGAAGAAAAAGTTCTTCTCTTTATTTGTATTTTATTTTAACAGAATTTGTGGAAAAAAAATCTTAATTAAAAACTAAATTAAAGCCGGTTATTTTAAGACACCTGCATATTTCATATTACGCATCAGGTTGCTTTAATTACCGATACTTTTCTCAATATAAACAAGTTAAATTGATAATTTTAATATCATTGGAGATGGAACGGCCGGAGAATTCGAGCAATAATGAGAGAATGTTCCACATCGCAATAGAGGGACGAAATTCCGCGTTAAATAATAATCCGACGTATTTTCTAATTATTTCGACCATCCAATTTATATACGAATATTGTCAGCTGTTAATTTTCGAATAATGCGCTTTGTCTTTTTTTTACAATAAAAAAAAGAAAGAATATTTAATTACATAAGCATCACATACACATCATACACGAGACTCAATTTTCACCAAAAAATGGTCAGTTTTCGGACTGACATATTATATCGAATATAACTGTTAGACATTTAGCCGTTTCACAACATTAATTGTTTGTTTAATTCATGATATATTCTATATGCCGAAGTAATACGAGATTTGATATCATGAGAGAGTATCTTAAATAAACTCGTATCGCTATACTGTATCATACGTGACTGTATCACTAAAACAAAAACAGAGTGTAAGATAAAAAGCCCATTTCAGATGTTAGTAGTGATGAATAGTAACGAGAACATTTCAGGCCAACGACCGCGACCGGTTCGGTTCGTTCGTGCTCAAAGATAGTAATAGGAAATGAGAGATAATTTTGATCTGACCATCGCGCATCGGTGAAAGGTAGATATCCTCTACTTCTTTTGATCGAAGAACTCCTGTAGAGGTGATCGTAAGCGCGGAGTTCCGAATGATACGTTATCTCGATCGCGTTATTAGATTGCTCATTGAACGCCGTAATCTTTCTGTGTTCCTTCACATAACTAAGTTCCCAGGTAACATACCTATACGTCAAAATGACATCAAAAATTGGCGATTACTGGTCCAGTGATGTCAGACGACCAAATAATACCTCATTTAAAACGTCTTTTTGTGCCTTAATAATGTTACAAAAACATCATAATATCGTGAGTTTTAAGTTATTTTTATAAATAAATGTTTTATAAGATAATTGAAAATATAAGAATGTCTGCAACAAATCCTTGATCAAAAATTGAGTTTAAATTTTTTCAAGTAATAAATAATTGTTTCTATTGTTTCATGTCTGGCATATTGCGCAATGCGTAAGTTACTGCTTGATTAGCAATATTTTGTATTTAAATAAATCTTGGCAATATTTAGTATTAAATTTTCATTTTTATGATAACTTCAAACTTTATATTTTTGTTTTTTACTTAATATAATGTTTGGTCATTTTTGGTCATCTTTTGACCAAATTTTGACGCATACCCAGGTAGGAATCGCCAATGCTGAACTATTGCGCCAAGCCTGGACCAAGCGTGAGCCAAGCGTGAATTTGCCAAGCCTTGGGCCTTCAGCCGGCCCAAGCTTGACCCAATGTACCTGCCATAGCACAACCGAAGTTTGGTTGTGCTATGGCAGCTACATCGGCCCAAGCTTGACCCAATGTAGCTGCCATAACACAACCGAAGTTTGGTTGTGCTATGGCAGCTACATCGGCCCAAGCTTGACCCAATGTAGCTGCCATAACACAACCAAACTTCGGTTGTGCTATGGCAGCTACATTGAGTCAAGCTTGGGCCGATGTAGCTGCCATAACACAACCAAACTTTGGCATTTTCGCTCAGCCAGGCTTGAGCCGAAGTATAATATGGCAACATTGGTCTAAATGTCTATATTAAAACTAAGTGTAAAAATTATATCTAAAATAACGATTTTTTGTGTAATTATTCGGAATATAAATAAATAAAAATTTTTCTAATTACTCAGTTTTATAAACCGCCAATCAAAGTCGATAAATTAAACTTTTTAACTGATGCTGGTCAGATCGTTGGTCGGGTTTCTATCACAGACTTCTATAATATGTATACTAAATATTGTTACTATTGCATAGACTGCCCAACTCCGTCGCCATCTTTGGCAGTACCTCATATAAGATATTTGTTTCTTACACTCACGTGATATACACTCAGCAAACTCGGAACTGCTCAGAACAGTTAGCGGTTTGGTGGTTAGTATATATTAGAAGTCTGTAGAGTTTCTATATTAATCGAATTCGTCAATTAATCCAATGGAATACTAAGGTTGTAGTTGCACAAGCATATAAAGTACGCGTTTGATATGAAGTAACCTCAAAAATATTATGTCAACTCTTTTATTTGAAACAAATATCGTCGGCCAAATTAGAACATTTTCTACGTTTTTAACGAAATTGGAGTTGAGGTTTTCTAATTAGGTCGACGATATATTACATGAAAACCATTATTTACATATTATAAGCATAAAATACTGTGTTGTTTATAATATGTTAATAATTAATTAATATTATTTGATTTACAATGCAATATATTGTTTCAAATAAAAGAGTTGTCATAATATATATCTTTGAGCGCTATTGTATAATTGTAAAAAAAAATTATGCGGAAATGCTTGTCGCGCGGCGAGCATTTTCGCGTCCTGCGAGGCGTCCTGTGTGCTGTGTCAGCTGTGTGCCGTGTGCAGCGGCGCAATGCGCGCGCCACTTGGGCGCGAAAGGTCCAGACGTCCAGACTCTCCTGCCCGATAGTGCCGCGATAGTATACATTTTGCATTTAGAACTTCGAAATCTTTGCGCTGCTATTTCGACATCAGCAGAACAGCATAAAGTGTCACTTTGGACTAGAGGAAAAAGCTTAGCAGTGCTTATTTATATATGCTGTATACTGACATACGTATAACTGTATAGCATTTTTATTGCTTCAAGTAAAAAATCATTTCAAGAAGAATAAGATTGAGATAAACAAGCAGCTTAAACAAGAGAAAATTCAAGTAAGTAATACTATGTGGAAAATTATCGTGCTTATCTTATTATAACTAATAAACGTTTCATAACCTCAATCTAAATTAATATCTATTATGTTGCATAAATAGAATGAAAGATAATATAGATGACCCAGAATATCTTCTTGTTCAATTTAACCAAGTCAGAAATGGCAAAAAGATTATTGAACTTGTACCCAAAACGTGGACAACAATAAATAAACGTATCTGGCAATGCCGTTATCCGCCTGAGGAATGTTATCCTAAAATTAACGAATGGATAAAAGAAAAAAAACAACCTGATGAAAATTGGGAGATGTATCCGGTTAAAGTTTTAACGAGTGCTCGTGAGTGTTTAGGTTATTATGGGAGCTTTCTAGCAAGCGACACAAGTCGACACAAGCATCGTTCTATCTTTCCTTTTTAGTAATGAGTAACAAAGATAAAACGATACTTGTGTCGACTTGTGTCGTTTGCTGGAAAGCTCCCTATGGTTATTTCATTTTTATGTTTATTAAGTGCCTTTTATATTTTTTATTACATATCTGCAGGTAATTTGGAACAGGGAATGCGAAGATTGCAGCGTGCTTGTACATCATTTTATAACCTGGAAAGTACAGATGATGGGATAAGTAAATATTCCCGTAGACCACAAGTACTTTCAGAGCAAGCGATATCAAATATGTTAAATGAAAATACATCATTAACTAGACAATCAATAAAGTCTGTAAAAAAGAATTCAATGAAAGGTACTAACTAACTATTTATTTTAATTACTACATATAGTTTTTATTGCACGAAATTATTTCTTCTTTTTCTGACGAAATAAAAAATAAACGAATATATATATTGCAGACTCGTAACTCGTAAGGTTTGAAGACAATATGTAAAGGATTCTTAGATTCCCTTTCCTGCAGGCATTCATCACACAGAAGAAATAGTGGGAGGATGTTAGCGCTCCACAGGAGGCTGCAAAGACTACATCTGAAAAGGACTGCCTGTGCCACAAATATTCAACCTTTGTTTAGCTTGACTTCTATTGGAGAAAGCTGACAAGAAGTGAAGCATAGGTAGAGATTGATGTGTAAGGGCATGGCACACAGAAAAAGGTTAGCAGTAAAATAGAAGCCGTAAGAAAATTGCCTATCACAATCGATAATTTGTGGATCGTTAAGAAAATCATTGATTGTGGTCGGTCAATTTGCTTACAGCTGCTTCAGTTGTACTGCTTACGTTTTTCTATGTGCTTACGACTCCCGGCTGACATTTTTCTTTGAATCCTCGCACTATTTCTTCTGTGTGATGAATGTCTATGGAAAGGAAATCCTAATAATTTTTTACTTATTGTCTTCAAACCTTATAAGTTACGAGTCTACAATATATTTGTTTATTTTTTATCTCGTTAGAAAAAGAAATAACAGATAACATAAAACTTAACTGCTACTCGATAAGCCGGATCTTTCGAGTAATGCCGGAGTACTAGAGTAGCACCAGAAAATACCTGGCAGCCGAAATTGACAGTACTAATTTAAATGTATACATTACAATTTTTGTAACTATTGACATTTAAAATTACAGGGATACCTCTTAAAAATGACGAGATAACCAAATTGCAAGATACGCAAAGCTATAAATTAAACAGTTTCCAAGATTCATCCAAAAATTACAAAAGTGGTACGTTATCAAATTATTCTCTTTTATTGAAAATTTTTTATATAAAATACTGAGTTATGCTAATAAATAAATATTAACTGTTTTAGGAAGTGCAAGTTCAAGAAATGAACAAATGCAAGATTCTGTATATCACAAAATATCAAGAGCTGGCGATAGGGAAGGCGGCCGAAAGCAACGAGGTTACAATTAATAATCTATATAAGTATATTATAACAATATATGTATATTAAATATTAAATAATCATTTTTGTAAAAGAGAAATGAGCCCTGGCAGTATTGTTTTTTTTACTTTGAGCCAAGCTTGGCTTCATTGTTACCCAAGCCTTGGGCCAAGCCTGGCACCTCGAGAACCCCGAGCTTTGCCCGAGGTTATCATCCCAGGCTTCAACCAGGCTTGGACCAGCGTAGTTGCCATGCTTGGCCCATACTTTCTCATCATTGGATCAAGCCTGGCTCGAGACTGGGCCATTTGTATATTCCTACCTGGGTATATGCCTGCTATAGCTAAGTTAGCACGCGAGTAAAAACGCGATTATATAAAACTTGCGACGTGTTTATTTTTACAAATCCCGCTTGCAGAATAAAATCTTATAAGTTCCAATGTTTAAACTGTCATTTTAAATAAAACATTTCGGTGTGAAATCTTCAGAGTGAAAAATATAAATTTTCAATGTCGTTCAATACGCTTTCAAATAGATTCGGAACGTTTCATAAATCTTAACAGGCTTGTGACTTTATCGAATTTTCGATTGAGTTCAAGTTGAGTAATGCGAATACTATCGGTTACACTATATGTAATACTCTCTCAATATCGTTATTTAAATTAAACACATTTCGCATAAAATCTTTTAAACATGATGCAGATTAATAAAATTGCCGCCTAGATTTATTCTTACGGATACTGTGAATATTCGTAATGCGACGAAGTCCCAAACGACCTAATTTTCTAAAACGAGGAACATGCTGGAAATCGAGGGGATTGTTTTTTTAGTCCCGGAAGTGCAAATTGATCGAGAGTCGATGACGAAAGATGTGATTTCCACGTTCGCAGGCTACACGCGATAGTAACAAAGAATCGACACTGTCGTACCGGCAATCCAATTTTCGGATCTCGGCAACAGCAGGAAAAACGAAGAGTGCGAAAGAGAATCACTTTTGCGCAGAGGCCAAGCACACCCAATTCTCACCACTGAAATAAACGAATTCATGCGTAAATTCACGTCGCGTTCTACTGGATTTAATTTATACCGGATCGAAGGATCGACAGACCATTCATTTCTCCACTCGTAGTTTTCATATCTTTCATTCTCTCACTACCTTCATTCTCGCGCGTACGTATATTATTCGCGATTCTCCACACGCAAGTAATATTGTACGACGTCGATTCATCAGTGATAATCACGGGCGAATATTTGGAATGTCAGGAACAAATATTCCCGCCCTTCCGTACGCACACACACACATACAAAGAAAAAGACTCCAATATCCATCAAAATATGAAGAAAGTAATGTCTCAAAAACATATATACTGGTGATATATATCTCGCGTCATTTTTATATTGCTGAATGTATATTTTAGCTGTAACAATAGTCGATATATTTGAACAAATTAAAAGAATTTCTAAATCTTTTAATAACTATCACATATATAAAAAATTAAAACATGTCTATATATATATAAGATGCTTAAATAATGTCAAATAAATGTTTATCAATAGACGCTTCCTCCGCAAAATTCTTGATAAAGATACCTATTAGCTAATTAAGGTAAATGTTACAATCTATCGATACTCAAATGCAACGTTCGCTCGAGATAAGATTCAAATTCGAGATCATTTAGCGTGCACAGTCAGCACCTTCGGGTTGTAATTCGCAATGCAGTACCATTCGTGGTCACATCAATGTAATGGAATATCGAGTTGCCTTTCCGATGCAATTCCATTTTCTCGCCGATACGAATTCTTTACTTTCACATGTACGACAACGTGACGTCGGTTTGCATCTGTTACGTGCTCACACAACAAACTTCATTCAACTCGGCTCGCGTATATTGATAATAAAAGCGATTCGCTTTCGAATCGCAGGTAATCTGAGGTATACGACGCAAAGCCATAATTTATACTTAATTTTTATTGTATCACACCACTTCTCGTTATCGATAAAAAAAAGACTGTATAAAGAAACGATAAAATGTACATACCGCAAAGTACCGAAGCGTATAAAAAAATACTGTTGCTTCAATTAAATGTGGAATTCCGGGGTGCCAAAAATATAAATAGTTGATTTAATTGTATAAATAGTGATACAATTGTATAAATAGTTAATTCAATATTTGAATTATTAAAACGACTACACTATGATTGAATCAACTATTTATGTTTTTTGCACCCCGGAATTCCACATTTAATTGAAGCAACAGTATTTTTTTCTCAGTTATACAATATTTATTAGACCGCATGAATATATATTACAATTGTAGATGTAGAGAAAAACCAAAATATTTCTTGTATCTAATAATTATCAGCAAAAACCAATATGCAGAAATATTATTTCACACGATTTCGAATATCATTTACGTCTGTAACAAGGAAAACCAATTCTTGAACTCGATTGTTGAGACGGCTGTCGAAATGCGTGACGATGAATCGTCGAAGCGATCCGATAAATGCCAAGTTTCACCATGTGGAACATCGAGCTCTCATCGAGACACGTTTTATCGTGGTTAGTAATTTGAAGCGCACGCCCTACCTATAACAGCTACTACTACTCGCGACTGAGGCATTCCCATAGAAATATAACTCCTACCACTAGGTGGATGCGCCTCACGCTCGTACATTAACGCGTATTTACGTCCGCTCCCGCCGCGATCATATCGTGCCGGTTTGCAAACGTGCCGGTCGAAAACGATTCGTTTCAGCCCTTACCGAGTATCTGCCGAGGAATCCTAAATCGCGCGGGCGTTATTCAATTACACCGTAGTCCTCATTACTTCTCCAGAAACAAGAGAAATGCTTATAAACATTTTTAGTTTATTCTACAATCGAGAAATTGTAAGTACGTTCGCGTGTTATACAACGCAAAGCTCATCCCAGTATCAGCTTTTTAATATTAATTAAAATTAAGAATTATACGAAGTAACTGATGAATTAAATAATGTATAAACTAATATTATTTATGGCAAGCGTGTGAGTTAATTCGAGTACCGATATTATAGAATCGTATAATCTGATGACTATACAGCGAAATACAAACTGTAAATTTAATTCCAGTAATAAACTGTGTAACTAGTCTATGCGCGATAAACTTTATAAAACACATATGCCCGTTTCACTAATAAAATTTACTTTATATTGCGTGCAAAATGGAAAAATAATTGATACAAATAATTACAAATATTTTAATATTTTGATTTTATATTGGAAAGTATTGATCTCTCAATAATTTTCTTTCGGTAATTAAAACGAATACAACTATACTGTATAATATTTAATATTTTTTTCAAAATCTTCAAGATTTGCACCCTTTATTTCTTTATTATATAAATAATAATACCAGTTATCGTTGTCAATAATTGCCTGAGGAGTGATCGCAGCTCTTCACAAGAAGCAATAACTTTCCAAAGCCTTTAAATTCCTTCGTAAATTGAGTTACAATTCTCGCGCATGTTGTTCTGCAGAAAAGAAGGGGTAAACTTTGTTAAGCCATTTGCATAACAAAGCTAAGGAAATTGAATTAAAATTCATTCACGTAATAGTTACGTAAATTGGAGAAGTTCTAACAAAACATGAAACTAATTTATGTGAAAACATTTCTTCATTTCATTCTAATAAATATAACTTTTAATAGCACTTTTTATTTTATCATTTCGACTGTTTATTGCAAACAATTAATAAATCAATAAATCGACAGTTTATATATGGCATTCATTAGACTTGTGCGTATGATGAGATGTATAATACATGTCTGATAAACGCCGCGACTATGTTAATTTGTAAAGTTGTATATTCGGTTCGAGACGTGGGCCGGAATTACAACACTCTCTGAATTTACTTCCTTTGTCATTATTCTGAAGAAAGTTCTAACAAAGATAGGAGAATGTCGCAGAATTTACACTAACAAGATTCGCTGTTTACCGAGCAATGTAGCATACACCCGATTTTATGAGTTAACGAGCTCGACTCTCATAAAAGATACAGCTGTTACTCGCCTATTCTTATTAACCAGATATAGAATGCTGCGTTCTACTTTATCATTTATTTACAAAAAGTTGTTAAGAGCTTAGCTTTGAAATTTTTTATAAACTCTTATTCTTTCGCCGTTGTTTTCTGCGAATATTTTTTGTTATCCCTTTAGATCAGATAATTTGTATAAGTTATTATTATTTGTTTCAATACACAATAGGAAAATTATTTCAGTGATTTTATAGCAAATTAGAATTGTAGTAATAAATTTAGATTTCATTACTCAAATTGTTAATTAAATTTTGTGTCCTGTAGTGGATATTTCATTATATCATATGTATACTACCTCATATTTAAAACATTACTTATTTACATAAACTTGGATGAAATACATATTTCCTAAATATCTCATTTCTATATTGTTAAATTAACAATATAGAAATCGCTAATAATAATATTGTAGGTACATTTTAAATGTTTGCGAGGTTTTATGACATATACATAAATTCGCAATAGCGAACAGTTGCTAAGCACTCACTATCAAACTTGTCATATTTACGTGGCTATGTGGTATTCACATCAGCTTTAAGGAATATTTTTAGGATAAACAGATCACTGTCACTCTGCACCGTGCACCGTGAAATGGTTGTCGTGGTGTTGTGGTTTGCGTGCTCAAAACACGTTTGAGTTACCACAACGTGTGCGCAGACCATTTTTCCTTGACATACGTATCTCTTTTTCCCATTTTTTTTTTTCAAAAGTGTAACACCAGAATTATTTCGTCGTTATAGTAGTTTTATTACATGTATCCTTTTTCACATTTGCACGAAAAAAAGATTTTGCATGAAAAACAAAATTAATAAAATATATTTTATTTTATATATCGCGCATCTGTTAATTCTAATTAATTTAATTATATCCGAATATTACACACTAGGTTCTTTTGAATAAAATAAATTATCTAGCACAATATTAAATGTAAACTTTATTAATTAGAAACTTGACTTTCTATATATGAAAATGTTATTTGCAATTGGAAGCAAAACAGTCGACAACTCGACAATAAATTCCAAATTAGAATTCTACTACTCTGGAATTCGTTTCCCTTTTTACGAGCTTGTCAGAGAGAACGCAATTTGGAGGCAACTCTCATTCTACTTTAGATCAATCACGACTTTCTTTCTCATTGAAGTTTAAAGTTATAAACCTTGACCAACTCTATATCGGTCAAAGTAACTTCGGAGACAAAACATAATACGGAATAAGTATCCGTGCAGATTTCGTAATTTGCTCGAGTGTCAAAGAAAGGTATAAGCACAAAAAGATCAAAGCAGCTGCTACACTACACGACGGCTACAAACGCGACGATTATCACGCGCGAAAGAATTAAAGATGTCTTTTGACTCTGGTTACTAAGAATAAATATCGATTAGAGAATTAATCGACTGCCATTGTTAACTTTTTTTTACAAATCGGAATCTATAATGACCATGCACATCTATAGTGATCAATGCAAAACAAAAAAATCAAGAAGTAGAAATCTCGGGACAAAGTAAGTTAAGAAATAATTAATTTGAATTTTGTTTGTGACCTTATAAATAACCTTAAAAGTTTTGTAATTAATCCTCACTCTACGAATCACAAAAGAATAACGAAATTTTATTTGGAAACTTTTAAACATGTTTGACAAATAACTACTCGGCAGAAATGACGAAATTATTTCGTTTTCGCAGGATAAAAAATTATATTTGCCGATCGTATTGCATTCGCTATTAGCAGATTATTGGAGAAAATTATTAAGATAAAACATGACAAAGTAACTATGTGCGTAATAATTGCATTGATAATTATAAATTTGAGGTAATATGCACACAAGCGTAATAATCTAGATGGGCCATATGATATTTTCTTCTATCACACAAAATATTATCATTAATAAAAATAATTCTTCATAATTAAAACAATAACAATAAGATATGTAATATTATTGTTATAGGTATAAAATAAATATTATTTCTTGTAAAATTATTATAAACTTATAATAAATTATATCTTTTATCAATTGGATAAAAACACAGACGTTTTTATAAAAATATTTTTTTTTGGGAAGCAAGATAATATTTAAAAATGCAATTCTAAAAATTTTAGTAAAATGGAATTATTCAAAAACTTGTAACTTTAGAATCAATGTAAATTTTAAAAGAATGTAATTATAAAATGGATTTGGTGGATTTCTAATAATATTTTATATCGATCACACTCGATCGACCGACTACCGATATAATACAAAACGCCAAATATTCCGTCAATATTTAAATAATATCCATTTGTCAACAAGATGCATTATCAATTTGCTTGTGGCGATGTACTAATTAACGTGACGCTAATTAGAGATTATCATATATCTAATGATACACAGTTACTAGTTAGAAAACTTGTTTGCATTAATTATCAATAATAGTTGATATTACAACAACGTATGCCTCATCTAGAGTAAAAAAAAATCATGGAATCTCTCTCTCTATTTCATGCTAAATGATAAACTAACAAATATCGCCTTAACTCAAATCGTGAGATACCCGTTTAACCAAATACAAAAAAATAAAAGTGACATCTCTTAGACGCTGTGATAAATATTTATAAGTAGAAAAAAGTTAATTTCTTAAATATTTATACTTCATATATACATATAATAATAGAGAGATTTTAATTTCTAAAAGATATGTAAAAGCATACATTATTTGCAATAACAAAAATATATATTACTGCTATCAATCTGATCCCCTTTTATCCAATCGTAGTATAAAAAGTATGATAATAATAAAGTTAATGGCATGAGTACTTCATATATCTAAATAAAGTATTATACTTTTTCCCTTTGCAATTTATTTCGTCCTATCATTTATATACTTTTTAGAACGTTTCTTCTTTCCGTAACAAGATATTAATTAGAAGTTCTTACGTAATAAATCGAAGGAAAATAACACTTTTAAATGTTGAGAATTTTCCGTCGACTGCAATTCTACATTCTCCAGAAAGAGAAACAACTTGTACTGTGAAAGAGGCAATACGATAAATTTCGCAAAAACTTAGTCCGTCTCTCTATCAAGATCGAGATCGAATGGGCTCTAACATGAAACGAGCATCGAGAATATTTCACCAGGTAGGGTGTAGGTTTCATATCGATCGTTTCTTGAATTACTTGTTGCGAGGGCGATTGTGCTGCGAGCCACAGACTTCCTCTTTCGCTTCGTTACATCAAAATTGGACGAGTTTCCTCGTTTCATCGGTTCGCTGATTCACTCCTTCCTTTCTTAGCTCATTTTTCAATTGACGCAAAACGGCGTAAAAATAAAAAGTTGAAATTCTCTCTCACTTTCATCCATCTCTTTTAAAACGCAAAAAAAAATAGAAATATATCTTCTGCATTATTTGTTAAGTAATATCGTTGAATTTACGTTATTTATATTGATTATATGTATATTACCTAAATTCTCTTCTCCCCCAAGAAAAAAGATAAAAAGATACCAAAAGCACGCATTGTAAAAAAAACTATCATGAAAAGACACTACTTTTATGTATTTAAAATTCAAGAAACATTTTACAATTTTTGTTTAAATTTGTTTTTCTTGCTAAAGTAATGGTATTAAAAAATCGCAACTGGGAATAAAAAATTATACAACGCTATAAAATACAATTCTTTCATTGTCCTACGCGCGCACTTTAATATTGAAAATGTTATATATCCAATAATTTTTGTATAAATATTTTATCGCGGTGCGAGATAACGAGATACCATAAAATAAAAGATATGAACCATTGAATAGTCAAAAATTAAATTCATCCCCGAAGTACGAAAACTCTTTCAAATAATCATAATAGAAACGATGCTCGCATAACAGCCATAAGTTTTCCGATTATTTCCAAGTAGCGTAGCTATTCACAGAGAGTATTTCTGTTCGTGACACGCCGTTTTCTCTCTATTAAAGTACTCGAATCAAATGGGCTTGCTGCATGTGGCCGCAATGGGAGGCAATCCTGATCTTATCTTCCAGAGCGGAAAGTGTCTTGGGAATCGAAGCATGTGTCGGTAAACTGATTTCTTGAGTGCACCCCGGGTAGAGTGACTTGATTGTTCACAAAGTCGTAAATGTTTCTTGAATTCTATAGTATAAAGTATAAAACAAGCAGGTACGTGCAAAAACTTCCATAATGCAATTAAGAATATTTCTTGATTATGCAGTAAAATTAAATCAGTAATATTTATGAGTATCTCTCTCCTATACATTTCACATAATGAATTATTAATATATCTATAATTGTAAGTTACATTTAAATCATAAAATAAAATTTTCGAGATTTTTATGAGACACGCACGTCAATTTCTGTTATATGGATTAATTACTTATTACATTTTTAAAAAGCAATTAATTGTTAAAATAATTTCGCGTTCAGTAAATAAAGAAAATGCCAAAAACTACGCTTTAAATTTTCTCATAATAATAATATTATATAATTATTTAGTCAATATAAGTTTACTCTTATTCGATGAAAATTATTTGTTCAACAAAAAGCATGATGATCAAGGAAGATCGAGTTTCTCTCGTCGCGGGAATATTTGCTTTCGAATCTCTGGCAAAAGGAAATGCGGAATATGCATGTATATGGCACACAGGTATTGAACTTGCATAGCTGTGGATGCTAATTAGCGGCATGCTTGTTATTTGATTCAATGCATTTTACCTCGTTCGAAGATATCACCGGTATAGCCCACAATAATTAAATTTCAGTAATTTAACAAAATAAATTTAATAATTTAGCGACTTAAAAATACAAGATAATTTTGTCTTTTGTCTTTTTCAAGTTGTTAAATTATTGAGGTCATTTTGCTGAAATATTTTATTTTGTAAAATTACTGCAGAGTTCAATTTGTATGTTGATTTCACGATAATTATCGTCATCATAAATTGTAAATTGCTATCATTTTGATGTTCGCGGTTGTCGCTGATGTTGATTGTGTCACGGTGACAGAGTAATTCCGCGCTATGGTTTCCGTCTTACCAAACTGTGTAAATATACCAACTATATATGTATGTACGAAATATATATTGAGATTATACTAGAACAGCACAGCGCCAGAAATTTACATACGGATGAGTTATTTATACCAGAATTTAAATATAGTAAATATAATCATGCTTCTTCATCAAAATTTAGGAGAGATTTAATCAGAAAGGAAACACTATTCAAATAAAGGATTAAAAGGTTAAAGTATTATATATTGTATTGTATCTATCTATCTTAATTAAAATATATTATTGAAAAGTTGTTAGAATAGAAAAGCACACAAACGATCATAACATTTTATCACATACAACATCTATTTTAATAAGATAAACTAAAGACACATCATTCCTGTGTCATGTTACGCTAGTAGATGCAATTCACGTAACATAAGATTGGATTACTATATAGGTTCCATTTATTATGCGTTGCTTGTCCAACAGATATTATATATAAAGCTTCATTTCGGCGCGAAATAAAAATTCCGACAAATTAATAAAAACACAAAAACTTCAAATGATAGCAATTATATTAGTTTTATCATAATTAAAGATATTTTTTAGTTTTAGTTAACCTAGATAAATTTAAAAAAGTGCAAGTATTTCAGTAATATACTCAAAGCAAAAGCCTACTATCTATCTGGTTAATTAAAACTTAAAAATATGTCTAATTACACTAAACCATATTGCATCAGAGTATGTTCAATATTTCATTCAATCTTCTAAGAAAATACACGGCGCCTATATTTACTAATCACTTCTAAATTGCGGGAGTAAAAGTCAGAAGCCGCTCTACGTGAGACGCATAACAACCCGCATCTTGACCCGCAATTTAATTTAACGCGATTACTCAGTCTCTCGAATTTTCCACGTACGAACCCTCTGCGCGTTTACCGACGTTTTATTTCTCCCGTTGCTTTCTCACTTCGACGCTTAGAGCCAACGTCAACACATTCAATCTGCGCTCATTGCTACCGCGTACCTCCATTAATTTCTCGTCTAGCAACCCTCGACCGGAAAGAAAACGCATAAAGTTTACCAAGTTAAATGTTATAATTAATTGCTAACATTTCGTTACATCTAGATGAAAGACTCATTAACGAACTCTACGGAATCGTTATGTCGCGTATCACCGTGTTGTAGCGTTGCTTCTCAACCCGCTATAAACCACACGGTCGCTATAAACCTGAACATTCGGCAGAGTGGAATGAGAAAAAGTCTTAAAGACCAGACGGAAAGGGAGATAAAAGAAAAGAAAGCTATCGCGTAAAGATGGTAAAGATTTACGGGCAAAAAATTCTGCACTGTAATATAAATGTATTTTAAGACATTGAAACCAGACGTATAAAATTAATTATTTATAAAAAGTAAATAGTTTCGGGAATATTTATCATCTTCTTGTTAAGATTTCCAGGAGAATAGATTTATATATAGGCAAGCACGTAATATATTAATAATATTTCCTAAGTTTTTTCCTAAATATTTACACAGAAAATAAAATACATTTAGTTACACAGATGCCGCTTGATTTAATTTATGATAAAATTTTTGCAGCGTAGAAATCGACATGAGAAAGCCTATTCTAAGCACATACATTCATATATGATAAGAATACTTATCAACATACTAATATATGTAGTCTTTTATACGTGGAATAGTTTAATTGATAAATATTTCTGTCATTATTATTTTATTTTTTTTTTGTTGTTGCTTTACGATAATATTGCTTTTCATCCGTTAACTCCCTGCTTATGTGTTTTTTTTTTTTTAACATGTTGAACTTAAGTTTCTTTATTAAAATCAATCTTTCTTAATTAAAATTTTCATTTATGATAAATATTTAAAAAATCTGTCTTATATTTTTATAAACAAATAGCATATATCAGTTTATTGACCACAAAGAAATCTTTTGTGACTAAAAGGGATTGAATTTCGTAACATGTATTTTCATGCAAATTTAATTTATTCCATTTCGCTCCTTCGAAAAACGTCGCAATATAAAGCACAAAGTAATTTCAAAGCAGCATCAGTAAGCTCTTGTGCATTCTCATTTTTTCCCAATATGCATATTCGCGTTATAACATGAGAAAGTACTTCGATTCATAAGATTTACAAATGCGTTTTATGTATTTGAAAAACCCGAGAATAGATCCTTTTTGCTTCTGGTTGCTATTTTTATTTTTATTGCATCAGCCACTGTAAGACAGTTATTGTTGAAACTTGTAACGAAATAATCGTGAGCTAAATCTGGAGTATTCGGGAAAATCTGGGCGTATTCCTGAAGATTGGATTAAATTAAAACCCCTAAAATAACCGAAAGAGGCTAACATATACAGATAACTTCTTTTAAAGATAATTAAATTTTAAGGAATTCTACAAAATTAAATTATATAGGAACCGAATATCTTGAAAAAAATCACAATTTTATAATCCCAATAATTGTGCGGGAATAGGATAGAAAGCTAGAGCGTAACTCAATATTCCTCGACCGTAACGCGCGGTTTTCGATGCCAAACCGCTGTCGCAATTTCAGTAATAGCCAATGAGCCGAAAATTAGAACGATTTCACCCAGCGTAAAAACGAGCGCGAATATTCACAATGTTGACGATCGACCCGGAATAATCCGCACCGCACCGGTCAGAATTGTTGGAGTACATTTGCAAATAACCCGAGTTCCGAATAATGCCATTGCAAGCGTGTGGATATATCGTGATCGAATATCGAGATGTATCGAGATATGTTCAAACACGGGATATGTTCAAATGTGAAAATGTTTGTACATATTTTTTACACGCATGCAACTTTGATATTTCATTTTATTTCTTCCATATAGATTCACCGTTTACGTTATTCCATCAATATAAGCGTTTGTTCGTTCTTGAAAATGTAACGGAAAATATACCTACACGTCAGAAGTGATGCTTTTTAAAGTTCCTTCGTAATGAGTTTGCCAATTACGATGAGTATAACGATAGATCAAGTGATCCATCAATTTGTAAGTTTTGTCGAGAATACTCTTCGAGCACGACAGTTAGCAGCTCTACCTTTACTTTCTCAATTGATAAGATACTTCAAGCGCAAAATATTAAAGGGTGTATAAAGCAAACGAGGGAAGTTTATTTTAATCGATATCAGAAGAACAGTTATGCAATAATGTATTATTCAAGATAGATAGAGAGATAGAAAGAGAGAGAGAGGGGGGAAAGAGAAAGACAAAGTAAGAAATAAAGTTAATATATTACATTAAGCAAACCATTAAAAATAGGTTGACATTTATAATTTTTAAAATAATATATACATTATATTTTACATTCTTCCTTAAATCAATCTATATCTATTAGGTATTCAGTAAAACGCTGAATGAATGTGATATTATAAGAATAAATTTGAAAATTTGTACTTTACAAGTTACAGGCGTAAAATAAAATTATTTGTTGGCCTTTTATTCTATTCGATTCTCGTTACAATAAATTTTTAAAAAATTATCTTTGCTTTGATTATTACAATCTATTTTATAATAATCATACGCTACACAGAATCTTTAATTTTTAATTAATCTTGAAAAAATCAAAAAAGCAAGTTTTATTTTAATAATTATTTTTAGACACACACATTTTATTTTTTTATTATTTTATGTAGCATCTCTCTCTCTCTCTCTCTCTCTCTCTCTCTCTCTCTCTCTCTCTCTCTCTCTCGTAACATTTTGTCAGCCCAACTAAGTTATTAAAAAATATTAGCATACATTAAATAAATAACCTGTTTGCCCTATAGAATTTCAAGTTCATATGTCTGTTTACGTGAACGCAGTTATAAGAAAAATTCTCCCCCATCGTCGTTTTCTCTCCTTCTTTCTTTCTTTCATATTGCACTTGTCGGTTCGCGTCTGAGCCTATCTCGCTTCGGGAAACCGTAATCTTGAAGAAGGGAGCATGCATTATCGTGTGCACAGATCCGTGAAAATAAGGTCTCGTCTTCCAACGCAAAGCACAACGAAGATCGAAAGAAAAACGAGAGAAGGTGCGAACAGCATCATTCACGATGGTTGACCGAATATACGCGTCGATACGCTTCCTCTTTTGTGTGTGGTGTTGTGTATGTGTGTTTGTGTATACATGCATGTATGTGTATGCTATTTTTATATTCTTTTACTAATTTGTTTTTATTCACCCTTTCTTAATATTCATAAATTTTATAAGCCGAATGTAAACGTCTTCTAACAAAAAGTAAATTTGTTTCTATTGATTTGTTGGTGTTTTACACGTGAAAAGCGTTTCTATCGCCATTTCTTCCGCCGTCACAGTTTAGCGAGAAAAAAGAATAGAAGAAGAAAAATGAAACCTCGAAAGAAAAAGAAAATGCGAAACCCCTAGAAAAGAATTGCCTCTCACCCTCTCGATATTCGCGACACTTAAGCTTTTAGCAAACATTTACACTAACTATGTATAGAAATAAGACTGAGTTTCATCGGTAAACACTCCCAAACCAGGTGCGCAAACGAGAAGCTGAAGAACGACGTTCTTCAAGTGTAAGATTGTAAAGGCGGAAAGTTAATTTGTTATGCAGGCGACAATTGCGTGTCTGAAATTCTTCACGGTCTTCAACATTCAACTACAAGTAACAGTTCGCATTGCATAAACGTTATGCTTAACGTAACTACATAAAAGATTTTAATTTGACATAGATTGGCGCACACATACATTTCTCCCGATATACGTTTCGTGTCGCATATAGATAATAATCAGAATAAGAGAATTTGTAAAATTATCTATGATAAATCGAGCCACAAATTTTAAATTTTAAGAATATAATGATTGATGCGCCTATTGTTTTAAAAGCTTAACATTATCTTTAGAGTTATTATAATACAGCAAATGTTAACTTGATTTATGTTTATAACCGTAGATCAATATGATAAACAATATAAGAACGGCAGATTCAACAGGTGTTATGCTGCAAAATTGCGTGGAGTAAAGTCCAAACAATAAGAAAAACAAAGGTGAAAATACATCGGATTTGCTGTAAGCCGTGTTACAAGAATTTCATTAAATTCGGCTTTGTTCTATAGTGTACGGCCGTGTGATATTAGCTAACAAAACGATTAAACGCACTACAGGTAAAATTTTAATTTTATATCCGGTACGACGGCACAATCAGACAAATGTACGTATATCAATAACGCGTTCATTGTATAAATTATTTTTATGTAAAATAACATTAAATAAATAAAGAACTATAGGTTTAATATTAATATTAATGAATAAATGAATGAAATATTTAAATTATTTACCTCATTTTTTGCATGTGTGTGTGTGCGAATTCTATCTGTGAGTATCGACCGGATATTCATATTGTAGAGTTTTATTGATTAAACCTCTCCCTATTCGCACAACACAAAACAAATTACCGTATACTGATTAATTGACCAGCATATTCAATGCAATGATGAAAATATTAATGGTTCAAACAGAACAACATCATTATTATATTAACACCTGCGTTTATCAACAACAAAATTTCATCGACATAGAGATATATAAAAGCACCATTGATAAAAGAATCATTAAGCTAATTAATTTGTTAATTTAAAATATTACTTTTAAATAAATTGCAAACAGAATTGTGTCACGTTATTATGCATTCCAGGTTCGATAAGCAACATAGACGGTGCGGAATATCACTGCAACAAAACTGCCGTGCGAAAAGTAATCAGCGGAGTCGTTGGTGCAGCGAGTTCAGTAACTTCGATTCAAGTTGCCAATCTCCTACGATTGTTTAAAATTCCGCAAGTAAGTAAACCTTAGGTTACATTCATTCTCCTAGTACAATATATCTTGACAATAGAGAAATATTTATACAAAATATTTCGCGAAAATTATTATTTCTCGAACAATTCTTCCCTGAGAAAGCAGAATTCTTTTATAAATACTTTTATTACGTGATGTTTGTCACGTGTATTTTCGCCTCATCGAATAAAATGAAAAAATAATGGTGAACGGAAATTAAAGACTTATTTGTATAAAAATTTGTAAATACATAATAAATGATTTATGACATAAATAAAAAAAATATTTGATTATAAAATAAAATACTGTAAATTTATATGAACTAAGAAAAATATAATCCTGTTTTAGAAAATTAGTAAAATAAAATAGTGTAAACAGAGAGACAAATATATAATGTACATTACAATAAATGTGTAGCGATTGTGGCGCAGAGATATGTGCGCTACTCTAATGAGCCAAAGATCCGAGTTCAAATCCGACCACCAAAAATCATCGGTTTTTATACAATCGCCACCTCTCGAAAATGGCGTGGCAACCCCCCGAGAGTATGTTGCCACGAGGGTGTACTTTCTCTCTAGCTATAGAAAGCCGATTTGGAATCGACATTAAATTGCAGATCCCTTATATCTAACGCACAGATATAAAAAGGGGGGGGTCTCGAGAAACCGACTATTCTGTTGTGTCATGTCGGTTACCCGTCGTTCCAATAATTTCACATAAGTATTACGATTCTAGCTGTGCCATGCACGATAAAATTATTCTTCTATCGTTTAGATATCCATGTTGTTGTCAGTTCGTTTAAATGTTATTTCGGCTATATTTAAACGATAGAAGAATAGTTTTGCCGTGCATTTTTTTCTTTTAAAATATCATAGCATCATCTACGAACACTATTATGTCACAGAACAAATATTCAACATAAATCCACATTCTTTACAGTTACACCATTCGTATTGTAAAACGGGAATAGGCAATTCAGTAATTTATTTCACATCTAAAAATTTTATCACGTTCTTTGCTATTTTAACCGCCTAAAAAAATTACGCTGCTTTATAATACTTAATGAATATATATTTCGTTTATATTAGATAAGACGTGTTTAATCTGTAAGCTGTTCTTAATTTGACGTATAGACTGTATCGAATATAGATACCAATGAATATTTTATATTTGACTGTTAGCAAATGTCATATTTTCAACAACTTTTATTTATTAAACTTGCTAGTTTCTTATTTTGACTTATTTTTCATAAGGCAGCAGTCACTTTTACAATTTGGCGTCGATATATAGATATTTGATTTGACCAACAGCGCAAAGATGACCTACTTTTAGAATATTTTATAACTGTATTTCATAATTTTGTACACATATACTAAAAAGGGTCTTAACTAAGAAATTCGTAATCGTAGTTTTAAGATATTTACATACCTACTGTATTATATAATTTTACTTCACCTATGTTGGCTCTTATTCGCTTCTTATATTTACTTTATCTTTTTTATTGTATAATAAATGTGTTTTTTACAATTCTCTTTATAATGCTCATTACTAAGATTTAAATATTGTCGTACTTCTAGTGATTGAAGGATGAAAATGTCAGGTTAGATGGCAGTAAACCGTGAAAACTTCATTCTTGTCGAAAGTTTACAGAACCTGCGGTTTAAAATCTTCGTACCGTGAAATCACCTCATCCAACGCTATACTTTCCTTATAAGCCATTCGAGTCTCTTGGCCCGTTTTATCTCTCAACGTTCTATTAGGTTGAGGTTTAAAGGGTGTTACTAATAACACGTCCAACCGCGAAAGAGCCATATTGCTATTAAACTTTAACTAACTCTCTGTTATTCCGATATTTGTCGCCGACTAAAGGTAAATCAAAATGAAATTTCGATAGCGTCATAGTTCGTAATTCCTTACAACCGGATAATAAAATAAAATTTAACGATCATTGTTAGCAATATCAAACTTAAAAAGAAAGGGAAAATAGCTTTCACTGTTATAAATTTATTTCACTATTATAAATTTATGATTTGGCTTAAACATGTACTTTTTTATAATACGGTATGTACGAGGGATTGTAATGCAACTAAAAATCTCTTAAATCATTTAAACCTGCTCTCTTCCTCGATATTGATATAGACCCAGAGCCGTCTAATAATGATAACTATAATAGGCAAATGTTCATTATAGCGCAACTCGAGGACAAACTTGAACTTGTTGATCATCGAATAAGATACTTGAATCACGGAGGCTCTGTATGCAGTAACTTTGTAATAATAGTTCATCTAAAGCTCCTTCAGTACCAATCGATCCTGGTATGCGAGTTAGAAGATTAACCTGTTTATATCGCCCACATTGTCACGATCTCATTTTATGTTGAGTTTCTCGCCGTAATAGATACGTATATAGTAGAGGTCGAGCTTTCGATAATATGTGCATTTACATGCAAACATATGAAGATTACAATAAGAAAGGATCGAAACAGCTATTTGGTATGACAATAGACGATAATGATCTTTAACTCGCGTGGAGTAGGATACGTGACGCGATCGATAGTGTATTAAATGATTCACGCTCATCGAAGAAAGACGCGTGTTCTAAAGACACTTTGCATATGCGCTGCAATCATACGTCGAATATTTTAACGATAAAATTTTCTCCTATAATTTGTCAATTCTTGATACGTTACATGCAAAATTAGAGACATATTATATAATTGAAAACATGGCACATATCCTTATAAGAAACGATGTTACGATTGTATATACGATTCTTTCTTTCGTGCGACTCAGGTAAGTACCTGTGGCAAAGAGCGAGCCTTCGCGAAAACTCGCCTGTCGCCGATTCATGCCTCTGAAGATCCACAACGGCCGCGGCGGAGTTTGAAAGAGATTTCGCGGGGATTT
Source organism: Temnothorax americanus (assembly GCF_048541705.1). Taxonomy (NCBI): domain Eukaryota; kingdom Metazoa; phylum Arthropoda; class Insecta; order Hymenoptera; family Formicidae; genus Temnothorax; species Temnothorax americanus. Next base: position 5,295,439 of record NW_027509547.1, on the reverse strand, counting down.
CAGGAGAAACGTGAAAGGATCAGGCGAAATATAAGTCTAGGGAAACGGCAGCGGATTTAATTTCAGTCCATAATTCTTTCCGTGGGATTTCTATCCATTTCTACGGCTGGGCATAGGTTTGCGAATCAATTTCACGACATCGCGATTTATATCATCGTACCAATTACTAGAAACTGAGAGAAACTGATCTTTGAGACGCATTTGAATTGCATTTGCATACGAAAACAAATAATACCAAATATTGTCAAAGTCGCAAATTTTATTTTATACGCAAATTAAAAATAATAAATTTGAAAAAAGATGTAAAAATATTATAAAAATGGAAAATATATATGCAGATGCACTATTTCCTCTTTATTTTTTTAAATTAGTAAATTTGTTTATCGCTGAAAAAACGTATTAATCAGTCCAAAGTCCACTGTACTGAATAATAATAATATAATGTTTATATAATGTAATATTCAGATAAAATATTTTAAATCATTAAAAAAATAAGGATTACATCGGCAGAAAATATTTATTGCATTTAATATTTTATCAGACGCGAAGTTTGAATTACTCTTCGAATCGCGATATTACTGCAATCAACAATAATTCCATAATATCGGAACTTGCGTTATTACTTTACCATACATTTCTAACTTATGTTCGCTAAAAACTTTACCTGAGCCTAACAATGTATTAGTGTCCGTTTTTTTATTTATCAAGATCGTTACCAAGAAGTTATAAAACTTCTTATATTCACTGCGTTGCAGCATTGCAAAATATGCGAGTTTTACTTTTTTCGTACTTACTCTTGCTTTCTTTGACGCGTCTATTAAGCTATAGTCGATCTTGTGAAACTTTATCACGTCGGCGTTATGCTAAACTAGAAAACTGTTCGAGAATGTATGTGACGTAAAACGAGGATCGCTTTTTGCTCACGACGTATTCCAAAAAATAATTGCAAACTTTTATAACTTCCCCGACCCAGTCAATTTCATACTTTTGCTTAAAAGCACGAGGTAACAAGTTCGTTTTCATGAAGAATTTAAATGCTCACTACTATTTCCTTGAATAGAGTAAACTTTCTAACATACTCAATTCCAATCAATTATTTGCAGTTATTATGGTAATATAGTTCGAATTGGATATTCTACATGGCATGTATAGTTTATATAATATATAAAAACATCAATTTTTCTAGTCTATTGCATTATATAAACTTTTAATTAAAAAATTATAATTACTATTACTAATATTGTCGTTATTGTTATTATAATAAACTGATTAATATTTCAATCTATAGCTCGAAAAACTGCTGCATTTAAATCGCTTATTTTTTATGTGATAACAGAAAAAGCTATCCGAGAAAAAAATAAGCGCTACTTGTGTCCCACAAACTTACCACATTTTTCTTTTATCCCTAGCAATTTAATTTATCCATATTCATAACACTTTTACGAAATCGGAAAGCGCTCGATCTTCATCACCTTCGCGGCAACTTGAGGCAAAATCTGATTAAAGTCGATCTCCTCCAATGACAGAATACGTCTCTATTATTAAGAACTTTATCTTCCAAGATGACATTTCATCATAAGAGGTAATCAATCTTATAATTTTGATGCCTCATGGCATGCCTTCTAAATATTAGATTGCCACATTTTAAACAATCGGAACAATCGTGAAAACTTTTTCGAAACTATTTTACGTATACATTAAATACTAAATTTTATGATCTATATTGGATATGTATAAAATGTGTATAATGTGTATAATAGTTTATAATAGGTAACGCAACGTCGCAAAAAATAAGTGTTATTAATACGTTATTTGCAACATTCAAGGCACGTTCTTGCGCAGCGAGAAAGAGACGTATTTCTTGATTGACTGTATTATCCCGAAACAAAATACATTATTCATCATGTTAACCGCGACTTATATCGACAGTATCGTTGCTCGTCACAGTTACGTGCGATCCGAAGCGGCTGCGGACGACCGCTTAGCTAAACGATTTCTCCGCAACTTGTCAACGCGATGACGTACAATCGACGTAGAAACACAGGCATAACACCCCGCGTGAGCACCAAGCACGTGAACGGAAAGTGCATACACGTCAAAGGGAGCTTCGCTATTCGTGTCAATCAGTATCTACGTATACACGTACCTACATGTGTCGCGACATGATCGACAAGCGAACAGGAGTCAGTTCACAGGATTCGATAACACACGCGAGCAAAGACTCAAGGCAATTCTGTGAGAGGTAAGCTAAATTACAGTCTCGGTACTCATGCTTAAATTACTCCGTATCAAGGTCCACGATTTGAAATTCATCAACGTTTGAAAATTGTTAAATTAATCAAAATATAAAATAAATTATATTTTGTAAAATAATTTGTAAATTTGTGCAAAAGCTGCTCTTATAAAAAATTAATGTCTATGATAGAACTGGCAAAGTAATATGATTTCGCCCGTGAAGTGTCCTTAAGTATTTACCCATATAGATAGAAGCAAGAGTTAAGAGCAGAAGAATTTAATTTATTTGATTGAACAATTTAATTTCCATGTAATTAAAAAAATTATAAGACTTGTGTAGATATATTATAAAATATTATAATTTCCAATAGACAAAACAGAGTTGTTTTAATCCCACCAAGTACGTCACCATCGTCACAAATTTTAGTCGCGATTTTCGCGAATCGAATTAGTCAGAAAGAAAACGCTCAGCGGCAATTTCTGTAAGTGGATTTCCATCTCTGCTAGAAATGCCGAAGCTCGTGGGATTACGATCGAGATTCAAGACGTATATAAGGCAACGCAAACTCAAGTCAGTGAACTAAATAATGAAATCGCACCTTGCCAGCAAGCTGCATCGTCCTTACGAAATTTCTCACTTGGAAATATCCCGTAGCTTGATGTCGTAGCTGAGATTTGAATAACGATCGATAATCCTTCTTCCGTTGCTCCTCGATCATCGCGGCATATAGTTATTGGTAAGGAACAGGACGAGGAGATATAATACAAAAATTTGAAATCGGAAATTACTTCGCGTAAAAATATTAGAGAGAGAGAGAAAGAGAGAGAGAGAGAGAGAGAGAAGGAAACGCTCATTTATGTGAGATGTCTCATCGTCTAAAGGCGAAATTCAGAAATAATCTCTGAAGAAAATAATTAGATTCTATCTAATCTATGGAGTCTTTAGACGGGTGCGATTTACATTATCCGATTAAAAGTATACTTATAATCGGTCGTAAAATTTTTTAATTAACGCGAACTTCATAACTTTGGTCGCCAGCAATTAGCATTTTTAACGCGATCTAATTCACCTCTGAATATTCAATCTGATTTGCGATAAATATCTTCAAAGTAGTTATTCTCCTTTTCTATTGTAATAAAAATTAAAATTTTTTATATATTAAAATTTAATAATAATTTACTATACATATGCGATGTAAGGGCACGCACATAATCAACTTCGATATATTATATTAAATTTCCAGACACGTTTAATTACACAAAATGCAATTTATTAAAAGATTGATAGAAATAAATAATCAAATTAAAAGTCACGCGCTTGTGTTAGTAATTAAATGGAAAAAAATAGTAATATAAAAATTATTTTTGAGATACTACACACACACACACACACACACACACACACACACACAATGCAGTCAATATATTAAGTATATCAAATTTTTTTACAAAAAGCCCTATAAAAAATTGGAGAATTTATTGAATAATTCGGGAGAATGTATCCCTTATTCCATTTTATCGGTGTAGCGAATTGTGCTTGTAATTTCGCGCGGTTCGGGCGCAGCCGGTTCATTTCAATTAACGATAACATGGTTTCCTATAGGTTTTACAAAAGAACTAGCTATACATTGATATGATGAGCTCCAGACATGGTAAAAAGTGCAAACATCCCAACATAGAATTCATATCATATAATCTCTAATTAACTCGCGAAGCAGAACAGTAAAACACATAATACGTTATTTAATCTTCGCCAAACACTAATTTTCCGGTGTAAAATTTTGCAAAAATGTATTGTACAAGATTAAATTATTCGACGATACATTTCTAAACAAATACTGTCAGCTTTTTATATGTATATTGTAATAATGCGTATCGACATTTGTATCAGCTTTATTGATTATTTTGTCTAATTACGTATATGATACAAATATACATAATTGTCAAATTTTTTTATTTATAATATGTTATATATTTCGTCAAATAATAAATTGTTCTTGTATATGTGTGTGTGTGTGTGTGTGTGTGTGTGTGTGTGTGTATCGATAAATAATATTAATTAAATTATTTATTATTTATTTCCTATTTATCCTATTTATGGTTTAAAAAATGAGAATTTTCATAATTTTTTGCCATTTCTCCCCAGGTATTGCTAATTTAAAATTTTCCAGACCTTCAGCATCGTTGATGAGAAAGTGAAAAAAAAATGAAAAAACTTTGAAAGCTCGAATGTGTATCACGCACGAATAATTAATAATAGAAATTTATTCTTTTCGTTCACAAGAGTTTTATATATACATTTATTCCAATCAATATTTTCGCGTTTTAACGTTAAAGACATGCAAAGAAAAATACGGACGCTGTATAATCAATCGAGCAAGCCAATCAAGCGGATCGAGATGAAGTTTCGTGTGATTCTTCGATGCGGCACACGGTGCATGGTCGGACGAGCAAGTTACTACAGTGGATCATACAGTAGCCACTCTGAATCTGACAAACCATGATAAATATATTCGCCATGGCGTGCAACAACCGCGATGTATGATAGGGCGCGCGTTGTTCCGGAGAAAAGTAGCGCTGGTACCTTCGTGGCGTGAGATAACGCCGCCTCGTTTCTCACTACATAAACTCATCCGATGCTTACGCATCGATGTCACTTGTACAGATCGAACCGTTTGAAACCTCGTTACTGGCTAACAAGACAAATCGAACGATGATCGGGGGCAACCGAACCAAACCCTTGAGCATCACGAGCATAAAAACGTAAAAATCTACGATAGAGATAATAACAAAATTATAATAAATGTTATAATAAAAAATTGAATCTTGTTCTATTTCGGGCTATTCGATATTGTTTTTTAACGAATCCAAATACGGAGAACGCGCGGTGTAGGAATTTAATTTATACAGCAACTTGAAAAACCAGGTTGATAATCATAAGAACGAAGAACGATAATGGCATATCTTCGTCAAAGATCTTCAAGGCGCAACGCAATTGTATCAACCGGCAGCAAGTCGATTTCGAAGGAGTCGCCTTTCTCGACGAAAAGATGATTAATTATGGCGTGTGTTGCCACATGCGGCTAACCCAAAATCGTCTGTTCTTCGATAAGCGTCACAAATGGTGAACGAAGAACATTGTATGGAAAGAGGGAGAACTTCATAGATAAATGACAAACTAATGATAGAACTTATAATAAAGTTACGATGAAACGTATGACTTAGATAAACGATCCTTTATGTACAACCGTCGTCGTTTTCCGAATGCTCTGTCTCTCGAGATTAAATTCATATACTCGCGAGTAAATCGTTATTTATATTAGATCGTCAAACAGCTAAATGTATTTGATTTTACCCTTCGTCACATATCTATATCCTCATACTCCTTAAACTTTGTTCTTTGAATACGGAACTTTGATTTCCGAATCATTCGATCTGTAGCCTGTAGATTCTGCGACCCTTTAGTCTTTGAATTCTTACATTGTTGAATTCTTGAATCTTTCTTGAATCTTGAAGCTTCATAACAACTGTTTGATTACTTATACTTTTCGAGCTTTGATGCTATATTTTCCTGCTTTAATATTAAGCTCGCTGAAATATTTTTAGTGAAATTTGTATCACTGCGTAACGTTACAAAATCCGACGAGATTCCAGCAGTATAATATAGATCGCTTTAAAGAGTATCAAACGATATAAATTAACCAGTTGTCTTTACTTTTCTTTCTCGAAAAAACCGTGTACGAGTTTACATGTGACTATCTAAACATTACACGTTTTCGCTTTCTGAGTCTATTTCCGCGGTAAATTTAGAGAATTCGAGGCTAGCAGAAACGACGGCCACTTTCAGAAGGATCCAAGTTTACTTCGCTTTTAGTCAAGCGCAACCACTCGCCTGCAATCACAAACAAGATTACCCAATGCCAACGCAAATATCCGTATTCTATAATGTCGTATGCAACGCAATGAAACCCGCGATATCGTTCTTCGATAGACTTCAGAATTAGAAAGAAATTTAAGAGGGAAAGAACTTTTCAACGTTCAGACATTATAAATACAATTTTGGAATCAAGAACACGAACGATAAAAACTCCATACAAGTTTTATACATTACCGTTATTATATCACCGAATACGAATATACTTCTACGCATTGGTATAGCAATCTTTTTACGTCATAGAAATTTATGATACTTCGGAAAAAGAAGACTTTACAAAATAGCCGAGAACTCATAAGTTTATATTTTTTATATATATTTATGAAGTTTATAATTCTTTCTTATTTATTATATAAAATATTAATAATACATTTTTATATCTTGTACATCATCTTAATAGTTTTGTTATATTTTGTACCCAAAAAAGCTTTTTCGTAAAAAGCTTTTATTTTGTTTTTAGTGTACAAGCTTTTTACAAAAAAGCTTTTTATTTAAATAATACAAAACGCAAATAAATAAAATACTAAGAATTCAGATGTAAATTTTGATCTAAAAAAAATAAAAAGAACGTAGATATTAAAGAAAATGAGATTTTAGATATTTTGAAATCAAATTATACTTACAATTAGTTGTTTGATAATCTAAGATAAATATCGATTTAGTTGCGAGTTTTTATATATAAAGATTTATGGATTTAAATAAAGTAACTCGCGAATATAAATTTAATCTCAAGAGCTAAAACATTTAAGAAACGATAACGGTTAAACGTAAACAACGTCGTTTATCTACATCATGTGCATTTCACTGCATTTTACATAAATACAAATAAAAACATTTTATATAAACATGCTGCACAAATATCTTAAAAATATCCACTTGTTACAAAATCGTAACAACGGCTAAGTATACATGCCAAACGTCGCAAAATTTACAGCAATTCCCTTGTTTTTGAATAATTTAAGATAGAAAGGTGCCTATTGTGTTGTACATAGGTCTCCTATTTCTCGACGAGTCCGGAGCTTTCCAACAAACAACGCTTCGAATATTTCACCCGTACGATACCCAGCGATCACTATCAGGTCAAAGCGATGGTCGACATTGTATTGACGATGGGTTGGAGCTACGTTTCCATCATTTACGAGGAAAGCAACTACGGTATAAAAGTAAGTGCTTGATCATAATATCTGATTTTAAATTTATAGGTTGTATTAGAGAGAACGCACTAGTATATATATTGTGCTCAAATACTAGTATATATTTTTCTTTCTATGTATCGTATGATACTGTATATAATCTAAAAAGAAGTACAAATTTTAAATATGTATATATATATATATATATATAATGTTAAATATATAATATATAATATATATATAATATATATATATATATATATATATATATATATATATACAATAGAGTCTATTTGTATGTGTGTTATCATTTCTGTTACATATTTAAAATTTGTACTTCTTTTTAGATTATATACAGTATCATACGATACATAGAAAAAAATATATATATCGTTAAAATTTTTAAAAAAGTAAGTAACAAAATATCTTTCTTATTAATATAGATATTGTAGATTGACTCTGAAAATATATGCGTTCAAATATTCAAGTAAATCTTTAGATTGAAAATGTCTCACTCAAACATAACACTATTTTACAAAAATATTATTATATACAATTCCATCCGCAAAGCTTTCAAGCTAAATCAAATGTTTCTACATAAAAATATAGCAATATACGAATGTGGAATAAATTAATATAAAATTGAAACGACTTTTCTCTGGATAACTGCATATAAATAAGGGAATTTTAAAAAATATAAAATAAAGCTAACACAGGTATTTTATTTTAATGTTCTCACTTCTCAATTAATTACATAGCAATATTTAAGAAAGTATTATATTCTCTGTTTAGAGCTAGATGATCTTTAATATACTTAAAATTTTGCCATTCTTTTTCAGTATCATATCAACATTGTACTCCGTTTTATAGGAAGGTTGCTGACGTTTGCAACACAATGCAACATTAGACTAATAGAAATTAGTTTCCAATTTTAATAATTAGCATTTTAAAATGCATTTTAAATATAATTTTAAATTTCTTAACAAAATTAGATACTAATAGCATTCGAGGCATAGCAATGTAAAATTAATGTCATATTATGAGTAATGCACGAGCTGCGTCACGTGAAAATTATTTCATCTAAATAGGCCTTTACGCGACTACAGTCTGGTAGAAAAACGAATCAATAAATCGTAATACTCACAGGAAATGAACGTGAAATAAACGAGAATAAATGGAAAGTGAACTGGGATTTTATTTCCGGACGCGGTCCATTATAATAATTCACCATGGCGCGCAAATAATTTTGACTCCCTTTTCAACGGCCACCTCTCACCTCGTAATCCAGCGAATATTTAGAGCGTTACGTGAAAATTATGGTAGCTTTTATTCACTCAGTGTACATGCGAAGTACAGTCAAATAACTCGGAAGAAAATCATGAGATTCATCAAATTTTTTTTTCGCATGCAAAGACAATACTCTGGCCTATGTCTATGTCTCTTTCTCTCTCTCTTTCTCTCTTCTTTCTAAATTGCTAACATGAAAATTTTATATACCTCACCAGTAACACGCTACTTGCTCCCAATTAAGGCTATTTTAAGTAGCAAGTTTATTTCACCGAGTCGTTTGATCTTACCGAATGTCTACAGAAAACGAATTTCGCGTAAATTTCACGATGGTAATTGGAATTTACAGAGCGTTTAATTACGATGGGGGACTTATTAAAAATCTTTTCCTAAATATTTAAAATTAGAATTAAGTAAATTTATATATTTATGTATACATTTACCATTTCTTGGAAACATCAACAATTTTGCTTCAAATATTGATATTGCTATATTCTGAACGATATACGATAAAACTTATTTCACTAATCGTTACATACGTTATTAAGTTACTCATTACGTAAATATCACGATAGTGTGATATTCAATATCATTTTATTCATATAACTCTCTCATGTAATTCTCTGCAGCGTATAAAACAGGGACGGCTTGTACATCATCACCAGAATATTGGAAGTCGTAAATAACAACATATATAGCGGACGCGGTAATTTAAAACCCTGATTCCCGTTACAAATTATTACCTACTAACTAGCTTTTTGCATCGAATTGTTCCCCTCGATAGCACAAAGAAATATGGCATAAATACGCTTTTCACAACAATGTTTTTCACGGAAATCGAATAATCCAAGCATTTACGACTCTGTAGAAAAAATATTTCACAAAAACCGGATCTAATTATATCAAACACACACAAACGCTTCTATTTTTAGTAGTTATATATAAGTCATAATGTTGGTTCTTCATAAATTATCCTGATGTATGTGCCAAAAAACGCGTGAATTATACGATAAAAATAGATGCAAAGCTAATAAACGGAAAAAAAGAGTGAAAGTCGTATAGCGCAAAGGATTTAAGTGTATATTCGCGGGAAAAAATTATAACTAAAACAGAAAAGACATTTCCTATCCAGGCAGATCTGTATAGCTGATATCGATAAATGCCAAATTAATATAAACGAACGCTATTTAATGGAATGCCTATAGTCAATTATCCATTTCCGATTTGAAAACTGCGGCACTTGATGAATGCGTAATTGAGAAATATATCAAAGTGACGCGACGCTTTTATCAAATGAAGAAACGACAATCGGCGACCCTGTAATTTTATCGTATAAAAAGCGAGAATAACGCTATCCACAATCAGTTGCGCTCGTGTCATGAAAAATTCATAAACGTCTTCGCGCTGCGACACTTCACCGCGAAATATATCTTCCCATATACGCATCACATGTAAGATATACACGTACCTTATTATTTCTGTAACAGATTCCATGCACCTTGACATTTGTCTGCAATTTAGAAGCTAGCGCGAAAATCTGTCGAGAAACACGTTCTCTTTATCCATTTCCCGGGCCCGTTTTCAATTCTTCTTCTTCGTATTTTCGTTTACACTCGAATAGTAAATTTAAAAAAACGAACTAAAAAATAACTCACCGGCCGATGCGCAGCAGCGGAGTTGTAAGTTGTAACCCTCTGCGTTGATCTGCAACGCAGAAATATTTTCACATTAAAGCGGAGTGTCCCACAAGAGAAATAATCAATATTTGAAGTAAATAATTATCGCGCCCGTTAAATTTTTAAAACGTCATTTTAGCATTATCCGATTTTAAAATGCTATAATGCAAGGAACGATCGCGGCCGCCGCTAACGGCTGCATATTTCCGCATTAATTCCTTTTCGCATAATTACAATCCGCGAAAAATCGCGCAAGTAAAGCCCGGTCTACATAGGCCGCAATCTAACAAAGAGGTTAGGTTGACATGTAGACTGTGCGTGTGCTTGCGTTTTGCGAACTGCGGCCTATGTAGACCGGGCTTAATATTACGATCGTGCGAATAATTGAGACGTGACGTTCGCGCGCGACGTAATATATTCTCCTCTCGCGCGTATGCCGGAGATCGAACTCTTTCGGCGAAATTACACCGGAGTTAAACCACGAACGAATATATTGCACGGTAATGAGTAATGGGCGAATCAAGTCGCGCGCTTGAGAAAGTGGCGGCGGAATCCGCCACGGGACAGCCAAATATAATAAACGAATCACAATTACTCACCCCACGGTCGCTCCGCCGTCGCCCGATGCCTCCCAGGCCCCCTCCAGCCCCTCCTCTCCTCGGTCGTCCCTCCGTTGTCGCATCTCCGTCGACGCTGCACTCACTCGCGACGTTCACGCGCGAGAAAATATCGTCGATAATGATCGCGCGACACTTTGCACGGCACTCCCGGCATTAATCTCGCGACGCGGCGCGCACTTTATTACACGGCGAGGCGACGAAAGAATTACGGCGGAGAAGCTGCGAACGAAGCGATGCCCGTCCGCTCGACGCCCGTCGGCCCCGTCATGTCCCGCAGCAGGCCGCAGGTAGTAGGCGCTAACATGGCGGAGAGAATTTCGTAAATCGCGCGGCCAACTTCACTCGAATCGCCAGCAGCAACCGTCACGTCGCGGTCGCGTCGCTGTGCTACACTTGCTGCTCCCACACCTGTATATACATACTTTCCGCAATTCCGAACAACGAATACGACGTCGTGATTAATTTTACGTATCACGATGTAAGCGACGTAAGAGGAATAAATGTATGAATCGAAGACAAATATCCGCGGAACGTGATATCGTAAAATAATACGATCGTTTGCGCGATAGATCTTGGTTAAGTTAATCTTGCGAGACACACATTTTAACGAGTCGCTAATTTAACATTGTGTCCACCCTCCACGATTGCTCAATATTAAAATATGATTTAGAACGTTGCTGAAAGACGAGAATAGTTTCTGTAGTCACCAATCGAGCGAGTCGCGGCGTCAGTTGATTAGGGTCGTCCGCTCGTGTCCGAGGGCAGCTACATTCTGAAGCCAGAAGCCACGCGGCACGCGATCGCGATCGCGACACGACGCGAGTCAAGTCGACGGTTGAGAAAAGTGAGAGAGTGAGACCGATCATCCGAATTAAAGAATGTGATCGAAAATCAATATTATCGAATGCGATATACCCTCGGTAAATCGTAAAAATTCCGCGAAGCACATGTATTAGATAAACATTCGATATATCACAGTTTTCCGTAATCTGAGCCGTGCCTGGTGTGATTCGCGTATTACCCCGCGGCACCCCGCCCAGCGAACGCGAGAGCGCCGAATTACGGAATTTGAATCGGCGGAAAACACGGAGCGCGCGATCGATTCGAATTCGAGCACGGCTATGAAGAAAATCATTTGGCAGCGGAGAAAGCTGCTTTGCAACTGTTGCAAAATTCGTGAAATTGATTGTGTGCTTTTAGCTTCGGCAAAAATTAAAAGCATACAATCAAATTCACGAATTTTGCAACAGCTGCAAAACAACTTTCTCTGATGATACCGAACACCAGTATTCCCATTATCGTCCGGGTGCGTAATAAAACAATGGCTCGCTCGTTAATTGCGCCTCGATTCGAACGTGTATCAAAGGATTTCCGCGAAATACCAATGTAGTAGAAATATGTAGAAAACTTGCTCGCGCGATATACCAGCGACTCGTTAATCGCAGGAAACGAGATGATTAGTCGTGTTAATTAAACGAGATAATTAGTTGCTGGATTGAGTAGCGCGAAGATGCAAATGCGACGGTACGGTCTACGTTATATATAACAACTTGCTTGCTCGAGGGTCGGCCTGCAAATGGCACAGCGACCTTGTGTATACCCTGTGTACGCTTTTCGGCGCCGTTGCAAAAACAAACGTTTCAAGTTTCAGCCGAACGTTTGTATACACAAGTCGCCGCGTTACATCTCGTACATTAAAACGTTCAAGCAAGCGGATAATTCATTCCGCTTGACGTAATATTAATTTGTGATCTTTTAAACTGGAAAAAGCTAGACTGGGTGGAAGAAGTCGTTCCGTCTGTTGTCGTTTGTTACGTATATTGATGACATCTACGTGTATCGATCCCTCGCTATCCCATTTATCTCGCGCGACTGATTAATTTCCCCGATTAACTAATTTTCCCGAATCGTATATCCAGCAAACGTGACGACCGAAGCAGATATTCCGCGCGATTTAGTCGCTTGAAATACGGTTGAATGTGAAGCGATTGGAAATTAGCATTATAAATCATTGCTTCATTATGTATACTTTCATTATAACGAGAGAGATTTCCTTCGTGCTGCTCGGATTTCAATATACATATATTTCGTATTGTTAAATGTATCCCGAATATATTCTGTTTCTTACATTTTAAATTATGTTGATAAACGAGCTATTATCACGAGCTATATTAAAATTTAGCGTCTGTTTTATGAATAAAATTTATCCTTACCGATTAATAATGTATTTATGTTAATCAACTACCTTTGAATTTTCATCAATTTTGACGTATCGAAAAAATAAAATTATAAGTCTTTAATATAAATTGAAATTATTTTCTTATACATTTTCAATAAGTCGCGGAAATGTGAAATTAAATTGTTATATAAAAAGTATGGCAATTTAATTTCTTTACATCTATTAAAATCACGCAACTTTATCTCTCTATAAAAAATTATGTAATATAAAATTTGGATATAAAAATTTGAAAAAAAAAATACACAGAATGATTAAAGAAACTTCATTTCTCAAAATTTTAGAGCAATTATAATTAATATGCTATGTCATTGATATAGTTAGTTATAAATATTTGTAATACGTATAACGGCAAAATTATCTACGCAAGCATGTGATTTCGCTAGAATTACATATTACGTAAAAAATGCAAGCGACGGATCTATAATAATAATGTGCGATACGAAACATTGATATTTATGAGCAGAAAATTGATTCTGCTGTGTATAAGCGCATATACGAATATGCACATGTGATGCACATATTCGTAACACAGTCGATGCACAGATACGTAACGCGAATTTAAACAATAAATCTTTCGTACCTATAGTTATCCGTAATATTGATTATTTTAATTAATATATTAGTTGAGGGCATAAATTACAACGTTAAAAAACGATTCCGTTTTAAAATAACGAGAAATTTAACACTCAAAAACTCAATCATATCCGGGATTGTATAGCCGGCAATTTGGGGCGTCAAATTTGCGTGATCGTGGCATTAATCACACAATCGTCGTATTTGTGAACAAAACCCGATGATGGATGTGCCCACATTAAATTAATATTTCGCGAACATACGTACGCGACACGTATGAGCGACGTAGTTAACACGCAGCCACATTTTGATGGTACAGAGAAATGGGATTTCGATCTATTACCTCTCGTAAGGCCGCAATGACTGGCGACACGATCAAAAGAAAAGGTCGCCCCTGTTGCCCGGCCGATCAGAATTTCATTGCCTATCATATACGTTGCCCCGTACGTGTCAAGTCGCGTGCGCTTGATAGAATTTACACCACAATATTCTGCTTTTCGAACGAGAGACCAGAAAAAAACGGAACATTATGTTCACACCATAATTAGATTCCTCGCAAAATACGCAAACTACATAACGATCGATCTTGTATGTCCACGTTATCGGCATGCCGGGGACTAAGAGATTAGACGAAAGTTACTCGAGGGTGCGAAGGATGCGGCTTCGTGCAGGATATTCTAATAAACCAAAAACGATTCCACGATTTTTGCCGATTAAAGTAATTGTAAATTGTTCCGAAAACACGTCCACGTACGAGCAATAAAATTCCACATTCGGAATCTTAAACAAATCGAAAGAAAGATAATAAATCTCGATATTTGATATCTAAAACATTCATATGAAACGAATTTGCGAAATATTTGCATGAATTTTAGATATTGCTTTTAAGTGATGACAAAAATGATTACTGCTTTTTTCTGCCTGTGGCAATCATGGAAATATAATTTTTTAATTTTTTCAGTCATTTTCACGCTATTCACGATACTTTGCGAAAGGTGAGAAAGTACATGACGGCATATACAAAATCCGCGAAACACAATAACCGTAAATGTATATGGAAAATAAAGATACCGGAAAGCCCCAAATAAGAAAAGATCTTTAGCTTAATAAATATTTAAGAGTTTTCCTTAAGAAAAACCCATATAGCTTCTCCCTAAACTTTCCTCTCCTATCCCCTTGAGATATCACACTTTATACCTTTCCATGATTCTTTCTTTTCGTCCGTGGAAAACTGTGGAACTTCTTTCATATGATATATGTATAACATATGAGATATAAATTCTTCCATATTTTTTCTTTTAATCAACCATACTTCTTACTTATCGCATTGTTTCTTCCTACTTTTATTTGTATTGTTTTAAAGGCCGGATACAATCCTGATACAAAATTCAATAAGTAAATGTATGTGGCAAAGTCAAAACTAGGTTTATATATAAAGGTTTCTCAAACAATTGTAGGTAGCTTCTGGTTAAGTGATTAATTGTAGGCGAAACTGAGATATTTCCGAGTAATTCTGTATATGCGATAATGTTCCAATTTATTCTATGTCACACGTCTTTCAAATACATTGCTTATATATATATATATATATATATATATATATATATATACATATAAACAATTTGATATATATATATATCTATATATGTAGTACTATATAGTACAAGATCATATCTCCGCTTACTTTAAGCGAGCCAATAAGCAGAATAATCATTCTCATTGTCTTATTCATCGTCTACTCAATAGCGAAATAAATTAATAACGACAAGTGAGTCTAAGATGACTTGCCTCGTCGTTTAATAGAATTCGAAGTAAATACGTGAGCGATTCGCAGAGAAGCTGCTCGCTTATACGATAATTTGAAATCTCCTTGTACAGTACGAAATATCATCTTCAACTCGTAATATCATGAGTAACATCCCAGGTAGCAGAGTGACGTCAAATGACGTATTAATTCCATCTTAATGACGTCTCTAACGTCATTAAGACGTCTTTAGACGTCATCTTGCTATCTAGGATATATATAACACTGTTTAACAAAAAAATACTTTTCTTTCAACACAAGAACGAGAATAATCGTTTTCCGATAGTTTTTTGGACGCCGAATACGATCCCGTTTACTAAATTGCTGTCATGTCACAATTTTGAAAAATTTGCAGTTAAAGCTGCAAAAAAGGAATATTTTGGTATTTTGGTATATTAAAACCACCAAAATGACGTGTTAGAGAAGCTTTATTGCAGTCAAAATTAAGCATGTTATATATATATAGGACTTTCAGCCTTAGAAGGATTTTGTTGTATTAATTAGATACCTGAAAAAATTCTTAGAAACTTGAATAATAAGTCGCAACTTTTTGACACAATATAGATTGTGTTAATCATCAATATCTTTTTAACAATAATTGACACAACAAATTGTCGTACAAATATAATTCTTTTTAAGAGCTGAAGAGTTCTAACAACATACTTAATTCTGATTGTAAAAAAATTTGTCCAACACATTCTATTTATAATATGCCAAAATACACTAAAATAGCCTTTTTTGCAACTTTAACTGCAAATTTCTCAAAATTGTGACCTGATAAAGCGATTTGGTAAACGGAACCTTATATATTCAGCGTCCAAAAAACTACAAGAAACGATTATTTTAGTTCTTGTGTATTTATTTTGTTGAACAGTGTAATTTATTGTATATGAATAAATTTGATAAATTTTGTGCAATAACTATTTGGATGTGTTTCGGTTCATATCTCTAATAACCAGCTTTCTGATATTACCTGAGTTTGGCATTTTATATATGTATACCAAATTCAATTCTCGCGCGAGAGTCGAAACAAGGACCATTATAGCGTCCATAACAGCGTCCTATAATAATAAAGGAAGGACCGCACTCTGAATATATATGCCAGCCAGGTAATTTAACTGCTAATTTATCGCGACTCGTGGAACAATGATCCGCATTGACCGGAGAGTAAATCATGCACACTGGATTTGATACCAAGCACATCTTTTGTTATACTTGCTAACAAATAATTGTATTTTATTACTGCTGTTTTATATATGAGAAAGATTATACAAAAGCATTATTTATTGCGTAAAATCTTGGGAAATAGATAAAAATACGGGAAAAAGGAAATTTTCCTATGTGACTACGTTCTTTTGTATGACGTGACCAATCGATAACACCATTCGCTATATGGGATTGGAAATCAACAATCTCGGCGCGACATACGGATCGCATACGAAAAATGTGCACAGAGAGAGATGGTCTAGGAGGAACGAATCAATACGAGAACATATATATATGTACATATGTACATATGTAAATACATATGTACATATATACATATATATGATGTCATGGCACGAAGGGAACATTTTTCAACGAGCGGTCGAAAGCCAAAAGCGTGGAACAAATGGGGATTTTTATTACAAATATCCATTTGTTCAACAAAGTAACAGAGTTTTTCCACCTAACCATCGAATCTCACTGTGAAGTTTCAATTGCGTGATTTATTTCGTGATTAATAGAGCGAAACAATCTCAAAAATGCAAATTTAACTAAATTTCATCACTTCTCTATCATAAACCGATGTTCTATTGTACATTTATCAGAAGACATACATTTCTACAACAGTATAGGAAAATCGTGACCAGAACTGTTATATAATAAAATAATATCGAATGTTAAAATGTTTAAAATTTAAATTCGACAAATATTATTCATAAGATATCTAATGATTTGATCGTTGAGAACTTTTTGCCACGAACGTGCTGTTTCCAAACATGGAACAGCAACAACATTTTTAATGATTTATGTTCACGTCTTTAAGATTTTAGATCTCAATACAGCGATCTCTATTATTTAACAATCATGATTTTTTGTATAGCTTAAAAGGAAGGAATCTCTAATAGATGTTCCATTTAAGTCTCTATTTTTCCATTAAGATACATTTCCTTCCCGCCCTTCTATTCATTCTTTGTTACGCCCATTTTTCTTCTAAAAGACCTCAAAGCACTACGTAACGCAGCTCGATGAAGGTTACGAACGGGCCCGCATTAGACACGATGCATTGTTGAAAACATCTTCGAGAAAATGCATCCCTTTCTATCTCTCTGCGTTCCAGGCTTTCGAGGAACTCGAGGAACTACTAGGCAGATATAACATATGTATCGCCGTCAAAGAAAAGTTGGTGAAGGACTCCGGAGTCGCCAAGGAGGTCGCCTACGACAACATAGTTTTAAAGTTGCTGACAAAACCACGAGCGAGAGGTAAAAACAAGATTTAATTACAACAAGTTTTATTTACAAAGCAAAGTGTAGAAAACATGCAAAAATTATTATTTCTTATTGTTCTCTTTTTTTTCTCATGATTATAATTGCTCAATAGAACAATGCACTTATTTACTGAATACGTTATATGTATCACAGCACATCGCATGTACGTGTGTGTCTGTATATACATATGTCATAAGGCGCAATCTTTGATTTAGAACCCGTTTTAAAGTGTTAATCCAAGATACATGACAAATTCTCTCTTATTCTCTCTCACTCTTTTCTCTCCTAAATTATAAATCCGATATATACCGACCTGTGAATAAGCCGTGAAACGTTTCTTCGATAATCGGCTTTTCGATGAGCTAAATGGCATTAAAAAGGATTTATATTTAAATTATTGTCACGCCCTCATCCCAATGGTCCATTCGCAACACACCGCTCTTCTAGTCAACGTAAATTATCTTAAAATACAAACGAATCTCGAACGTGGGAAAGATACCAGTTACGAAATAGTATCGTATCGATGCTGAATGCAACAAAGACTCCGACTTTATTTGATCCGCTTCAGAGTGACGAAATGGATTCATTATCGAAATGGAAACGCGACTCGTTCCAGACTGTGTCAGATGCAATGCGAAACTTGTTGAAAATCTGCAGAACTCACCTAACTCCTCCACTTCTTCCAAGCAAGACGAGCGAGCATTAAATTCTTGGCTTTCTTTGCAAGTAGTAAAACAAGCGGCGGTTTAGATTACAGTTTTAACTGAATATTTGTACAAGTACATCTTCGAGTAATCTATTAAGGAAATGATTTGAAAAATATTTCGATGCACAGGAAAAATATTAAAATTAAACCATCTCTTTTAATAACTGTATTATTTTAAATAATTTTGTGTTCAAAGCCAGTAAAGGGAGGTAACACTGGCATTTGCAATTCATTTTAACCAACGGAACGAGCTACCCTTCAATTACGATATCAGTATTTATACATTTTCGATAAAAAGTAAAATAACACATGAAGAGAAAATTACGATCAAATTACGATGAATATCAATTTTATAATGAGCTTATTTAAATATTATCTTATGTTACCTGAGAAAGATAAGATAAATAAAATTTAAACCGTACTATATTTATACGTGTCATTAATAAAACATGAGTTTTTCGATATAACTGTTACGCTTCGCGAGAAAAATCAAATGCGAGATGACAGACACGAATGATGGAGAAATGAGCGAGCATCCATTCCGCAGCAGCGAAATAAGAAATGGGGCAAAGTGAAAACGACTGTAAGGCGCATAAAAATTATGGTGTTGTCAGATAACTCTTTTCGCGTACGCTCTACCCGCATATGTACATAAAGAAGAAATATAATTAATGGCACAACGCTCTCTATCCACGTTGGAACGGTAATCTCGTTTTAGGGAAACAGAATTTAGCGACTCCGCGTCTGACAAGCGAGGCATGCTTTCTTCCCTACCTCAGACGAATAAATATTTCATCCATTTAATCCATTCAACACGGTCCTGAACCTTGAGATCCCTCCCGAGACGACGATTTTTAGAATCTTTCGTACTTGAATAACTTTCGACCAACATTTTTTTATAAATAATTCACATTTTCTCTCTCAAAGAGATATTTTTTTAAAGAGCTAACGTTGAGAGATTAAACGGTTCGTTAATATACGATCCCGTTCGAGAATACTTTTCTCTCTGTACGAGTTATTATTAGGTCAAGAGAGATATATACAGTGAAACAGAGAAAAAAAGAGAGAGAGAGAGACAGAGGAAAATATATAGAAGCCAGAACATCCCACAAGCAACAAACTGGGTATACAATGTATATTACCGTAACGGAAGTAATTATATTTTCGAACAGAATAGATGCAAAATTTTTACGCGTTTAGTTATTATTGTTATGATTGATAAATAAAATTAAGGTAATCTATTAGAAGTATTTTTTAAATATATATTAAATATATATATATCTATATATATATAATTCTCAAGAATTCTGTCCTTTGTTAAAATACGATTGTCGCGATCGAGAAGATAAATGTATATCTATAAGATTTTTTCTCAAACGTAAGTACCCTTACTTCTTCGATTCACAACAATTCGAATCTAAAATACCAATTTTATTCGAGAAAAGCAAATGTAACCTCGGCAAGAAAGATATCTGATTGTTTGAAATATACTATACTCCGTATCTACTATACTTCGAAGAGAAAAAAGTACCTCGCGATAAACATCTATTTTATGCAGAATTTCCTCGTGTAGACCCTTTGATAACCAAATCGTTTTCGATTGTGAAAGGTCGACCTTACGCTTCCTTTTACGCTCTCATCGATTCCTGCCTGTATAATCTTGATTCCCATGAGAATCACCGGTCGCGACATGAGATGTTTCATTGGCACTTTTTCAATAAAAGCTCGAACTCCTCTCATTTCGGGAGAATTTTTGCGATGCCGACAAGTTGTACGATAAAATAAAACCAAACGTAAAGATTTCTTTACCGCGATAATGAGGATGAGACACGAGATGAGAGAGCATTATGCCGCATGCAACTTTATGCGCCGCAGGCGATGTTTCCACGAGAAAATTTCCTCGACTTGTACTGCCGCAGGTTGCATTATCTTCGGCTCTGACCAAGAAGTCGCCGGGGTCATGAGGGCGGTCAGGCGTTGTAAAGCGACCGGCGTTTTTTCCTGGATCGGAAGCGACGGCTGGAGTGCAAGAGGATTAGTGAGTAACGGTAACGAGCCAGAAGTCGAGGGTACTCTATCCGTCCAACCCCAGGCGAATCCCGTTAAGGGTTTCGAAGAGTACTTCCTCAACTTGACCGTCGAGAACAATCGGAGGAACCCGTGGTTCGTCGGTAAGAGGACGCCCAAAGGATGCTGGATCTACGATAAGAACAGAACTTAGTGAATTCTAGCTTGCACAGCAAACGTAATGTACACGTGATATGCATTCGCACATACACCTGCAGTTGCTAGTGAGAAGTTTACTTCGTTTACTTCAATATACGTCGATATATGTCGACAAACTTGAACTTACAATGCTTACACAAACGCCAGCTTGCTAACAAGTCGATTGTCACCTAACAGTCCTAATATTTTCCTATCAACGTGTTCGCTATCATCGGCTGCCGGACAAAATAATCGAAGCACAGTAATTCTGCTCACGATATATTCTTATTACTTCTTATATATCTTTACGTATTGCGTAATTTTTTTTTACTAAAATAAAAAAGTATTACGTACAATATTTCCTTAAAATTGCAATTTTTCTCTCGTTAATAAAATATAACCTTGTTTCGCTAAGTTGTTCCGAGTCAATCCATATCGAGTTACCTGAAATAATAAAAACCAAGTTTTCATGTTGATTCCAGAATTTTGGGAAGACCATTTTAAATGCCGATATCCAAACTCGCCTCGGACACGATATAACACAAATTACACGGAAACTTGCACGACAAAAGAACGTCTCACCAAGCAGAATACGGCTTTCGAGGACCAACTACAATTTGTCTCCGATGCAGTAATGGCATTCGCTTACGCTTTTCGGTAATTGGAAATTTCTCTTTAACAGATTGGACAACTTTTTAAAAATTTTCGTATATGCGTGTGTATATGTATTGAGAAAATTGTGAGAACAAAATATGCTATTCTTCTTTCTGTCAGAGATATGCATCGTGACCTTTGCCAGGGAAAGGCAGGGTTGTGCGATGAAATGAAACCGACTAAAGGAACAACGCTTTTGCAATACCTGCGCAAGGTGGATTTCGAGGGTAAGCTGACAAAGCGTTTCCTTTAGAAAAGGTTTTAAAGTGCGATTCTAGTCATTGGAATTTTTATTGTAAATCGATACGACGTGTCTATCTAGTATCTACTATTCCACTCGATGCTCTCGCGTAAAATAAAATTAAATAAAAGAGATGATACATACTTGGATTATATTACTGTAATTAGCTACTTATATGTCTCGATCAAGTTTTCATGGTACTCATAGGCGATCGAACGACTACGTTTAAGGTCTAAGCGGAGACAAGTTTAAATTCGACAAGGACGGCGACGGACCAGCGCGATACAACATCATACATTTCAAGCAAACCGAACCGGGCAAGTACAAGTGGATTCGCGTGGGCAAATACCTGGAAGGCGAGCTGCGACTAAACATGTCAGGTAAGCTCGTATATTTTCATATTGTGAGACACGTCCTATCGCGCTTGGACGTGTCCATTCTATAATATTCTATTAGGTACTGTCCGTACGTTCTGTTCCATAGATCATCGCCGTACATGTATTTGTTTTAGAAATCCAATTTAAGCTCGGACATCCTCAACCACCCGTGAGCGTGTGTTCCTTGCCTTGCGAGGTCGGTCAAGCAAAGAAATATGTCGAGGGTGAGAGATGCTGTTGGCATTGCTTTAATTGCACTCAATATCAGGTACGTGAACGACGTGATGTTGTTAAGGAGATAATTAACCGCCTGCTTATATTTAATATTTTACTCGCTCTTTTTTATTTTTAATAAAAGAACAATATATCCTCGAGTCGCAATAATGAAAAAAATGTCTAGTTTTTAACACGCATTTATTTAGCAAATATTTCGCGATATAATAGGTTTCGAAATGTATCACATATTGCTTTTGCCCAAGTTCTCGTGAATGCGTGTCAGATGGAGATAAAATATATTTATGTGATTTCTTTTATAGCGTGTTGAATGATTCGTCCGTTTATATACTCCTATCTTTTCATAACTTCTTTATACCGTTTTGTGTTATATGGGAAAAAGTAATAAGATTCTTTTACGAATAATAACACATAATATTTTAACGCGACAGAATAATCTGCATATCTCAGGGAAAAAAAGATTAGAATGCATTGATAATCGCGGTGTAAAAAAATTGCTGATGCAAAAAGGATAGGACTTAAATTACATATAAATGATATGACGTTGCAAACTGAATCTCACTAGATAAGAAAATATCTAATTCAACTATTTTATATTTTAAGAATTTTACTCTGTTGCTCAAGTAGATACGGGATTCCAACGACGAGACGCAGTGCAGTCAGTGTGAACGAGGTACGCTGCCGGATGAAACACATTCGATGTGCCAGGATGTTCCGGAAGAGTTCCTACGTCCGGAAAGTGGTTGGGCAATAGGTGCGATGTCTTTCTCTGCCACGGGAATTTTGGTAGGTATCTCTCGTATTCTTCCCAAGATTATTTTCCTGAAATAGAGAGTTCTTGAATCACTTATATTTCGCTTATATCTCAAAATGCAATAATCATATCACGTGTTTTATGTATAGTCGTTTTACATGATTTGGTCACATATGTTTTGTGTGAAAAAAAAAAACAGGTGACATTATTTGTCTGCGGCGTTTTCCTCAAGCACAACGACACGCCTGTCGTACGCGCGTCTGGGCGAGAACTGTCTTACGTTCTTCTCTTGGGAATTCTACTCTGTTACCTCGTCACATTCACTCTGATATTCAAACCCACGCACATTGTCTGCGGTATTCAAAGGTAAAAAAAAGACCCTATGAATCTTTTCGGGTGTATTTTCTACGAGTTTCTGACGCGACAGCATTAATCTCTTTGTTCCTGCCAGACTGTTACAGTTAAGTCGGTAAATTACATTTCTCGCGTACGATCAATGCTGTCCAAGTAACAGTGGCAGTTTTACTAGTTTTACATGGTTCAAGCAGAATCTACGTCCTTATTTTCCTACTTTCTTTTTAATACAATTTATCACGGTACAGTGAGAGTGCAAAAAATTTCCCTTAAACAATATCGCGTGGCGGAAACGGAGGTAAAAGTTTAGAGAAAAGTAACATAATGAAATTTTATCTTTACATGCATCGAGCTAGAACCAGAACTAGAAGTACGAATGATGCGGAGAAAGCATTTCTTAATATAATACTTGTTGAGAAAAACGGAGATACCTTTTTTTATTTCTGCTGACAGATTCGCCGCAGGCTTCTGCTTCACGGTAGTATACGCAGCTTTATTAACGAAGACCAATCGAATCTCAAGAATCTTCAACGCCGGGAGTGCAAAGAGGCCATCCTTCATATCACCGCGGTCGCAACTTATTATCTGCTCCGGATTGGTATCCGTGCAGATCTTAATTAATATAGTTTGGATGATCATCGACCCTGCTAGAGCGATGCATCATTATCCCACGATGGAGGACAATCTACTCGTGTGCAACAACTACATCGACACCAGCTATATGATCGCGTTTACATATCCCATAATATTAATAATTGTGTGTACAATCTACGCCGTCCTCACGAGAAAAATTCCAGAAGCTTTCAACGAGAGCAAGCACATCGGTAAGTTTATCTTTTTATCGCGATATCCGTGTTCTTACACCACGTTATGCATATTTTGTTATATTCATACTACGTGTTACGTGTTCTTTCGCAATTAAAAAAAAACCTCGATAAAGAATAAAAATAAACACAGTATTGTGTTCTTTTTTACATACGCCATGTAGATGCAATATTAATGCATTGCAATGCTGTGTCCAGCACTTGTCATGACAAATACAGCTTGCTGAGAAAAAAAAGAAATAATAAGAGTAATATTCGGATAAAGATCATGTATGTATGCAATTGTAATATTAAAAGATGGAGATTTAACATGAAATGAAAGATGCTGTATCTCTCACGTCTATGATAATGATAACGACGCGCAAAAGAATATATATAGCGTCCTTAAGAAATAACATTTTTAATTCAGGTTTAACGATGTATACAACATGCGTCATATGGCTCGCTTTCGTACCTTTGTATTACGGTACCGGAAGCAACGTCGCACTAAGAATTACCTCGATGTCTGTAACAATCAGTCTTTCTGCATCCGTAACGGTGGTTTGCCTCTTCAGTCCAAAGGTAAAGCTGACACTTTGAAATATCTGAAAATGTTTGTGTTTAAAATGTGTGATTAAATGCTCAATTATTGCAACTCTATTGAAATTTCAAGTGCGCTCAGTGATCATACGTAATGGCAAATCAAATCGAATTTGGATTAATATAATCGCGTATTTAGAAATTTTAAGAAGCTAAATATTTACATTCGCCTTAATAGTTCTCAAAATATACGTTAGATGAGAAAACGGATTAAAAAAAATGCATTTTAACTTATATAATTTATCGCAAAGGAATTCACGCGTTATTATTTATATGTGCAGCTGTATATTATTTTAATCCGGCCCGAGAGAAACGTACGTCCGACTGTGAGGGCAGGAAGACCCAACCCGACGAAAAGTTCGGCGATAACTGTTACAAATGCCTCGAGTATGATGGGACCGGTGACGGCGACGACGGTTCTGACAGCCGCTACTTGCGACCAGAATAAAGCCATCAAGAAACATATCGCGTCCACCATGGACTGCTCCACTCAAAGCGAATGTAAATACGGTCCCCGAGCTCTCTGTTCAATTCCCAGATAATTTGATTTTCATTTTAACGTGTTCATTATTTCTTCATTTACATATTACGTTCTACAAATCATGTACAGCTCCCTCGCGCTTTTGTTCGCAGATTACGAAATGGAATTGAAGGAACGGAAAAACGGGGAGTCGCTGACGACGTGCATTTCGCGATCAACGCAAACGACTGCCAACGAGAAGGACGTTGTGACCGTCGTGACGAGTAATAAAAAATCACCGGACGTAATCGTGTCCGCGAGTAACATGGAATCAATAAATAGCACAACGACGAAACAACTCAACAGCAATGCGAGGATAGGCAATGGACCGCTTTCTCAAAGCGACGTCTCTTTGTAGCGGAAGGTAGAACTGTCAACGGAATTAACTGTTAGTTTAAAACCGATCTCGAAGAATCCCGTTACCGTTTGATTTATTCCATTGCATACTGGTATGTATATATGACTAGATCTGCGCCGACGCATTTCTCAACATAACGAGGTAGATAATTAGATAAAATACTGAAAATTATTTTCAAGCAATTTATCGTCAGACGTCCCTCATCAGGGTCCGACAGCAAAATGACAACAACCAGACGCCATAATTTGTCCGGTAACGCGTACTTGAAATTATCCGTACTATTGGATTAGAGTTGAGTGAATCTGAAGTAGAAGAAATTTATTATATACGTATTGTACGACGCCGACGTGTCGAAAATATGTATATCCTGAGATACATGATATATGCGTTACAAACTTATAATCGTAAGTTACATGTAAGACGACAAATAAACATAAATAAGCGTACAATGAAAGAGTATTAGAGCAGTTAAAGATTGTTTTATTACTTTATATAATTATATAATAATAATTGTATATATTAATGCATACAATTATTATTATATATTTATATTAAGTAACAATGTGTGTGTGTGTGTGTGTGTTACCTTATAATTGTATAATAATGTGTGCAACGAACAAATATGTATAATTTATAGATTTATTATGATATATCTTTCACTACATTCACTTCATCACATTTACTGTTGCTTAATAAATACATAACGTAACTAATTATCAATTCTTTCGAAAAAATTTCCAAAATTATGATTCTAAGGAAAACAAAAGTCATATTAATTTCGCTCTCATTTAAGGAATAAAATAGGTATAGATATTTAATATTATGTGGTTTTTATATATATTTTCTACCCTTTTATCAAAATGTTTATTAACATTGTAAATTTAAGATTCTTATTCGTTTTTTTTTCCTAAATTATTACTTAATTTTCATTTTCATTAAATTATATTGTAAGATATTTAGTCGTTGTTAAAGATACATATCTTTAAAAAAATCTCTGATTCAATATTTCCCGTTCAATCCGTTCAATATTTCCATCTCTTGCTTCGTATTTTCTATAACGTAATATTAACAATTAATTGCGAAAAAATTTTATATTGTCTTTTTAAATGGCCACATCTCGATATCTACATAATTTCGACATTTCTTGCCGTCTAATATGCCGAGTCATAAAAATATAGATGTTTAAACAAAATTTATCAACAAAAATTATTCTGTTTGAAACAGAAATAATATCTTTTAACATATATGTATTAACGTAAATATTTAAAAGTACTTTCATTTATTAGATAATAAATTCGTAATTTTTTTCTAAGAAAAATTAGAATTAAGCGTACGGTTCGTATTGCTATATACACGTTACATTTAATTATTGTAAATATATATTTGTAAATATCTAAACTTAGGAGTGAATCTAACATAATGTACCTATACTTCACGCGTTGTTTAATATTAAATAAAATGTATTTTAGAAATATTAGGCTAATATTATGATATTAAATTTATTGATTAGGAACATTTTCTGCAAACTATAGAAATTGCTCTTCGTAGAAAGAATATGTGCAAATTGCGTAGTATTATAACGCGCAATTTTGTAGTAGCACAAATTTGATTTTGCAAAACGTAATTCTTGTGTCATTATCAGAATATAATTAAATATATTATAGAACAGATTCTTATTGACGATATGGTGGAAGACTGTATTTTATGTAAGACTAGATATATTCCATTCGTCTTAAACATATCGTCTCTAGATTAAAAAAAAACTACCTTATATTTTGCTGCAAAAATTTTTCAACCCTGCATTCGATTATTTACAATTGCCATCAATTTATCTGTGATTTGTTTGTATACGTGTCAAAAGAAACGTAATCAATTGATGCATACTTGTAAATAATTATCACTATGCTTGAAGTATTTCAAATTCTCTGTATATATGTACGGACATTAACATGAAAGTACAGCTATGTTAAATTATGCTTCTTCAAAATATAACGCGAATTTTTTTATTTTTGTCATTAGGCTTATAGATAAGCCTGATATTCACTGCACAATTTAGTATATACTTATCGTTCGTTATATACGTAAAATTTATAATTTTAATAGTAAAAAAACCGTAATATAAAACTAGGAAAGTATTGAGAAAGAGAGAATAAAATTTAGCATTCGCATAACATCGTATTGACAGAATTCTTCAATGTACATTTGTTGTACACTTTACTTAAACAATAACTTAACACATTCACTGCCCACGTGCCTGAGATAGAATCTGTCTCGATGTGAATATTTCGCTGCAACAGTCACTATGTAAAAATGACAATTAGTTACTTCTTTTAACTGTTTTAATTAGTCTTTTTGTGTTACGCATATAACGGTTTAGAAACTGATCATAGAGCCGCAGATCCGATACGCGGGCAATGGATATGTTAAGATTGATAATCTAAATTATATATGTAAAAGCCAATATGCGGAAAAATGTCGACGTTCCTCGACAAGTATTCATAGTTATACGTACGCATGTACATATATAAATACACTATAGAGGTGGATAATTGTACATATGCGTATAATAACGTATATAAATAAGAATTTATCGTGGCTCGTATGCCATGGAATTTAATTATAATATCCTGTTATGACAAAACCGCGTGAGTGATTATGCGACGTATAAATTCCAAAATGCGCAATGCAAGAACACACAATGTTAAAAATAACATATATTATATATACGTTTCACGCGATTTGAAGATATTTTAAATACATTATAAATTAAAATAGAAAAGAGATAGTAATAGCGTGATGTACTCATCAAAATAAAAGTTGTAAAATAAAATCGACGATGTAATTGCTGCGTACCATTTCTCTTTTCTAAGACAAATTTTTGTGGAGAAAAGAAAAACACTTTAGTCAACATGATTTTATTTTTCTTAATGCGACTTACAATAAGTATAAGACAATTCAAAAAGATATCATTTCTTTTTAAAAGCTACAAAGATTACAGAAGAAATGTTTTTTCTAACATCAAAATCACAGAAGATAAGAGAAAAAGAGAAAAAAAGGAAAAGAGAAAGAGACAGAGTATCCAAACGACTTGGTATGCCACAAGGGGTTTCACCTAATTCATTCACGGCTATTCCCAACTTGTCCCATCGACCATTAGTGAATCAGTAGCAGATCCTGAAAATCCCGATTAGACGTATGATTGATGACTTGTATTTCAAACCATAAAAGTATGTGTGTATATGTGTATGTGTGTATATATATATATACACACAACATATAATATAAAAAAATACGTATATATTATCTCGTATATTATATATATATAGAATGAAAATAAAGTACCGAGATTGTACAATTGTAACTTCTAACATAAAATTCGCTTACATAATTGACATCACTTACATAATTTGTCCACAATTTGTAAATAAATATAAGACAAAAAAATGCGTCACACAGAAAATGCATTTACATCACGAATCAGAAAAGATTGAAAGTGTAAATTCAAACATGGAAAATTTTAATTGAATGTATAAGAGCACACAAATACCTCATAACAAATATCTTATTTAAAAAATACAGTCTTATGTCGTCCTATAATATTGCAACCTACAAACAGTTGTGCAATTTTTTAAAACCTAACACGTTTTCTAGCAGCTTACTTGATAAACGTAAAGGAGAGAGAGAGAGAGGCATTAAGGGTATAAAAAAATAGAAAAAGCCTCGCTAAAATATATTATCTTTTTATTCGAGTAGCAATTACAACGCTTTAACGGACGACTGACATTTTTCTTCGCTAAGCTACATCAGTGGCATACCTTTACAATTATTTTTGAATAAACAAGTTTCTTCAAAAACGATCTCCCCGACTAGTTACGCATTGTTTCGTCAGTAAATCGTTTAGCGACTACAAATCCTTACAAAACGAGAATCTGTAAAGTCTGAACGCAAACAGTACGAACGGTACTATCGTTGGAAGTACACGTAAGCCAACTCGTCACAATGGGCATACCGTTTTATGTGATAACTGGCAATGGGTAGGCACGTATGCATTGATAAATATATGCAATACACGTTGCATTATTTATCAAATTCATCTAGACAATCGTCAAATCCTAATTAAATTCTTCACGCCCTACAAACACAAAACATGATGTCTTTGGTCTACAAAAATAAACAGGTATATTACAAGAATATTCAAGCTTACCTACAAAATTATCTTTGTCACAAAGAAAAGATTCATTGTTTTTTTTTTCTTTTTTTTTTTAATGCTCGATGTAAAGACAATCATCACATATACCTCGTTACGTATACCTCGTACATATTATTACTTTCAATGTAAATAAATAAACAATCAATTCCGTGAATAAATGCTAAATTTTGCGCTAACAACAGTACTGAAATAGCTTATACAGCAAATACTAATCGTGATGTTCAAAATAATCACAGTAAAAGTAATATAAAATCTACCGCTCTTTCTACATTTTTCGCAAAATATTTGCAGTTATTAAAGTGGAAATTTATATACTCAAATGTTGGTTTTTTTTTTAAAGTTTGTTATATTGATGTGTGTGTCAATAAGTTAATCTTACAAATGTATTTTGATAAGAAAAGGTACTCTTGATTTTATTCATTATTATAACATCGAGTCCACAAATGTCACAAAATCGAGTACTCTTACATATTTGATGTATACAATTCGATGCTATATACTTAGAACACTTTGTATAAAATATTATTTCCCTATTTTGCTCTAAAAATCTCTAAAAACTCAATATTTCAAATACATAAAGGATTCTCGATTCGGGGCATTTGGATTATACTTTATATATAGATTAATAAATTCGTTTCAATATTACCCTTCTCATTCATAATTCTTTTCATTCATCATTCATTTTATAATCTAAAAAAAAAGTCTTTCATAATCTAAGAAAAAAAAACACAAGAATGTTCGATATTTTTTCCATACATATTCCAATTCCAATTCAATTTTAATACTCGCAATTTAGCCACGATTTATAACACATTCAAAAGTGTATAATATTCGACTCGACAAACGGATGAACGATAAAAAAAAAAATGCATTGCGCAAGAAACTATTGAGTTTATGTCTTCCAAAACTTACCACTGACTTTGATACATTTGACTTTCTGTAACTTCTTCTTTTCTGACAGTACCGGCAGGGCTTCTCTACTCGCTTCGCTTCCTCCTGCGCCAGAACTACCACCAGCCATATCAGCCTCTTGAATGCCTCCGCCTCCCGCTTGAGCCGCGAGGGATTTCTTTATATTAGTAATCTAAAAGGCAACAGAAAAGAAATCTCACATTTATTATACACATGATTAATCTTTTAACGATGTAAAACAAATAAAGAGACAAGAAAAGAGAAGGAAATATAACTCACGTCTCTTTGTATTCTTTCTTTATGATAAGTAGCTTTTTGTTTTTCAATATTAGCTCTAGATATTTGCTGCTCGATACACGATAGAACTGTATCGCACGCTTCGCCCCAGGCGGCTAACGTCTCAGCTACCACGCCGGTATCACCTGGCCGGACGTCTCGTCCTAAACCGGCATAATCCACTTCTAGCTGTGAATTTTTCTGATCTAATTTTCCATGGATTATATCGGCGTATATAGCTTCGATAATCAAGTCCTCTAGATCCCTGACATTCTTTATGTCCAGCTCCTCCAACAACACCGAGTAGGGTATACATTTGTTTTTCGTAGCCAAAGTGACAATTGTGAGGTGCTGAAGCTTCTTTTTTTGCGTAGGAGTTAACTCTAACACTTTCTCTTTATTTTCCAGATAATCTTTATAGGTGCCGTATGCAAATAGATTCAAGGTATTCCAATACTGGACGTAAGGTCCGTTCTCTAATTCTTTAATGTTCGGCATGTCCAACAATTCGCCAAAGACATGTACGCCGGGCGTCTCGACGGCTTGCCTTATGAGCTCTATGGCGGCGGCGCCTTTCGCAGTTTTCGCAAGCAGCACGAACTGCTCCAAAGGATTATTAGCTGATTTTTCAGTGGTGTTTCCACCTGTCATGGTGACTCCTAATAAATAATATTTATGAATCAAAGAAATCTCGTGCGCGAATAAACGGTATACCACAAAATATGTATATGTACAGTTAATGACGATAGATAAAATCGCCAATAGACTACACTGGAAAAAAAAAAGACTTTCTTTCTTCTTAACAAAGCTTCGGTAAACAGAACGCTCGTACGATCGTCTGGGGCCGACCAGAGAGGTTAGGAAACCAGATTCGACGCGTCCGTCCCGTTATTGCGCGCGTCAGCGACGATCGAAGGCACGTCGTGGAACGTAAACGCGTGATAATAACCTGAGAAACTCACTCGTTCGCTATCGACAGCGGTGCTACGGATTACGGACACCAAAGCTAATCGAAATTTCTCTTCGGCACTGTCGAGCTCGAAACGGTCGAAACGATGTGAGAAAAATGTGAGAAACGCCAGAATATGGAGCTCAGCCGCGGGCCGCTCCGATCGCGCGCACATGCGTAAATCGCGACGCCGTTTGCCGTTTGCGATGACGTTTCAGACGTTTGCGCCGAAGTGCACCGGGTTGACCGGGTGCGCTGCAGTACTGCACTGCTGCACCGGCTGCACCCTGCGCGGCGAGAGAGATGTGGATGTGTGAACTGCTCCATGTAGTAGTGGAAAGCTGGAAAGCGGTTTGAGGTTTGAGGTTAGGTCCCGTTCGAACCGCGACACATGAATTATCGATTAGACGTCTTTCGCATTTAGCGCGGCCAAAACAATACCGCGGCCGATCGCGCGCGTCCGGATCAGCAACGATGGTGGAGAACGGACCGGCGTGCCGTAGGTTAAGTACCCCCGTTGACGTTGTGCCGCCAGTGAACGACATCCGCGAGCAACGCTGACTCGAGACGGCTGAAGATGAGCCGGCTATGGAACTACCTGGTGTTTCAGGCATGGATGTCCTACCTGATGGCGGCCGGGCTGCTGGTCTTCACCAGCGGCTTCCTCCTCAATCGCGTCTCCCGGCCGGAGCGTGCCGAGTGCGCGCGGTGCACGGCGGCGGCCGGCGATTGCGACACGGCGGGCATTCTCCAGGACACGGAGCGCGCCGCCAAGGTATGCCTCGAGCGCAGAGCGCGAGTCGTGCTCCTGATCGTCGACGCCTTGAAGTACGAGTTCGCCGAGTGGCACGACGACACCGCCGCCGTCTCCTCCTACCATCGCAACAAATTGCCCGTGATTCACGAGCTACTGCAGAAACATCCGTCGCACTCTCGGCTGTACAGATTCGTGGCTGATCCACCCACCGCGACGATGCAGCGCCTAAAGGGTCTGACAACGGGCTCCCTGCCCACTTTCATAGAGGTGGGCTCGAACTTCGCCTCGGAGTACATCCAGGAAGACAATCTCATTGACCAAAACGCCGCCGGGGGTATCGTTTTTATGGGGGACGACACGTGGACCAATCTATTCCCGGACAAATTTATGAGGCAGTTCCCGTCGCCGTCGTTCAACGTCTGGGATCTGGACAGCGTGGACAAGGACGTTCAGTATCGCATCTTTTTTGAGATGAAGAAGAAAGACTGGTCGCTACTGATAGCGCACACCCTCGGGGTTGATCACTGCGGGCACAAACACGGCACGCAGCATCCAGAGATGACGAGGAAATTGAATGATACGAATACGCTTATAAAGGAGATTGTAGCGTATCTCGAGAAGGACATGATGCTTTTCGTTGTTGGAGATCACGGTATGACTGAGACGGGAGATCACGGGGGTGACAGTTCCAACGAGGTTGAGGCCGCGATGTTCGTTTACTCGACGACTCCGCTGCTGAAGGGATTTGCGATCAATGACGACGATAGCGTAAATCAAATTGATCTCGTTCCCACCCTGGCGTCGATTCTCGGCACGCCGATTCCCTTTTCCAATTTAGGATCCGTAATACTCGATTGTTTGCCAAGTAAAGCAGAGGAGATGGCTGCCGGTCAATTATTGTATCCGTTGCATTCTCTGTGGAAGAACATTGCCCAAACGAAGAAGTACATAGAGATATATTCCGCGGATACGTACTTGTTTTCGAAAGAGCAGCTGCAGCATTTGCATTATATATACAGTCTTCTCTCGGAGGGGGTTAAGCAAGTTGACAGCTTTGAAAAACTAGAAGCTTTTATTCGGGACACCAAAGGCTATTTTAAGTTATTGAAGGACACGTGTTCGGAAGTATGGGTCCAATTTGATTCCGGACTAATTTCCAAGGGTTTACTTTTGATGTTTTGTTCCCTGTTTTTCTTCTACCTCTTCATCACCGGTATTCCTGAGAGTCGTATGTGTGATATATTTAAATCTTCATTCTTGCAATGCGCTATCGTAGCAAATTTAATTACAGCGGCAATTACCACGTGTTTGTTTCTGTTAAATATTTTAGAGGAATTGAGAAATACAACGTTTTTCGTCACTGGCGCGGTTTCTGTCGGTCTACTGGTCGTAGTGATCGCTCAAAATTGGGATGTCATATCGATGTGCTGGTACGATCATCGTCGAATCAAGCTGTTGACCTATGTAGCGAGGATAATACTTCTTCTAACGGTATGCGGGCTCTTCTCCAACAGTTACATAGTTGAAGAAGACAAAGTCTTGTCCTTCCTGTTCGTTACGCTCGTTTGCCTGCTCATATTCGACCTGAGAAAGAACGATCCCGATAGTACTTCCGAGAGGAAGACGAGATTTACCTCGAAACCAATCAAAACAAATTTTAGGACACTCGTGCTAATTATCGGTTTACTAGCGTGTGCCTCGGTGAGGCTGTCGCATTATTTCTGGCGTTGTAGAGAAGAGCATCTACAACGGGAATGTTCTATATTTGCAACCGGTAAAGTTGGCTGGTCAACGATGCCGAATAACTGGGAGCGCGCGCTACTCGCCGTTCTACTCGCTTCAGTCATCCTGGCGTCATACGTGGTGATAGTTAGATTATGGTTGCAAAGTTGTGGAAATCTCACGGGCTTTGCCCCCAGCGTCATGATAGGACAGTACTGTCCGGTTATCGTAAGCGTTTGCATGGGTTGCTACTGGATTCTGCAAAAGTTCCCGAAGTTTGTCAAGCCGAAACTCGCGTTGTCCTGGGAGATCAATACGCTACCTAATGTGGTTTACTTCTTCTGCGCCCTCGCGATCCTCGTCCTCTACTATCGTCCGCTTAGTATATACTTGCTGCCAAAGAAGAAGGAATCCATCGACGTCTACCGTGATGAAAACATAGTGCCTCGATTATTCGAAAAGATAAAAGACTCCATTTCCCGCAAACGAATAGATACCGATGAGCTTCCGGTCATTTATGGTTTCGGGACTGCCTACAGCGCTGCATTTATCTCGTTGAGCGTATTTCTCACACTTTTGTACGCATTATTACTGGGAGATATTCTATCGCCTGGTACATTTTTGATGTTTATAACGTGCGCTTGCGTATTGGGTTTGTCTGCGATAGAAAGATACAAAAATGCCAATAGTATTTGTAAGTGTACACGAGAATCTTTATATTATCTATACAGTTAGGTTTTTAATATTCCTAATGCTTTACATATTATTGCAGCTGAGCTAGTTGACGTATCGATGCCTGTGTTACTTTGCTGGTTTTTACTAGCTGAATATTTCTTTTATGGGACTGGCCATCAGGCAACGTTTCCTACCATTCACTGGCATGCTGCCTTTGTAGGAACTGGCGGTCACTTTTACGGAAACTTAGTGTCGGCAATTTTAATCGGTGAGTATATTAATATCGCCGAGTTAAAATCTCTACTGGTTATAATTTTCTGACGAAACGATTTTCAGGTATTAATACATTTGGATCGCATATTATACTGGGTGCAACGTTACCACTATTAGTGGTCGTGCCATTTACATTGCATCGGATATTCCCGAAGTTTCTCAAGGCCAAGTTTCTCGATGATATAAAGAGAGGCGAACTTCTCCTGTTCGAACAAGATTCTGCTTTTCACGCTGCAATTTTCGCGATTGCGGGGAAATACACAATGCTTCACGGAATTCGAGTATGTTGCGTGAGATGTACAATGTTTAAATCGTTTTTTCTCTAAAAATAAGATGAATTTGCCCAAATATATCTGTATCATCGTTATTTATTTTCTAGACTTTTGGCAGCATGCTCGCGGCGACTATACACTGTCGGCATTTAATGGTTTGGAAGATATTCGCGCCAAAGCTAATATTCGAGGGATTAGGATTCCTGGTAACATTGGGTAGTATACTAGCATCGTTTTACATGGTGTTTCGTATTGATCAACAAATGGAATATCTTATCACTAGAGTCACTAAAAGCAGATGATAGTGACTCACCCTTAAGGGAGTATAGTACAATCGATAGCAAAGTACCAAAGTCGTTAAGAATACTTCGCTTTTGCGACGAATCCGAAAGTGGCTCGTTACTTACGAATATATAGATCGTATCTCTAGTAATTCGAATTATTAAGAACGGGCAACATACAAGTCTATACTTACCGATACTGCCAGTATTTCCACAATTTTGTATGAAAGTGTAACAAGGGTAAAAACGAAATCAGGTATATCTAGCAAGTATTATAAATAACATTTTTCGTACCGAAGTAAAGAAACTTCTTGTCTCTCTATTTCTTCGAGTTGATATTAATGTTAGTCAATAATGTACCTACACACTCTTATAGAACGCTAATTGTCGCGTAACCAAACTGTGATGCTTCCTAACACACTAACACTACCCTGCGTGCAATGCATTGCTGATTGACGAACAAAGCAACGCACTTGATGCAGGATTGCGTCCGTGTGTCGCGGTCTGTCTGCGCGACTGATGGGCACATCAGCGTATTACTGCTATTATTAAAATATGATTACGTAGAGAATAGATTAAATATTGTCAAAAAGAGCATTCACCTTCCATATCCTTCGGTACATATACATAGAAAAAGTACTGTATATTATGGTTGATGAAAAAACGAACGGTACAATAAATCCGGCATTTTAGATTCATTCTTTGTACTACATATATCTCGATTATGTATCGCAGATAATTTTAAATAATTCTGTAACATTGCCGTTTCCTTTTTATCTTCTTCTGCCAAATATATTTTATTGGAAATAATCGATTAATATCGTACACGTTCACTTACACGTTTCATAATATTTTTAAAAGATTTTTTATTGAAGACTAATTGTGATTGTAATATAGAGTGAAAGAAATACTCCTGCTGGCTGAGTGGCCTAATGGTGGTTATGATGCTGCCTACGATCTTGATAATCATTCTCATGATACTGCATCCAGTCAGCCCATTTGTTCGAGTTTCCGTAAGCGTTAGGTCCCTGCGACAGACGAACAGATGCCCGCGATATTCATAATTCAGAGACATTTTGCACGTACTTAATTGTAATTAATACTTTAAAAGCCTGGAGCTTGAGAGTTAGGCAATTTAGGCATTTGAATCTGAAAATAAATCAGATTATTATATTTTATAGTTTCGTGCGGGCGTTACTCGATTAAATAGAGAACAAAGAGATCTTCGGCGAAAAATGTTAGGTAATTACATAACTTTCTGTTCTTCGTTTCGAATGCAATAATTTTGTACATAGGCTTCCAAGGTATTATAGCGCGTTATATATTACTACATAAAATTGTATATATGCACATTGCCTTTCATTAAATTATCGAATGACTAATTTACTGTTTTGTTGTTTATAATATTTAATTTTATTTTCTTGGTGAAGTCGAATAAGTAAATAGATGCATATAGAGTTTTTAAGGATAGATTTAAGGAATGTTGAAGCACATTAGGAATCGTCTCTGATACAAACATTTCTTTTTTTTTTATACTACTGGTTTGGAGAGAGATTTCTGTACATTTTATAAACATCGTCACATTCATAGATTAAAAAGAGGAAGAAAATGCAAACCGTCGGCGTTAATGATAACAAAATATTAGTCCAAGATAATAATAACATATAATCATTATATAATAATAATAACTGAACCATTAAGAAGAGAATAATATAATTTGATTAATTATATTGTGCTATTAACATAGCAATTACTGAATATCACTACAAATTATTTATGGAATTTTAGAACTGTAATTATAATTTGCAGAATTTTCTAAATCTTTTTCTTCGTTTCAAGATAATTTTTATTATGAATTATTATAATAAACAGCAACATATACGAATTATTACAAATTTTAATGAAAAATACTGTACGTATCAAAGCTGTACATACTTTTATAATTAACGACTCAAATTTCCTTTCTCTTGATGTTTCAGTTAATTATTACTAAAATTATTCGTCTTTTAAAGTAAAATCTCACTTACCAGCAACTTAATTCCTCCTCCTTGATGCCCAGGTGTAGAACCTCCTCCTGCTTGTACAGATTCCACCGAACCTGCAGGTAGACTCTGATAGCCTTGATGCATCTGCATTTGTACGCCTCTCGTGTATTGTCTATGATCACGCTGATCATTATCGTTTTCATATCCGTAGTATGGTAGCAAATCATCGTCCACTTGTCGTTTTACAGCGGGCGCCGAATTCTCCGGATAAGACACCCAGAAAGATGTTGGTCCTTTGGGCAAAGCTCTGCTCATTATAGGATTTTCTTTGACGGGACTTGCTGGATAAGAAGCTGGATAAGAAGCCGAATAGGGAGCCTGAGTTGCAATTTCCATAGCGGATATTTTCTTCAGAATGGCGTTCAAGAGAGTGCTGTTAATCGGTGAAGCGGCAACTGCAGCGTTAGCTAATGGGACCTTCGGCAATTCCGGATTATTCGGAGTACTAGCATTAGTTGCTATTGCGCTTTTCGCGACCACGCTGATGTTCCTTTGCAAGTCCGTCAGCATATCGAATACTTGACTGAGTACAGTCATTCTCTGCTGAAATGGAAGCGTTGGATCTATTGTCGGTTTCGCAAAGGGAAATATGCTAGAGAAAGGTTTAAAAGACTTCTTCGGAGCGGCGGCAGCTGCCGAAGCCTTCTCGTACGCGATTAGATCATTCAAAGTCGCTAACATATCGCCTTTTAAATCACCAAGCTCCGATAATATTGTATCAACGATTGCATCTTTAGCGGCTGCGATGGACGACGCATCATCCAAGGATCTTGTGATTTTGTCCGGTGAAATGTCAGGTTTTAAAGACCTCATAAAATCGCTTTTTGTGTCCGAACCATCGCTTGCTTCTGACGCGGTTACATTTATACTGTCGAATAATTTGTCCAGAAAATCCGACACCTTCTGGGTATACTCGGTTGGGCCAGGAATTACGGAAGATGGTATCCAGAAGCTGGGTGGTACAATAGTGCTTTTCGGCGCAGGTACTTCGGTTGTCGTTGCCGGAGTGCTAGTGGCAAGATTTTTGAAGAGCGTATCCAGAAATTCTGATTTCTTCGAGATGATTGCGCTTGGGTCCACCACTGGCCCGAAAGAGCCGCTTGATGCAAAAGGCCCGCCTGGTCCAAAAGGTCCACCTAGCCCGAAAGGTCCGAACATTCCTGGCAAGTATTCCTTTGGTACATCAGCGGCTGGTTTGGTTGCCGACATACTTTCTACTATCTTTGGATAAAATGATGAGCCTGGAATGGTATTAATGCTGTCTGCAGAAGAAGGCGTTTCTATGCTTCTTCTTCTACGGGAGAAAGATGCTTTATCCATAAAATCGGGTAGCATTTCTGGTGATGAAAACGGCGTGATAGGTCCGAATTTTGGACCCATTGGACTCATCGAACCCATTGGGCCAAACTTTGGGGCAAATGGACCAAACATACCGCGCTTATACATACCGCTACTGTCGATCATTTTTCCTTTACCATCTTGTAGTATGTCTCGTTTATTAAATAATGCATTTGCACTATCAGCGTTATCTAGAGACGGTCCACTTGCGCCATATGGTATGATCGGCTTGGTATCTGCCATGTTATACGCAACTGGTCCTAAACCGCCGAACAAATTACTCAGCATATCTGTTTTTTTAGAAATAAATGCCTTCGGGTCGACGAACTTTGGCATGAACGGAGATTTTGGCATATAGGGTACGGATATCGTGTCTATTCCTCCTGGAGGTCCGAGAGCTCGCGAATAAACTACGAATTCCAAAATAATGATTGGTACGAGATCTAATCGTATCTTTTACATAATAAGATATTAATAAATTAAAAATAATTAACAAGAAATCTTTGTACATAAAATTGGATTTAAAATAATTGAATTTTTATTTTTTTTATACGTTTCGTAATCTTTTAAATTTTTTAAATAAAAAATAATTAACAAATATTATAAGTTCTTATTATTATTTACAATTTAGTTTTCTATTTTACATTTGACATTTAAAATTATTTGAATTTAGATTTATGAGATATCTCGAAGAAATCTAATTTTTCTGAATGAATACTTAGCAAAATTCTTTTTAAATAACAGAATAATAAAAAGAATACATTACCAGGTTTGGATACAAAGTTTGTCCATGGTGCTCCGGGTGGAAGTGCCAGAGTTAAACTGATGGCAACGAATGCCAACAGGCAGGTAGAAAGTAAAAGTGCTTTCTGTCGGGGCATTGTACTAAGTAACGTGGTCTATGCTGTGTGAACTCCCTTTTATAATAATCATTGATCAATAATCCTTGCAAAGTCTCTAGGATTATCCGCAACGGAGCCTCATTAAAATAATCCACTCGCCACATGTAGAACTTGCAGTTGTGTATTTTAATTAGCCGATGGTAATTTCCTCTTGGAGAAATGTGATTTCCTTTTGAAGAGTGTAAGTATGTCTATTTTAAACAGTGGAGATAATATGCATGCTTCCTCTAAAGGAGAATAAATGTCGAAAAATGAGAACTGAGTTTACTTAAAAAAAACTGCGGGTATATTATTATAGATTAATTTTTTCCTTTCCAACTTATTGAGTCACACGTTTTTTTTTTGTTCACTATGTATATAAGTAGCGCATTCTATGGATGCAATCGGATTTTATTCGTTTTACAAATGAATCGTGTATATTGCATTCGTCATCTGTTTTCAATAATGGAAATACTTCAATTATTTCACGAATACTTTATTTTGACTCATCGAATTTAGTAGGATACCTAAGGTCGTGAATAATTTGTCACTCTCTTTGCAACATAAGTCCTTTATATTATCATGAGTATGGACAATTTTGAGCAGCGTGAGTAATATACTTTAATATAGCTATCTAGAATTAAGAATAATAGCTATATAGAATTGTGGTTGTCAATTCCATTTATTAAATCATATGTATTTATATGATTATATTTATTTTGGTCAAATAATATTTTACAGTTCTATAAACAGAAATAATTAGCTATTTAATAAATATATAGAATTAGATTTTATTCTTTTAGAGATATATATTCATAGAACATAACAAAATTATTATAAAATGTAAGAGATTAATTTTTAGTTTTAATGAAGAAATTAATTAAAATATATATATTCCTTAACTAGAGAGTACAAATGACACTGATACCATTGCATCAGCAATAGATCTTTCATCGTTATATTCAGCCATACAACACGATTGTGAAGGAGACAATCTTTCGAAAATAATCATGCAATTACTGCACATGTATCAACCAAAAGATGGTATTAAAGCATATGAACGTGTGCTAAGAAAAGTCAAAGGTATACTAGAAGATTGTGGTTTCCAAAAAAAGCAGTTACTGCTTTCAATGATACCTTCACCAAACAATATACCAGATCACACAATTAAAGAAGTGTTTCGTACAACCACAGGTTTTATTAAACTCAATCTGCAGGAAAAGTAAGCCCTTTTTGTGGTACATTTTTACATTTACATTTTTACATTTTTACATTTTACTATTACATCAGCAGCAATACGTTTCAAAATAAATTTGATACTAAAAACGTGGACAAAATAATGGATAGTGTTTCATCACCAAAGCAAAATTTTTTAAACGATAAAAATGCGTCGAATTTTAAGTCGCCTCTTTCCGAAGCTTTTCCTTTTCGAGGTTTTTCCGAGAGCGAAATTTCTATGATTTCCAGTCATGTAAAAAATGTAATTTATTTATATACAGAATATATGTGATTTTTTACTTAAAAATTATAGCTATTATAGTTCAAATCCTATATTATATATATTAATCAACAGGCGGATTCATCGAGTCATCATTTAAACGATAATCCAAAGAATTGGCAGGAGAGAAATAATAAACATCAAGTATCGTCTTATCGACAATATCTGCTTAATAAGAAATATTGTGTACCTGCTAGAATTAATATGTATAATACGATTGGTGAATCACACCTTCGTCACTCGTCTCAGACGGGATATCAGGTCTGTGCATAAAAAGAGAGAAATAAAAAAATAAAGATGAGTGAAATAAACTCTAATGTAACTTACAAGGCATTAATAAATTTTAGGATACACGCTCTACAAAAATGTGTAATAAAACCGAGATAAATTTGTGGCAAAATAAAATTCCTCAACAATTTAATGACGTTAAATACGAAGATGCATTTAATAAAGATAAAAAATCTGGTATTTCACATACAATAATTAATGTGGGACAAGATGCAACAATGAAACAGACAATTAAAAATGATATACATAAAATGGATGTGTGTTGCGACGAAGATCAGGACATTATCATAAATGTATTAGACAAGACGAATTTTAGTTTAAGTTGGAGTATTTCTAGAAGTAAAATTAAATTAATTAAATTCTACAGGCGGACGATTTCTTACCAACAGCACGTGATAGACTTAAAACGAGCTTAAACAATTTTTTAAAACGAGCGCAAGAAGGAATTTTCATCGGTAATATTATGCATTTTATCGATTTATTTAATATATATATATATATATTTTTTAATTATAGTTAACGCGTACAAATTTATAAAAGTAATTTTTAATATATACAGAACTGTCAGCCTTTCCACGCATCAGGTCGCATCCACAGGTGGGTTCCTTGAATATGGTACATTTCACATCGAAAGAACTAAAATCTGGAACACCATCAAAAGTTTTAGAACAAGATTTTACATCTAATGTCTCAAATAACGATAGCAACAGCTGCTTACTTTTAAAACAGCAAAATACAAAAATTAACACAGAAAAAGATCAGAATAAATTAGCTGGACAGACAAGACAAAGAGTTAATACTCATGATAATGGATTGCAAAAGAAATGCAACTCTCATGAATTTAATAAAGTAACTGAACTGCAATTTCAACAAAATAATTTAGATCACGATACAGAAAAAAAAGCGACTACATTCGAATGCAAAGAAAAAAATATGCAAGAATTAGGACATGGGTAAATGTGTGTTTATTCTATTGAATATTTTAATCGTACACAATGCTAATATAATAATAAAAGGATTTTTAATACAGATGCGAAATGATAGAATCAAAATCAGATAATGTAAATTCAGATAACAATTTTCAAGCTCGCTCAATGTTTCAACTAGCTGCATACAAGAAACGATATTATGACACGTTGTTGAGTGTTCAGAGAGCGAAAGGTTAATAAAAAAAAAATCATATTAATGCCATATTATGTATATATAACATATTCTGTTAAATAATCCTTCAGACCTGTTTTAGTGTACTTTGTGTGGAACATAATAAATCATAATGATTAATTAAGCATAAAAAGTGTCAAATATTGATTACTTAAATTTTATTACAGTTGCAATATCGAATTCTTTAGCGTCTTCCTCGGGTCATTTAACAGCCTATGATGATCCGTATTATTCGAATTACATGTGCCAGCAGCAACACCTGCTTCACCAACAGCGTCGTTCGACGGCGAGACCACAGTTTTCGACGTGTCCGGCGGATCTATCCGGATTATCGAACGTATACTGTAATCAGTACAGTTGGACGAGATCCGTCTGTAAATATTTATTATTGAAGCAGTTAAGACTTCAACGGCAGGTAAGAAGATATAGAGACGTAAGATTCTGGAACACGTTTACACTTACCGCATATCGTTACAGACTTCGCCTCTGTCCGCCCGAAATCAAAGGTAAGCTGTTCATGTGTTCAACAACTGAAGTATATATCGAAAATATGATTTTTATGTTCAACACTGGAGTCATATTTATGTGATATTTTCTCGGCTTCTTCATTCTTCAAGCAGCTGGATTCATCGCTATGTCGAACATATGTATCCTTATTCCTCTATGCTAAGCGGAAGCGATGAAACTAAGTATTGCGTACGTCGTAAAAACTTGGAAGAAATAGTTGGAAAATTGAAGGAGACTGAACGCAATAATTTCAACAATTGAGCGATTCCCCTACATTAGTTCAATGAGAAGTTCCATTGAAGTTGCACACGCAAATAATATTATTCTTCTTTAATTCCTACGCGAGATTTTTTAATAATTTGCAGAATTGACGGTAACGATAATATAACAGTAGCGATAAAAATGTTGAAAACTCACGTAATTGTAGATTGATATTATGTATAGAAGCTCGATAAGCTGAATCTTATTCTAAATGTTCATCTTTTGCATTAGCTTTGCCTTCGCGTTGAAAATAATTATTTTGCATTAACCATGGAAAAATCGTTATCACATATAACGATTTATACATACTATTCTTGTTAGACATTTGGTTCCTCATAAGGCGTTTAACAGATCGCGCAACAATTTTGATAATTCCGTTTGTATTTCGAACGTTTGCGTGACAATGGTTCTTCAATGGCATATACGCAGAATATAATGTTACAATTAGCTGTCGCCAATCAAACCGCGCGTTTAACGCATTTACTAACAAATGTACACATTGTTCTGTTCAAGTAATATTATACAAGGTTCACTCTGACTAGACTTGTGATATATTGTTAAGTAACATACACAATCACACGCACAACTCCGCACAGTCAATAGTGTATAATACTCGCTGTCCATTTACCCCTAGATGTACAAAATAACATTTAAAAGAATATGTGATAATGCTATAACTTGGGTGTTACGTGACTCATGAATCATTTATTGTCCAAATCATTCGCTATCAGCTCGACAAATCGCCAAGATGCTATGTCGCATGATATCTACGTCATACTTGATAATCTGTCCAGCCGTCTTATTTTTACTCGTATTCATTTTCAGACTTTCTGCAAAGACATT
The DNA here is from genome assembly GCF_048541705.1 of Temnothorax americanus. NCBI lineage: Eukaryota > Metazoa > Arthropoda > Insecta > Hymenoptera > Formicidae > Temnothorax > Temnothorax americanus. Next base: position 5,250,509 of record NW_027509547.1, on the reverse strand, counting down.
CGACTCACGATTCGCCTAACAATCCTATAATACGTCGCTACAATTTGATGTTCACTATAATTATTGGCAGCATCACATTATTCATTCACATGTAACTAAATATAAATACAATGACACTATATAGGTATATATATATCAATACTCGAATACATTCACATAAATATTAAAACACATGAGAAATATTAAAATGAGACGAACACTTCGTATTTGGGCCATGTAACGCGTTACATGTGTGTCTATCATTTAGCGAATAAGGAATTAGGCCAGTTAAATTATTCAGTTAGAAGAATTAAAACGAATTGACAGGAATTTATTATGTGAAATTAAATTTCTAATTTTCGATATCAATAATATAAATACATTTTTTTTAATTAATAAAATAATTCATTAACATACTTGTTTAACTACAATGATTTTTCCTATCAATTCCTTTTAGTTCGCCCGATTTTTAAAGGACTCAGGTCATATATAGATTTGGATTGTCATGCTATCACTACAGATCATTGTCAATCGAGTTTAACATATAAAGAAATCTGCGTCTATTAATCGTAATCGAAATTTATTGCCTGAATGATAATTTAGTCATACAAATTCTAAGGAAACAGTGCTTTTCATGTATCACAAACATACTGCTATTTATTATATTAACTTCGTTGAAGCAAATAATAGTCGCGAATATCGAAGTCAAGTGATAGTTTAATCTTTATTGTAATAATAATAATGACTTTAATCCATTAGCTGTTCCTTATCTCATAATATTATTTGACAAATCATATTTTTTAATTCTCTCTAAAAAAATTGAGAATTATAGCATTTAAAAATCTATTATTATTACAAATAACAATATGGAATGTGAAATAAAATGATATGAAGCTATGTGCGCATATTCGACTTACAGATCATAAAATTACAAGCCTTGGATGTAAAGTCATTAAGAGAATCGATATTACATTACATTCAAAGAGCGTTATATTTCCTCTGGCAGTGTTTGTACACTTTGATTTAGTTCAAGGCTAATTGCCTTATTACGCCAAGTGACATTTTATTCGATCAGTTACTCTTAACATAGCATGATTTATTTCGCGATAATCACTCTTTCAATTCTCAGCGTACCAAGAATGAATCATATACAGAAGAGTTACACATTATTTCTTATATCCAACAAAACGAGTTATAACACCATCGATATTTGCCACAACGAAGCTGCTGTATTATATGCTATTTTCTCTTTATGAATCTATATGAACACGCATTTCTCTTACACTATTAATTGATTTAAGGTCGACGCATTAAAGTTCGATAAATGTGTATTTTATTTGTGTTTATACTCGCGGCATCGTATCAAAAGACAAAATAGCTGTTGCCAGACAAAATAGTTGTCTTACTCAAGATTAGCTAACATGTTTATATTTATTCGATCGTATAATGGTCGTGATACATTAAACGAAGAAGAAACGAGATATCAGAGGAATTCTGAAGACTATGTGATGCTATTATATATATTAAGAAATTCAATGGAATTATCAATCAGGAAACAAGCGCTCAACAGTTTTCTTCTAAGATGAATTGTACTTCTAACACGATATGTATGTACTAAAAAATACTTTGCTCTTAAATTTGATGGATTATTAAAAAGATATAATCGTACAAAAAAGTGCTTGACTAGTAGAGTTGACTAGACTTTCTCGTTAAAGTAAAAGATTAATATAATTAACACAATAAAATAATACTGTTCGTCTAATAATTTTAAAACTACTTAAAATACTTGTAAATGATGCGTACAGGAACAGAGACGGATTATTCTCTTTTAATACTTAACTCAATCAGCAAAAACCTATTAGTTTCTATATTGAGATGTATGTGAAAATATTTAATTAAGACTTGATAGAAAATAACCAATTATCAACATTATATTTCTTGAAATTAGTATTATTTAATTTGGGTATATTATAATTCAAATAAAACTTGTGTGATTTAAGTGATTAGTAAATCCGTCCTTGTGCAAGAATGATACTGTTGTAATATAATGAGCACATTTCAGAGTGAGCTAATTGGAATAATACAATGAATAATTGTTCCACGCATACTATTCTGTTCATACGGGAACTAATGCCAAACCGATCTTCCAATGCAAAGAATACTGATTAAGTCTTATAATTTTATTATGAGTCAATAAAAAATTCTCCCTATATGGAATTACTTTTAGCATTTTCCTCAAAACGTGCTTTAATAAAAATTTAAAATTCTATAAGGCCATTGTGTGAAGTATACGTATAAAGGTATTGTCATTGCAAAATAAAATATGATTTTAATATTATGTTGCTGGTTATTAACAAGCTTTCGATCATAGCTTAATTAAAACTTGAAATAAAATAAAATCTAATTGAGGAATGTAGAAAGTTATTTTAATTTTGCGTACCTACAATCTTTTTATTTATTAAAAGTTTTATTAAAAACATCGTTTTCAAGTATTTATAACTTCAACTTAAATTTTCCCCTGCTAATCAAAAGATAGTTTTTTAAGCATTTTTAAATAAACCAATATGTTTAATTATATTATCAATTTAATTAAAAAAATCTTATACTTGTGTTTCAAAAATTGGCAATTGCAGATAAATTTAAAAATAGACAAATTACAGTCGCGATTTGCAATTGCAACTGCCGTTCTTTGTATGTAGGATTGATAGAAAGATCGGTCTAGCTGCATTTTACTATATGTATGTATATAATCCTTTCAAGGTTTAATATATACACTTTCATCTTAAACTATAGGCGATTTCTCCTTGCATGTACTAAATGCTTTTTCAAGTATGCATGGAGCTCAAAATATGTTGGCATCAAAATATGATAAAAATAATTAGTCAAATATATATTAGTGTTACGTGCTATATAGTGGTCTTATACTTACAATATCCCATTAAAACTTACTTTAGATTTATTATTTGGTACACGATTGGAATGAAGTGGCATTATTTGCTTATCAAAGTTGGGCAGTCTGGTTTTGTGTGATGCAAAACGTCAGGACCCGAACAACTAAAGAGAACCTATTCTCTTGGCAGCAAAATGTACAAGGCAGCAATAATTTTATGCAAGATTTTAAATCTTTGGACACAATTTTGTCCTGCAAAATTCGATAGCAACGAACTCGATGAGTCCGGGCTACGATCTATTTCACCTGTTACATATATACGAAATATAGTAATCTATATATTTTACGTTAACATCTCAAAGCACATCAGACTTCAAACACAGTTGAAAACACAGATACAACATATAAAAGCAAAATATAGTTACTATTTTAGTCAATATGCATTATTTAATACAGAAAACCGAATGTGTTAAAATCAGACGACCGTATGCAAACAAGAGATATGAAATTTCAATTAGGTAATATAGGTACCAAACTGTTGCAATTTAATAAAAGAAAAATGTGTGTTCAACGTGAAGTATATAGATGTACTTAGTTTGTAAAAAATTTCGTTATGTTACAAACTGTTCACAGAAACTGCTCGGTGGAACAAGTTTATTTTTTACCTAAAGTGTGTGTGCTTCGTATTTCACAAAACGTTCAGGTTCAGGCAAAGCTGTAAGGATCGATAGTTTTGCTAGAACAAGGTTGAACATCATCTGGTGGTGGACGCCACTGTCCGGGCCACATGGCGTTACGAACCACATTCATATCAGTAGTTTCTTCTATACCGTTGCTAGACGTACATTCCGCCTCCCAGTTTCGGAGGCCGTTTCGAGTCACTCGATTAATCGATCTAGCCTCGTTCATTTCACAACAATTCTGTGCGTCATTGTTCACTGGCGTTCGCCTAGCTTTACTTTTAATTTGCGCAGTAGCACTATTCCTACGTTCGGCGTCGGACCACGACTGAGATTGCTCCACTGCAGACTGCAGAGGTAACTTTCGCGGCACTCGCCTGGTCTTGGCTTCCTCAGCAGTGACACGGCTGGCATCGACTTTACTACTACCTGGCGCGTTTCCGTCACCAGTTGAACTACTGTCACCCTCTTTTCTTCGTCTTCTCCGTCTCCTCTCAATCTCAGTATCCTCCCGTTGAGTATCTTCGTTATTCGCGTGTGTTTCTAAAATATGTTGCTTGGCTGTAGCCCAGTGGTCCTTTCTATTGGCGCCTTGTTTAAATTTATCGTGATTGCTACCGCGATGGCCACCGTTACTAGTGTTCGTGTCACTGTCCGCGTTGCGTTTCTTCGATTGCTGATTTTTCACGGCCCAAGAAGCCGGTCTCTTAGGACTACGTTCCTTCAAAGTTACCTGCATTTTAGATTATATTTACACCGTGATTAATAGCTGACACTTGCGCCATAAAACAAACAGATTATTTACCCCAGAGGAAGAAGAATTGTCAACGGGTTTGTAAAGTTGCGTCGGGGTATGACTACGAGAATCTTGACCTTTACAACTTGATCCATTACGACAATGTATCCAGGACAGTAAAAACGCTAAGAGAGCACAGAAAAGTCCCACTACTGCCGCAGCAGTCAATTGAGAACGTGTGCGTTTTGGTACCCAACCTCCACTGTGGTATTCCCATATTGTACATGCTAGTAATGCGCTACTCGCAGCATATGACAAGCCTATGCCAGTGAACACTATAGCATTCTAGAAAAAAATAATAAACTCTTACACGTAACAGGATCAACTATATCTAGTCATATCTAAATAATTACACAGATAATTTCTGAAACATACATGTGTTATAACAAAATACTACTTACCAGCTTAGCCCAATTTAAAGGAAGGATGTAAATGACATGCGAAATATCAAGGAAGAGAAGGGCTGCAGTGACCAAGAAACAGAAAACAGCTACAAAGATCATGAATCGTAAACGATCTGCTAAAGGCAGCATAAAAATGCTGACCTTGGCAGTGCCAGAACTGCATAAAGTTGCCAAACAAGCTGCAGAGGATATCTACGAAATGCGCTCATTAATGTATCTATATATAAACTTTAGTGGCACAAACTTTCAATTTTTTTTTTGTCATACATAAAATATTTTCTACATAAAAGTGATTTTACACTCACAAGTAATAAAAGTCTAACAACACCCGTAGGCGTTTTAAGATGTCCTTGTATGTCGCAGTAAATAACGACGTGGCTTGCGCGAGACCAAGGCATGGCGTTCGACGAGCCAGGTCTATGATCACTATTACCATAGTGACCATGATAATTAGCATGCGAATCCCAAGAATGAACCGTCGAATGCACCCCTGGCGAATCCAGCTCTGACGATTGGGAGCTGATTCGCCCCCCTGTCCTACTGCCTGCTATTGATACAATATCAAAACCATGTATACATTCGTATATGCAGTTAGGTAGGCATAATTTCGTAAGTAAATGAAACAAGTGAGACAAGAGGCAGCTAGAGTTTTAATATGTTATTTCAATATTATAGAAAACAACTATGAAGCATTTATTGACATAGCCCAGCGTTTTAATTTTGTAAACAAGATTCCATATGTAAATTATATTAAATAACAAACATTTAGTTGAAACCTTGTACATACCAATCTCGAAGTCTTGAATGTCTTCGGGTTTAGAATATATGGCAGGTGGTGGTTCCAGATCGCGTATCTCTTCTAGAAGAAGCACCTCTATTTCCTCGGCTGCGTATAAGTCCGAGACCGAGCGAATAGGATAATGCCGAGTCTCGCTCATTACTTAGGTGCGCTCGCTCATTTACTCCTTCCTGCCTGCCGCCGTATCTTTCCGTTTGACTTGCCAATGACCACCATTCGTTGCCTAATCGATTCGATAACAAGTCCATTCGTCTATCAGCCATCCTCCGTACACACCGTGTGCCATTTCTACCTTTGCAGGTAACAGTGCTCCCCCGCCCTCAGGCCATACACCTGTAAAAGAAAGAAAAATTTTAAAATTATTTAGAATAAACAGTTTAAAATTTATAGAATTAATATTATGAGAAAAAAAAACAGAAATATTACAGCTACACAGATATTTAATACACATTCTCACCAATCAAATTTGTTACATTAGAATATTAGAATATAACTTTATACAAGACACATCATATGCCAATGGTAACAAGTCAGAAAGCAAACCACTTGCTAATCATTTATATCTCTTATTACATATGTTTCATCATTGGAAATCGGCAAATCAGTACAGGCGTGTACAAGAAATTTCGTAAACAAGCGTGTTACTGACAAGCACATGACGTTTGTTTAACGCTAATTCTGTCTCGTGTCGCGGCTGACGCACGAGAGATCGAGGCGCGAGCGAGGATTTAATTCGATCGCGCTGACGAAAGGTTCGACTCGCGACGTGCACCGCTGGAGCATCGAGATTACTTCAACGGAGATTTATTTTTCCGTGACGAATCGTGTTTTCCCGACCGAATCGCTCGGGATCCACATGTTGCCCAAAGTCCGTTCTCGCGTCGCCTGGACGTGCCGCCGTGTCGGGAAAATTGTCGCCTTCGAAGGGGGAGAGTCGCGGGGCACGTACCTCGAATTTACGCCCGTCGATCGCGAATCGCGACGCGTAGATCACATCTTTCTGAGATTTTTCACGTAGCCGAGCTCGCTGGCCGTCCAACGGGTAGCCGCCATTGCCTTTTTGCTTGGTTTTTGCCCATGGTCCGCGTCCGTCACGACGACCTAGAAACAACAGATGGGGCAACCTGTGTCCTGTGTGTCTTGTGTCTCTCTTTCTCTCTCTCTCTCTCTTTTTATTCATTGACAAAAAAATGGTCACGGGCATTGTTTGCGACGAGAGAATCGTTTCCGCGTTTGAGGAATTATTTCCTCGTCGAGAAAACCGCCCGGCGATCAAATCATGAGTTCACAGGGTGTCTTGTAAATGATTAGAGAGGTTATTATGATGTGGCAACTTAACCTATTCCCTAGGTACGGCTCAGCTGGACAAAAACAGACCGACCAATTAGAGTCTTTGGATAACGGCGCCGCGTGCAAGCCACGCTCCACGCTCCACGCGGTCCACGCCACGTCTACCTTGGATCACGAAATTTATAACGACGACGTCGACGACTAAATTCCGATGATTAACATAATTGATGATTAACTTATTAAACGAGCGCTAAACCCAATAGGCAGGGTTGAAGGCCTATGCTTACGCTCCTAACTCAAGAGGAGCCTAACCTCCCAAAAAAACTTATTAAACAATATAATGTTTGCTAATTTTTGTTAACGTAGATAGAATTAAAAATTTTTTTTAAGATTGGATATGGAAGGGAGGATTGTGTGTGTGTGTGCGGAGTAAGGATAACGAATTATATATAGCTATAGAGACTTTGCTTTGAATGATTCTGCTGATTGAATCTCTCTCTCTCAGTTGCCCTTTATGTTTATATTAATTATTAATTTGAGTTGGATCGAAGATATATTATAGCTCTAAAATACGAATTTCTTCTCTTTTTGTTATTTGTATTATTTTATTCTGATATTAATAGACTACAATCCAAATAATATTTGAGCGTCACGTTGATTGACTCAAAACTATCGCGGATTTTGTGAAGAAACCTGAAATTGAACACTTTTTTTTTTCATCCTTTCCGTACTTGAAAAGAATATTGCAGGAAGAAAGAGAAAAGAAACAAAACGTGGGAAACGTTTCTGAATCATTATATAATAGGAAAAAACATTATTATGTAAAATCTGTGACAGAAAGAATAATTAATTTCTGGACAAATTGGCGACATATTCTCGACAAATAATTGAATGTCAACTGCATTCGCATTGAGCAGATTGAGCTTGTAACATGTGTTCGGCTGACACAGCTCGCAAACAATACGATGACGTGTTAACGGCAGAACCAGCAGATTCTGATGACCAACGATCTGCGTTCAAGTTTACTTGATTTCTATACCATCAATTTCTGCAGAAATGGCATGCCATTATTGTATCTCATTCATGGCGAAATTTTCACTGTAATAGCATATATTGCATCACCAAATTTGCCTTTCTGATGACAAAACAGGCTGCAAAATCTCTTTTTTATTAATTTACTTATACCGGACTTATTAAGAAACGAATCGTCAGCGGTTTGTCAGCAGATTGTGCGAGAAGTGTATTGATAAGCTTCATACACGCTTTACGCCGTTTTATATCAGTAAATCAACATGCTATTTAATTATATTTATTTCTCGTCAAAATTCTTTATCAAATTGATCTATTTTTCTCTTTAATAAAATTTTTATTTTTTCTTCCAAAAAATTGGATCAAAATGAATAGCTGGCGTCCATCTAATTAATAAATTCATATTCGGCAGCCAAATGTTAAATCGGATTACGGCCAACTACGGCTTCCAATCCAATTAAAGAATTTTTGCGAAGAAATTTGGTACGCGTTCACAAATGACCATCGCCCGATCGTCGCCGTCGCCGCGGCGGAGTTTCATGCGGAGGTGACTCGAAGGCGCGCGCGGGCCGCCGGCCAATGACGAACGCGCGATTCGCAATCGTGCGCGCTCGTGTGCGCGACTGGGCGGCCTCGGGGCCTCGGGGTCTTTTTGCTTCCCATTTTGTCTCGCGTGCGGCACGTCCACCGTGGTCAACCGTGGTTCACTGACGTTTCCGCTGTGTGCACATCGCATGGCCGACGTGTGCATCCTGAGGATCGCACTCGCGTGGTACTCGCCGTATCACGAGCCGCGTCGCCGCTGCTGAAGAGGAGGCCAGGGCCCTTCCGCGACAACGTCGACGTGTCCGGACGCACCTACCACGCCGTAACGATCCCCCGAAAGTGAGTGCGCCGAGTGCGGACCGTGCGGAGTACAACAGCAGTCCGCGAGCGAAGGTGGCCGCACGGCGCGTGCTTAAACCCGAGCGTTTAATGCCCGCGCGCGCGACACCGAGCGTGAGAGAAAGAGAGAGTGAGAGAGAAAGAGAGGAGAGCGAGTGGGAAAGAGTGAGAAGGAGAGCGCGGACGAAGAACGGTACGGGCGGCCGCCCCTGAATGAATGGCTATGTCGACCACGTTCCTCCGTGGCTGACATAATCCGGTGCAAACTGGATCGGTGCGGTATTTCGTGCCTATCGATAATTCCCAACCGTTAATTTTCGCAGAGAGGAACCCGTCGTAGGGTCCAGTTCCCCGTCGTCGACGCGGGCCACATTGCCTGCTCCTTCGCACGATCGTCGTCGTCGCCCACGTTTTCCACGTCCACCTTCGGACGAACCAGAGCGCGCGCGGCAGCGATTAATTCTCAGCATCTCGGGCACCAGCCGTAACGCCGCGACCACGCGTCCCCACGTACGTCAGCAGCGATGTCGAACGAGGAGACCTCCGCCGACCGCAACGTCGAGATCTGGAAGATCAAGAAGCTTATAAAGAGCCTCGAAATGGCCAGAGGGTAAGTGAGTCGGCGCCTGACGTCGTCGCGCCTTGCGCTGTCAGCTGTTACCGCTGCGTGATTCTCCTGGAATCTCTCCGACCATATGGCTTGGCTGAGCATGTGCTCGTTTACCACGTTCCGCAATCCAGAGTTCTCGACTTCGTGCAAGGATCGCTTTTGTCGCGCCTGATAGACGTTAAAATACCATGTGGTTTTGTTAGAGATTTATATCGGGGGAGAATGTATGTAGGTCTCGCCTTACGCAAGCGGATTTCTTTGTAATTTGCCTCTCGATCGTCTCTGCGTATCGGTAGGCGGAAGATGTTGATTTATTTGTCTTTGCAGGAATGGCACGAGTATGATTTCGTTAATCATACCTCCAAAGGACCAAATATCGAGAGTGAGCAAGATGCTGGCGGATGAATTCGGCACAGCGTCGAATATTAAGTCACGTGTAAATAGATTATCTGTTTTGGGTGCAATCACATCGGTGCAGCATAGGCTAAAGCTATATACTAAAGGTAAATGTTTCTTTCATTTACGTCGAGTTCTATTTGACACGGTATAAGAGAATATAGGAATTTATTACATACATGTATACGCGTTTGATTCTTTTGAACATAAAATTGGAGTCATTAAGATATCATGATTCATATGAACATTAATCATGATTTACTTATGCGTAATAATGCATTTCAGTGCCTCCAAATGGCCTGGTAATTTATTGTGGAACTATTGTAACAGAGGAAGGAAAAGAAAAGAAGGTCAACATCGATTTTGAGCCTTTCAAACCTATCAATACATCTTTATATCTTTGTGATAATAAGGTATGTTTTACATTGGCAAATGTGGTACTTGTGTTGGAGTATGGTTTTTATACGAGCCCTAATTGCGTTTTGCAGTTTCACACAGAAGCACTCACGGCGTTGCTCGCGGATGACAACAAATTCGGTTTTATTGTAATGGATGGTAATGGTGCGTTGTTCGGAACGTTACAAGGCAACACGCGCGAAGTGTTACATAAATTCACTGTGGATCTTCCCAAGAAACATGGTACGTAAACATATGTAGAAATTTAGAAAAACAAATCCGGTATATTTGCCAGTATTACTTGCTTAAAAATCGATGCAAGATATTTGTATCAAATATGGAAAAAAAAAAAAAATATGTTGATTTTAGGTAGAGGCGGTCAATCTGCACTGCGTTTTGCCCGATTACGTATGGAAAAGCGACATAATTACGTTCGAAAAGTAGCTGAAGTCGCTACTCAATTATACATCACGAACGATAAACCTAACATCGCTGGATTGATCCTCGCGGGTAGCGCAGACTTCAAGACCGAACTTAGCCAATCGGATATGTTCGATCCAGTAAGCAAGATTCTTTTTTATGACTGCATTATTTTAAGTGGTTTTATTATAATTGTAATAATGTCCATGAGTAATGCCTTGGCTTAAACTAAAGCTGTCAAACTAGTTTTATTATAATTTTTATTACACTTTTTGAAAGGAATTGTAAACCTTATTCAACCTCCAGTTTAGAGGGTTTGTTTTTCAAATTATTATTTGGAGGTATCTATTCTTTGAGAGACGATACAGTAATTTGTTTATTTTTAGTTATTTTAAATCATTAAATTCATGTTTCGTGAACTTTGTTCCTATCATAGTTTTACAATATTTTTAGTGTATATGTGGGATGGCAAAGCCAAGAATTGAACCTGGATCTTTTGTTTGTTGAGCGATTGTTCTAGCGATATCTAGCTATCCAGCATCCTTATTATTTTTAATTTCTTTGAGTACATTTCTATTAGCGAGATATAAAAGATTGTTTCTTTAATTAGCTTTCCAATATATTAGTTTCTTTAATATTTGATTTTTTTTTTCAGAGATTGCAAGCTAAAGTTATAAAGTTGGTTGATGTATCATATGGTGGCGAAAATGGTTTTAATCAAGCTATTGAGTTAGCGGCTGAATCTTTGCAAAACGTAAAGTTTATTCAAGAGAAAAAATTGATCGGTAAATATTTATATGTTAATTACGATGTGACACGTTATAGTATATAAATTTAATAATATATTTGATTTGTCTTGTTCAGGTCGTTACTTTGATGAAATTTCTCAAGAAACTGGCAAATACTGTTTTGGTGTAGAAGACACGTTGAGAGCCTTGGAATTAGGTAGCGTCGAAACTTTAATTTGTTGGGAAAATTTAGATATTCAACGATATGTTTTGAAAAATCATACGAACGCGGAAGAAAAAGTATTACATTTAACGCCAGAACAAGAAAAGGATAAAACTCACTTTACTGATAAGGAAGTGAGTATCAAAATAACGTTAAAAACACAAAATAAAAATAAATTTTAATTTCTTTTCTATATCTTATCTGTATTTTTCATAGAGCGGGGTAGAATTGGAACTCGTAGAATGTCAACCACTACTCGAATGGCTTGCGAACAATTACAAAAGTTTCGGTGCTACCTTGGAAATTATCACGGACAAGTCTCAAGAAGGATCCCAGTTTGTCAGAGGTTTTGGTGGCATTGGAGGTAAGTTTCTCTTATACATTTATGCTTATTATCATTATTTTTAATTACGAAACATTCTACCTCTTTGTCTATCATAAAATATATAAGCTCACATATCGCAAATGGCCCCAGATAAATAAGATACGTAATAAATAAATGAGAAATGGTTAAATAATGTAAATAGAACAGTAAAAAAGGTAGAAAATTAAAATCAAGAAGAGGTATATTAAAAAAATTCGATATCTGTATTTGGAGCATTTCGAATAATATATAATATACATGCTAGGCTTTTTTTCAATACAATCTGCGCATTTAATTTGTTGCGGAACTTGGTTTATTGTCAAGTTATGGCGTAGTTGCGTTTTATGAGTGTACACAATCCCTAAAAGCCGGTAGATTAACATTACGTCGTTAGACACCAACAAAGATTATTTTGCATGGAAGGTAAATTTCATCACAAACTGATATTAACTATGGAGTATATCTTGGTGTATAGGAATCCTCCGCTACAAAGTTGATTTCCAGTCACTGCAGGCCGATGAGCCTCTTGATGATGTTGACCTTGATGATTACTAATTTCATCCGTGAATTACTCAGAATCGACCAGGTAGCTCTTTCTCTGTCTTGCGTGCGTTCACTTACATCTCGTGTATCATAGAGCATATTATTTGCAAAGCTGGACAAATTTATTGTTTGTTTATTTGTTGACGATTTTGTGTTTTGCGTTAAATTTTTAATGATGTAACTATAATATTTAATTTAATATATTTAATTTATAAATATAAATAAATTGATAAAGAGAAATTCTATTAGTACAAATCTCAAATGTATAATTAGCGTTTTAAGATGTTATTCTTGTGTAATCTGGGTTCAGTATTTCTTTTTTCTTATCTTTTTTTGAAGAAAATGTGAATACATTTTATTATTAACATATTATGTAAAAAATTTAACTGTACGTTATATTTGCATAAAGAAGGTTAAGATTTTCTGAAATTAATATATTTTATTTTGTAATACTTAGAAAAAGATAATTACAGCTATTGTAAAATATTTTGCTTTTCATTAATCTAAATATAAAGATAAATTTGTCCAAGAAATTTTCACGATTTCTTTTATTGGGTTTCTCACTAAATAGTTTGTTTCTTCTGTGCAAATCTGTAGTATACATATGCATATGTGTCTCTTAAAATAAGTTTGAATGTGGTGATAAACATTTTTAGTTTATATTTCTCAAAGTATTATATTTCTTTTTTCTACGAATAAAAAAGTCTGAGAATTCTCGCTGTCTTTCTTTTCTTTCTTGGTGGTAAACGCGTAAAGAAAATTTTTTACATACACATATATATGATATGGATAACTCTGTTTTACACAGGGTGAGTTGAAATCTTCCAGTCTCCTATCTTTTGTTATCGTCGGATTGTTAGATTCATACATTGTTGGTCTCATAATTGGAATAGTAGATACAATATACACAGTGGTTGATTCATTGGAAAAAAATAGTTTTGCTTGATAGTTAAATATATTTTGCCACAAATATATAGCCACATTCTTATTCGTTTAACACATATCATCTTCGATCTTCGTACGGTACCATCGTACACAACGAAAATCCGTTACGAATTATAAAGGCCGTGTTTACAGGAATGTGTTATAAATAAATTGATTGATAACGCTTTGAATTGTTAGCTTTTAGGCAACAATGACAAGTTTCATCATTATTACTAAGAATATAACTACTCACGTCTATGTTTTCCCACCTTGAAGATGTCGATATTTATCTCACTCACCAATTACTTAAACTTTAAACATGACATTTCACATACATGCTATTTAATAATTCTCGATTCAGTGTATTACCACTCACTTATATCAGTTATATAAGAATTTTGCTAAATTGAAATACACAATGTGCGTATATCTGAGTTTTTAAATTTATTGAATCTGTTTTTTGTTCTACAACTACAATACATATAAAATATGGTTTGCATGATAATGTTTATAATATTTCCAACCTATCCCTTGGCAAGTAGAATTTTGTACTGCGTATTTAACGTGATGGTATTATTCTTTAAATTTTATTTTTTATCAATTTTGTGTACATACAGTATCTATATGTATATTACTGAATTTATTTTATATTATATTATTACGCTATGAACTAGATCATAGCAAGCGCATGTATGTCCCTTTAATATAATTGCATATTTTAATCTGTATCATATTTCAAGAAGGAATTTAATAATTCGAACTTTACTTCAGTTTAATATATCATTCTGCATATAAAGATCGTTAATTTATTTTATCGATAAAAGAATATAATGTAGTTCATACACGAAAATAATTCTTCTGGAAATAATTATATGCTTAACACACAAAAGGATTATTAAATTAATTGTCTCCACTTTTTATTTAGAAGTCTTTGGATACTGTCATTTTTACATAAATATTGAAATATTTGTTATAAAATGGGTATTGTGATACAGGAAGCAGGAAAATGATCAACAAGATTATACATGTTACATCTTGAATTTTACTACAGCTTTCGATATATTTCTTTTCTGTTATATGCTATGTCCATGCTTATAATAAAAAATAAAAAATAATGATGTAATACATCCCAATAATGCATGTTAAATAATAAGCAACGTTAAGTTCATCATCATAGATAATATATATCTTATGATTAGAGAGCGATAATTGATATGTTATATCGAAAATTAGATCTCAATCTGAAGATTATGAAAAATGTTATGAGAAGTGTTATCTCTGATAATGAACACAATTATCATGCAATTATGATATCTATGAGTATTTACGCTTTCACATAGCAGTTGCTTAAAATAGTTAAAATATTTAATACTCTTCGAGTACTAATCGGTATCTTATTTTTATTAGCTTGCATATTCGGAAAGGTACAGTACATGTTCTCTGCTAATTACACAACAAAGATTAAAAACCGATATGTTCAATCATAATTTACATCAAATGTTACAATTGATACATCTTTTGTGTATGCATTTATATGGTCTTATTTCATTAATACTTTATCATTTATAATAATAATTTTTTATATTTTATAATAATTTTTATTATACAGTTATGTACTTTTATCGCTTATTAATATCTATATATAAATATTAATTTACTTTAAATATATTAATATAAATTCACAGATCTTATGTATTTCTCTTACTGCGTATGAGATCATCCTAATCACTAAAATATATAATATTCATATAATATTAATTTGTAATTGTCTTTATATTTTATATAGTGACATAATTGCAAAATGAATGATAAAATATTCACTAATTATATGTTTCTTTTGGACAGTGCTTTCTTTGTACAATAGCTTTGTATAATATGCTTTATTGAAGTTTTATATGTATGTTCTGATGTTTTACTATATGGATATTTTAAACTACAATATATATAAAAATACATTTCTCTTACTTAGGAAAGCGCTGTCATAAAATGTCAATTTGAATTAAATTTATATAATTTAGCACATCAGTGCCGTGAACATCAGTTAATGTGTTGGACAATTTTAATCATTTATTTATATACATATTTGCTTGTGTTATTACATATCATTGCTCCATAATTACAATTGTTTTTTCACTATCAATATTTAATAATGAATTTTCATGTAAAAAATTTAATTTTTTTTAGCGAAGGAAAAGTTTAAATGATAGTTATCGCTCTCTCTTGTATGTATCCTTAAACGCATATCTTACAGGTATCTTGCGGTACAAAGTGGACTTTCAAAGTATGCAGCTGGACGACATCGAAACCGATGGCTTTGACTTGGATGACTACTAAGTCCATGACTCAATCGACATTTGGTTCTCTTAGCTTCGGAGAAAGCAGGAGGGACAGGAGTATGTTCTTTCTCATATGATGTCCCAAGAGAGAAGAAAACAGAATAACGAAAACATATTTCAAAATTTACAATACAGCACGTACGATATCGTCATAAAATTATTGTCTAGAGTTTACCAAACATCAAGCAGATCGTAATCGATACACGAAAGAGAAGAGCACTAGCGAATATGGCGCGGCTGATATAATTCATGTCTATGAAAGAAAAGGCGATTCGAAGACTGTGACACTTAATTAAGCCAGCTTGATACCTGCCTACTCTCATACATTCACCACCTTGTATTACAATTTATGATCCTTAATTATTCACAGAGATTCCTTTAAACCTTAAACAATTACACTACGCGCTCTTCAGTTCTGAATGTACAGTTTACAAATGTACAGTGTATGGTGGTTTGATCGTAATTTTATATTAAATTGATGTTTGTCATCTTATCATAGATTTTACGAGAAATGAGTATTTGAACTACAAGAGCGGCTGTAGCGCTATTTTGTTCAGACACAATCATGAAAGAGCTGTAATAAACTGATTATTATGAACGTACAATTGCGTATCGTGCATTCTACACCGATATTTGCAAAATTCATACGGAGAAGAGTTCTGTAAATAGATGTCAATTTTTAAAAAACGGCACAGTTGCCTTAGACATAAGTTGAGGTCGCGTACACGATCCACGGAGTAAATGAAGTATTTCCGTCTTATGCAGTGATACACGTTTGTAAAAGTAAAGATAATTCCTCGCAATCCTACATTGCTCCGTTGCTGGCTCTTGGCTCTTAGATTTTTGTACATTCACACAATTGTACATAAGAAACGCTTCGCAAAAGTATCGAAGTAATTTTTCATTGTTATAGTGGTGCACCTCAGTGAAGAGAAAGATATTTCCCGCAATATTTAAACGGTTACTGAAGATATTACGAAATTTATTTTAACATTGTTAATTTAATTCGCTTATTCGTATGATGCCTCTGTAATAAACGACGCTATGTATGTATAAATGTGAAAAGAATGTAACGTGCAATTTTGGTGAAGTATCCTTTATGAAAGAATACTGTATAGAGAGCAAAGAGAGTTTTTCAAAGAGTCTCGAATGCTGTGAGATTTACTCGACGAAAATGGTGTATCGTTATTTAATAATGTATCTACATTATTTGCGATATTGTTGTAATGTACACCTTGTAGAGACAAAAACAGGCGCACAAGAGAACTTCATCAAAGTGAAACGTTCGAAAAGAGATCCGATTTTGCGATGTGCACAACGAATTCCAGAACGTGATGGTTCGAAGTATTTGTATCTGTGTATTGTCTCTCAAGATACCCAGATGTTAATTGCCGGCTTAACGTTTCTTCAAATTTTTATATGTAAACATCTTCTCACTATAGGAGTCTAGATAGTTATTTATTTCTATACATCGGTGCGACTACGTTTCTGCTTAGCGGAACACCCGATTTAAGTACGCAAGATAGGTAAATTAAGAAATCAATAAATATCAATGAGCGAAAGTGAAAGAGAGAGAGAGAGAAAGGGAGAGAGAATGAGAGGAAGAGAGAAAGAGTGAGAGAAAGGAAGAGAGTAGGGAAAGCCTTGTAATCTTTGTTTTAAGGTAAAGATACACGGAAATGTCGTCCACGCGAGTTGCTTTAATAACCGGATCGATGACGTACTTAGATTATAGCTTGCCTATGATCTCTATAAGCATAGTTGTATAATCTGCTAACATGTTCGTCATTGATTATTTTACTCCCACACATATTTTGCCAGTGAAATGTGTCTTTTAATCGAAATCAAATTGTTTCCTTAATATCTCATTAGAATTTTGTATCCGACAGAAAGGTAATACGAGAGCGTAATCGTTGTAAAAAATTTTATCCCGGCCGATTTTTCAGAGTACAATTTTATTGTAATGCTTCACATTTTCGTATGTGTATCACACGTGCTGTTCTAAAATGAAATCTGTTTTTGCTGGATTACAAGTATACATGGATCATAGCTAAGGATTGGAAAAGAAATTTTCGATGGTACTGCTGCTCATTTTCTGTGAGATCTATGCTTTGTCAGGTGACAAAGAGGGAGATTGAAATAATGATCTAAAAAAACATTCCATATATGTATATACATGTATCATCCATTAATACGAAATGGCAGAAATGAATCTTTCGAAAAACAGTAATCTTTTTATAGCACGGTATACACTTTATTGATTAATGTAACTATCAATCCTCTATCATACGTATATATTTATATATTTTGCACGGCTCACTTCATTGATTTCATAATTTTTTGGTCCAAAAGTTAACAATTACGTATGTATATACAAAGTATGCGAGAGCTACGATGAATTGGTGTTATCGTACTACATCCCAAAAGATAAGATTTGTTGGGATAACAATAATTAGTCTCACATATGACACACTTGGAAGTCGAATAACCATTATTTCCAATCTTCCTTTTCTCACGCATATTTTATTCGAAATTTTATATAAAAAGAAAAAGAGAGTAACGTGTCATCGTAATATAAAATGCCGAATAGAACTGGACAACCATAGGATATTAAACAGTACATGAGTGAAAAAATACAATCTATGTTTCTCATACAAACAGATGGTTATTAGAGTCCGGAACTGTTACATTGGCATAACACCTCGTCGAAAATTATATATCAATTGCTCCTTAATTATTGTATTTTGCATATTATATAAATAACGGGCATTTGTGTGCGCGACTTATGGTGATTTGTGTCAACGCAATGCTTCCGGACCCCAATCACAGTTCTTCATATTTAAAAACTTATTGATGTCCACCTTTATTTAGACAGTTCATATCCCGCTTATAAGAAAGGAAGGAAGAATGCTTTTCTCGTTACGAGAGAAAGGTACAAAAAGGTTCTATCAAACAGGAAGACCGTGATGACTCACCTCAGCCTAAACGTAAATCTCAAACGAACGTAATTTAGTGAAGAACGTAGTCGAGACGACATAGTGTTTTTTATACGATTGTTGTACCTGGCTGTATCGAAACGTTTCTGCTCGCTGTGTACATTTCGGACGGAGGGAATTCGATGTATTTCATTTCGGAAATGTGCAATACACTCTTAGGATTTCCTTATATTTGTACATTTCATAAGATGAAAAAAAAAAAAGAAGAAAAGAAAACTGATAATACTGACAATAAACAAAAAGATATCAAATGTTATGCATTTGTAGATTCTAAGATATAAAATATAGGAGTAAGTATCAGTCATGGTTAGTAAAATTCACGTCTCTTTATTTTAGTCGACGATTATGAGTTCAGAAATGAATTTAGACGGCAAGTTCTGCTAATCCTTGAATTTCTAACTTTATCATATATTAAAAATAATAGTTATTAAATTGATATACGGGTAACAATATCATAGCACATTTCAGCACATATTACCCACGTTTATTTTATATACAAAAATACTTCATAACGCACACAAGACATATGTTATGTGGCACCAATTTGTATTCTTATCAAATCTCTTCATTTCTCTCTCTATCTTCCATAAATATTTATAATACTCATTTCCAAAATATATTGTGAGCAATCAGATTGACGTATTAATCTTCATCCGGAACGAGAAGGTTGAGATTGGCATCTTTCACCACCGAACCCACGAACTTCTCCTCGGCGCCGCGTATGGACAGGGTCTCTGCGGCGATAGCAGTCTTCCTCTCGTCCATCATTGCCGCCCTGACCCAATTCGAGCTGCTGCACTTGCCACAGGTGTGCGACGGCATACGGTTCAGGCTGACAGTCCGGTTGCCACAATCAGCGCACTTGAAGAATCTCTTAACAGCGTCGATCACGCGCAACGGGTGTCTTTGCTCCTTGCACATGTCCGACGCTGAGAATGCCGTGTACTTGCATATTGCACACTTTACAGCTTTGCAATTGACTTTGAAAGTGTTCATCATCTTCTCCTCCATTCTCTCCTTTGCCTCCAGCTTGTTAAAGTACTTCTCCTTCTCTTCGTCGTACGACTTCTCGATCAGGTCCGTGTGCGAGGACTTGGCTTCTAACATCTCTTTGAATTTGTCGTTTATGTTCGCTTTTTTCGCGCTCCGCTCTTCCTTTTCGTCACTTTCCCTTTGACGCTTCGCGTTCTTCTCCAGTTTCTCTTCCGTGCTCGCGCGGACCTGATTAGGGTTCTTCGCTTTGATCTTTCCGTGCTCCTGCACCCACTTGATCGCGTTCATCTTGGCGCTGCGAATCTGTTGCTTGGTGATCGGTTCGGAGAAATCTATTGTATCTCGATTACATCCCGTTCCTAGTCGCGGGCGTGAAGCTAGAGAAGTCAAACCGATCTTATCCGTGTGATTGCTCCCAGGTTTGATTGGCGTAGGATCGCTTTCCTTCAATTGCACCGGACTGGAACACAAAATTGGCCCATTAGGCGTCGATTGTACCATTAACTGCTTTGAGGGCTGCCAGTTCCTTAGTTTGTTGAGTCGTTCGAAATCTTTTCTCGATTGTTTATTCGTCAGCTCGACAGCTATCGCTTTCTTCTTAATATCCACATTGTTCGTCTCAGAGTTTGAATCGTTTCTCGCTTTTTTAATACCGTCATCCGAAGTGGTCTCAGACAATAATTCCAAACGCGCACGGTCTTTCTCGTACAGCTCTTCGTTGCGCTTGGCCAGTACCGGTACGAATGACGCCAATCCGCTGTAAGGTTTTCGCGTAACGGTCTGCCTATTCATGCGTTTTATCGCGTCTCCGGTGAATCCGTAGCTGGTATTGCTCGACAGTATGTCCGCTCGTCGCGCACACTTTTTGTATTCCTGTTTAACGTGATAGATGCAGTACTCGCATCGACTTGTGTTTACGATCGCGGTGCACGGATCTCCGTTCTTCTTGATCGACTTGCATTTGCCCATGTCCTTGGACCTGCCGAGAATCATCAGCTTCTGAGGATTGTCGATCGACAACGTCGCTTGATCGATGTTGTCCTTGCTCTCGAGCACGTTTGGATTGAGAATACCTATCACATTGCCAGTAATGGTTTTCCATAATTGTTTGTAGGCGTTACTGAATAAAAAAATAGACACAGTCTTTAGGTCGTCGGACAGATCGCTTATTTTCCAGATGCAGTAGGAAGTTCCCTTCTGCGAGGTTTTCGTGGCTGATTTGTTGATTAACACACCGGCAATCACCCAGTCGTTATGTACATTGTCAGAAATAACGTGGCTCCTTACTCTCGCTACTGTTACAGCTGTCTTGTCTTTCATACGTTCTCTCAATTCCGCAGAGGATACAAGGGGACTAACTATTCTTATTCCAAAGAAGGGATCGCTGTAAACGTCTTTTGCCGCACTATTATTATTACCTTTTACAGCATTATTGAAATCAAATGTCTTGCTCTTGTTATCGTTGAAATTAACAGTCCTCTCACTCAGTAATTTTACAGGCTGCTCAGTCTTCAACGAAGACCGTTCTTTTAACAATTGCTTTATCTCCCGTCCATAATTGGTATACTTTTGCTCCTCAAAATAACGCCTGTCTTCATCGTCAGAAGAATCAAGCTTGTCATCATAAACCTCACCGATGACTTTTTCATCGGTCGGCTTACTCTCGATATTTACGTTGCTAGGCGTAGAATCTAAGAAGTTGAACTGCAATTCCGTCAGAGTCTTTCTCGGTTCCGATAGCTTGGCACGTTCAGGCGATTTAGGTTCTCCAAGCTGCTTAGATTGCTCAGTCTCTTCGGTGTCATTTGATATGAGATTATTCAGGATGTCTAAATCAGAATCACTGTCTTCGTGCTCCATGTTCCGAGTTCTGTGAAAAAAGTAAAATAAAAAGAAATAAGGCAGATACATTTATATTCGATTGAATTAGATTTAATTCTCTTTCGAGACTTTACGTTAAAGTTAAAAATATAATTTAGAAAGGAAACATGTGTTTGCGTAGATACTCAGATAGGGATAAAGTAATGTCAAATGGAGTTAATTAACTCAATCAACCAATTGACTAGTTAGAATTGATTACAAGCTACTTAGTATTAAATCACACAGATATAAAATTCCTTTTTTTCTACACGCAGAGTGAATTACAAACCGAAAAGAGAAATTTACTGACAAAAATGTATTCAAAGTTCTTATCTAATCAATCTGGTTTTTTACGATAATAAATAAAAAATCTAACCTTACTTATACACGTCACTTTTTTGTACTTTTTGCACGATATTAACAATTCAACAAAAATGTCGTTTCATCACAGAATCGCATGTGCGTAAACGCCTTCGCGACACAATTTTCGCTTATTCAACAATTTTTGTGCGCGACACGCTGTTATGTACAATTATTTACACGACGGGAGCGTCAACGCCCGAGCCCGACGTTGCCCGCCAATTCTTAGCACTAGCAGACCAGCAGACGACAATTCTCGGCGAGGGGCGAGGGGTCGTCAACAAATTGCGGGAATTCATTCGCGCAGGCGCCGCTCCTGCCGCTTCGATATATCGAGAATCGCGGCAGCGTCAATATCTTTCGATAGATTTCGAATTGCGCTTACTTCTGGGACGCGCCGCGGCCGGTGACCGGTCGAGGGACGCGGAGTCGCGGCTCGAATCGCTCGTCGTGTTTTCGTCGTCGCGTCGTGAATTCGGAGCGCGAACGATCGTCTCCTCTGTGAGCGTACGTCTCTCGTGAGGTGCACTGGACGCTCGTCGTGCATGCGGTACATCGGACGTACGAAGCAGACATCGCGTGTGCGAGATCGCTATGCGGCGCGGCGTCGCGGCGTCGGTCTCGGGAATCTCGGGATATCGACCAACCTCTCTCGACGCGTACTCCAAAGAGGATTTTGGCGTACTCCTCTTGCGCGCCCGCGAATGATCACAGTCGTTTTCGTCTCGCATCTCGCTTCACTCTCCGACGCAGCATCGAGATGCCAGCGAGAGCTGAAAGAAAGAACGGACGAACGATCGTCGCCAGGTATTTTGCGTCGTTTATGTAAATTCTTTCATCCGATAATTGATCGGCGATCGATGGTTTAGGCGATCAATGCCGCCATTTTCTCGTTTCGCCGCGCTCTTTGCGCATCGATGACAATTTGTTTGGAGGCGTAGTGCGAAGGCTTTTGGGTTTGATCTCTGGTACTATTATTTTCATATTATTAAAATGACTTGTGTCAATCTTGAACAATTGAACAATTTTGAGGCGAAAAAATTATATACATATTTTTTATGTGTATAATAATAGGTATCTGATTAATTGGTTTTGTGTTATTAAAAACTATGTTATTTCTCTCTCTCTCTCTCTCTCTCTCTCTCTCTCTCTCTCTCTCTCTCTCTCTCTCTCTCTCTCTCTCTCTCTCGAAACTTTGGATTCGTACAGTTTTGGATATTACGTTCCATATGTTATTGAAAACCGTGCAATTCAAAGTTCCACACTGAAAAAAAAAATTTGTTAATCCAAAAAAATATTTAATCCGATACGTTCGAACTAAAAACATGTTAGTTAGTTAACTAAACATTAGAATTTTTTAATCAAGAATTAATTAATTCAACTAATGTTTAGTTAAACTGACTAAAATGTTTAGTTGATCGTATCGGACTAAATATTTTTTCCAATTAATAAATTTTTTTTAGTGCAGATTCATATTATACAAATTTGGCTGCAATTTATTAAAAAAAAAAAAAAAAAAAAAAAAATTATTTTAGGGTTAAAGTAGTTACAACTTTTTGCAATTTAATTCAAGTATCGTATATTATTCGAGGATCATGCGCGCTGCATATGTAAATAAAAAAAATATATGCTATTGATTGCATACGTCTTTCATCATTAATTCAAATTGCATGATAAATGTAATTTTTATACTATACATAGATATGTTTACTGTCCTAACAATAATATCACTGTTTTTTTTTAACGTGAGCTTATAGATCGGAAATCATAATTTCAATACACATATAATATATTTATTGCATTATATATATCTAAATTTAATAATATAATAATGTGATTTAATAATATAACGTATGTAATTTATTTTGAATATACACATACAATACTTAACGCTCTAGTAATAATTAATACTGCGCGGACACCGTGGGCCTTTTAAAAGGCACCGTCCGCGATTTTTTATTTATGATTCCCACCAGGAATGGGAAAAAAATTGCAACAGTTTCGGCCTATGTAAGTATAAAAATCACTTTTTGAAACCTTAAAGATGATACATGAATTTTTATAGATTTTTTTTAACACAGAAACGTTTTTGAAAATTCTTTGGACTTAAAAAAGTCCCCAGGGTGTCCGGATGAGTGCTCCAAAAAACACAGTGTCCGCACGGTGTTAATGGATATTATTACGCGCGTTTCGAGAGAAATATGCATCTGGGATTATTAATATAGCTCGTTAACAGGTTAATTTATATATCGTGTTAATTTCTGTAGGTGTATAATTGTTATTGCCCGGCATTTCGCAGTCCTATTTCGAAGAATAAGTATAAAATAGTAAGGGAAGCTAATAATCTTTAGCGATTGTTCTATTCGAGCTATTGCTCACAATAAATTATTTGCGATCTGCAATCGTCGCCAAATAGTCGTATGATCGCTGATTCATCGCATTGTCGCATTTGTCGCCGATGTGTAATGACGTAATTTTCTATGGTTTAGGTTTAGGTCTAATGAGGTATGATCAGAGTATATATGTTATCATATAGGGTGTCCACAAGAAGAACTCTCTTTCTATATTTAACGGCATATCTGTTTAATAATTTAAAAATTTTCTTTATTGAATTAAGTATTGAGAAAAAAATTGGTTTTTACCATTAAAAATATTAAATATTATTTTTATTATTAAATATTGATAATAATATTGCTAGAGATGCAAAGAAATTCTTGTTTATTTAAATTTAAGCAGGTTTTATTTTTTTGGGAAATTTTATGCTTTAATTTAATTATAACATTAATAATAATATTGTCGAAAAATCTAACGATTAACGACTTTTTGTGAAATAGTATTTTGACGAAATAAAATTAATTTTAAACTAGAGTCACAGTATTATTAAGTTAAAATTAAAAATTTTCAACATTTCCCCTAGAAAGTATTCACATGTACATATACACACACACTTTCTATGTATATAATATTATACACATTTATATGTGTTTAATATTATATATTTTATTTTTTATGTTCTATCTTTTTAATAGCAATGTTAAAGTGTAAGAGTTAAGAATAATTGAGATAATTGCTGTTTTCTCGTTCACACCGAATTCACTGCACAAATACTCATACGTGTGACTTCGCGCCACCGTTATTTATACTCACCGACTAACGATTTTCGTAGCGAGGTGACCGCGCGCTTGCCGCAAGCACGGAAATCGACCAGTCTCTTCTTATGAAGTATTCAGGCTAGATGTTGCAGCCGGACTAACTCGAACAGTCAGTTTGCATCTGAGCAATTCTCGCGGATGAGGAGGCAAGCAGCCGGCGTATCGAAAATACGTTCTGGAAATGCTTAATCGAAAGTCTCGCGTCGCTGTATTAGCTCTTGGCAGCGCGACATTATTTCCCTCTGCGGATCAATATTAGGACGCGTTATTTTTAAATATTATAGATATCGCATAAGATAAGACGTGCATCTCCATCATTCATGGTATTCCGTAAAATGACAAGAAATATGATAGGATTCAATGGAAATAGAATGGGACAAATGGCAATTGGATTTTAAGTATTCAAACAGTGTCATTGTAGAAAATAATTAATATAGAAAAAAATGGAGTCAATTTGTTCTTCGACAAATTATTTGAAATGATTTCTAATGCCTGAAATTTGAAAAAATAGTTATTATTGAGTTTATGTAAAATAAACTTATCAAACAAAGCTTTTGATTTTATGTTTGCCTCATTTTTATACTTCCAGATAAACAGGACAATGTGATTTTTTAGTGACACAAAATTAATGGCCGTAAGTTTAATAACAACTGTTATTTTATTTTGCTTCATATGTATTACAACTACTTGCCTGACAAGAGTTTTTAAAGGAATGTATGTAGGATCGTTAAAGCGGCGGCTATTTTAAATTTTTGCGAGATGCTTTCTACTGTATTATGCGATGAATGGTAGATAAATGTTTCCTACGCACAATGTACAGTTATCGTTTAACTATACGCTAGCATACAGCTTACGCTTAATAAGCGTGTAGATACCTGGATGCTCATTATAATTTCTCTTTGCATCCTTATGTGTATCCTCTAAATCTTCATGATAATTCTTAAATGCTAGCTATTATATTAATTCCATTTTTAAATTAAATAGGTTTATAAAATATTTATTATTTCACTATATACATTTTTATTTATTATTATAAATTAATGGAAAATTAAATTATTGGAAAATTAAGAAATTTAAACGCTGTTAATCCTTATTCAATTTATTTAAATATAAAAAAAAGATTTTATGGACAACAAGGTTGGAGAGATTCTTGAAAAATAAAGAAAATAATAATAATAAGTAAAATATAATCGATGAGAATGCTAGAATAATATTCTGCCTCGTGCAGTTTTTGTATATGCCGCGAATAGTTTTTTTCTTTTTCTTTTCATCAAAATTTCATATGCAAATGTAATCTGAAGAAGACTTTCATGAAGTACACGGAAACTTTCTTTGACTTTGGTACGCGATGTCGGATCTAGTTCCTCGTAAAATAATAACGCAAACGCGATAGTATCCGCTCAAGGATACAGAAATAATTGCGCATGGCGAATAAATTATTCCGCATATTTTCGTCGATCGGCCGGCGCATGTATGCCGATGCACTTGGTGCCCCGTGGTACCGCACCGTCCGTCGGTCGATTGGAGCAATAAACCATCAATAATACAGTCTACTTGCTACGGTTTAACGTATACTCAAACGGAATACACGCAGAATACTAGTGCATTTACATGCCTGAAAGTAATAGACTCGCGACTCGGCTATTTTTCCGTGCGATTGCATTGGTTCGCGACGTTGCATAGAAATTTCTATATATTATCGGGAGAAACGGATATCTTTTCATATGATTGCGCCAGAAACGATATCGACAAGTGAACGTGTCATTTTATTCTGTGGTCTAATTCTGCCAGATCGATATCTCGAGATATGTATGGCACGAGAAAGAAACGGGGGGCAAGGACAAAATATTTCGCCTGCACAAAAGTACTACTATATCTTTCAACATGCACGACAAATTTTTGTCTATTTTTTAAATGTAAATTTAATCAAACTGGATATATATATATATGTATATATATATATATACATATATATATATCTCGTTTTATTGATTTCATATCTTGATAGAATGTGTGTCTGATGCAGAAAAGATGCTCTATAATATCTTCATTTGCGCATATGCATCAAATTGATCATAATATAAGCTGAAATATTATAATACTTGGCAGTTATCCTTCTTCTGTAGTCATCGTTCTTCAACAATTAATGACAAACATTTTTTTCCAAGCTGACAAGAGAGTCGCGAGTTTTCTCATTGTCTTAATAAATGCGATATTTATCATTCTTCCACGCAACCTGACCTATAAAAAAAGAAAATATACCGCGGACAACCGTTGTAGCGGGATTTTTTCTTTCTTCATACCGCGGACGCGTTGTTCACTCGCGTGCAACGGGACTCCAGTGCCATTCCATAATTCTGGAACTAGTTGGAACAAAAGCAGCTCGCGTATCGTCCATCTGCCCCCTTCTTCCTTTCTGTTGCTCCCGCCTCTTTTCGCCGGTCTTGTTTCTGAATCATCTGCGACACAGCCGCGGGCATCTTCCACCTGCTAATCTCGAGGAAAGCTGTGCTGTTCCAAGCGGCTTCCACCTGTTAGTTACGGGGGAAAGCGTGTAGTTGTGTTGTCACGGGAGTCCCTCGTGTAGAACGAAGCTGCATGCGCCGTGCATCGCTCTTCCACCCGTGGCATCTGCGCTTTCTCGATAGTGAGAAAGAGAAAGAGAGAGAGAGAGAGAGAGAGAGAGAGAGAGAGAGAGAGAGAGAGAGAGAGAGAGAGAGAAATGCACAACGCGATGTGCTTCGAAAGAAAGTACACTATTACCTTCGACGCATCGTTGCATCTCGCGATTTGCTTCTTAAAGCATCAACACGGGTTCTTTCATGTGCAAACGAGTCAGAATTTTCCGCGGTACACAATTGAATTCTATCCTTATACAGATTGCTACGTGTAATATCTATATTTCATAAGATCTGTAAGAGCGAAAGATCGCAGATTTTCTTGGAGATTTTAATTTACAATAAAACTACAAGAAAAGAAAATATCAAGAAAGTAATTATTATACATGCACATACATATCTTTTTTGCATCAATATATTATTACAAAAGATTTTAATTAATTTCAATTACGTATGCAATTTGATAAAATAAAAATATATTATTAGGCACAATTGAATAAAATGTATATAAAATTTATAAACTCAAATTGACTATTATTTTGACGTGTTTTTAAAAATGTGATTTCTGCATTTTTTATACTTCAAAGCGCATATTTCGCATTAGTCTTTGGATTTGTTGATAACAGACCCTTCGTTGCACGCTCCTTCGCCTTCAGTCGCCTTTTGTATAACAAACTCGACGAAGGGATTTTCCTCCGGGGTATGCTTCTCTTTTGACCTCTTTGTTGTAACTCATTTTAATAACGCAACTTCAATAATTATGGTTATTATAATAACGGTGCGCAGTAAGCGTAGAACCAAAGCGCTCGTCATTACAACTATACCAGAACTTCTGACAAAACTTACTTCTCTTTTTAAACGAAACCTCTATTTCTCTTTTGGAATAAATATGCCCATAATACCCCTAAAGTGATTTACTTACCAATTTTATGACACGCTGATTTATAATTTAAACAACACGACACTGTTTTTTGACCATCAATGTACGTGCTTTATTGAGAGTAAATATTATTTCGTAAATACACTGAAAAGAAGTAGATATGTGAGTCATTAAACAGGAAATTACTATATATTCGTTATCTATAAGCACATGTTATAATTAGTAGTTAGAAGAACTTTGTATACATATATTTACCAGTTTTTACGCATTTCTTACTTTTAATTTGAAGAGTACTGACTCACATAAATTAAATTAAGAAGTTAAATTAAGATATCATTTAATTAAAATTGCAGTATTTATTAGGACGTAAATTTTATTTCTTAAATTGATATTTTTTCTTCAACTATTGAGCGAAGGAATATCACGAAAAAAATTGATTTCGAAATACTTATACATTTATTAATTTCATTTCATTATTTGCTTCATCGATCGTAACTTCGAGGCAAACTCGAACGAGTATTCCCATGTTCTGAGAAATGAGTTCGAAATTCCCCTACGCAGCGACTTCCTTTCTCGATAGTCCAAGATAGTCCAAGAACACGTGCGAAGATCTCAACGCACCCCTATCTTGGCGCGTTTCCCCTTTGCAATAGTGGTCATCCCCTCGTCGTATGCAGCTCCGTTTTCCCGTCACCTTTTCCGGCGGTGAGTGCGCGACGGAAGAAGGGGGACCGCCGCCGATGGTCCCTCTTCAGGCACGCGCCTCTCGCTTCTCCGTCCCCCTCGTCTGAATCGCGAACGACCTGTTCTCTTCCCCTCGCACCCATCGTCGGCGCTCGATCCAAAGCCCCCCCACACACTCCGCCATCCACCCACTCACCTACCCCGACCCAGTGGCCCGCGGGCCACCCCCACCTCACCCTCGCGGCGCGGCGCGGCGCGGCGTGGCGCGGCGACCCCGCGCGCGCTCGTCCCACCGTCCCACCGTCATCGCGCTGGTTCACGTTCACGCTCCGTCAGTCTGTCGGCAACCTGCGTACCAGTCGTGTCGCAGCGCTCACGTAACAAAATTCTTATTATTATTACTATCACTCTTTACTTGCCTTGAAACTTGATCGGTGGTGTGTTCATTCTCGTTTTACGACTTCGTTGCGCGTATATGATTTACGACACCGTCCCACCCTCTCAATTACGTTTCTCACGTCCAGGAGCTCTCGCGCTCGAAGAAAAATTGCCGCCGCCGCTGCATACGTCCGCGCTCGCGCATGAAACTCGCCACGACTCGCGATCGTACGCGCGCACGATCACACGGGGCGCACCGATAAAGTGACCGAGAGACAGAAAGCTGTCACGAGGGAGAGAGGGAGAGAGGAGCACGAATACGTCAAGTACGAGCAGATCGCCTGCGAGCTTTACCCGATCGCCGCCAACGTTGGTACCTACGAGCGTCGCTGGCACTCCGGAGGATTGCTGCCGCGAAGCACCAGCCATCCGGCGCGTATCAATTCGTACGCCTCGCGCAACCTCGTCTTCGCCGTCATCGTCGCCGTCGCCGTCGTCCTCTTCGTCGTCGTAGCGTGCAGCCGCGCGACGCAGCAGCGCTGGAGTTCATCAGCCGCGACGTCGTCGGACGCGCTGCATCCGGTGCATGGGTCACTCTTCACCGATAGATGAACCGTCTCCCGTTCACGGGAGAACCATCGCCGTCGTCGCGTTCACCGGGTGCTGCCCTGCTCCACCTCCACGGCGGGCACGCCGCTGGTGTATCGATTGCTCTAAAATAGACGCGTGGGAACAACACCTGCAGGCCAGGCGTACACGTACACACATGCCGCTCGCAAGCGCATAACTGGCGCAACAGACCACACACGCCTGTGTTTCACGCTTCGTACGTTACATACGGCGCGTTCTCTCTCTCCCTCTCTCTCTCTCTCTCTTTCTTTCTCTTTCGCTCTCTACTACTCGTCGTTGCGCTGTCACGACTCTCTCGCAGCAGCAACGTGTGACAGGTGCAACGACGGCGACATCGTCGTAGGGTGGTTGGTGGTGGCGCTGGCGAGAGCCACAGCAGGAAGCGGAAGAAGAAGTGAGTCCGGTCGGGGCGAGAAGACGCGAAGAAGAAGAGAAAGAAGTAGAAAAAGTCAGGAAGGGACAGGCAGAAGAGCAGAAGAAAGAGGAAGAAGAATAGAGGAAGCCGGCCAAAGGAGAGAGAGAAGGACCGGATCAGGGAAGGAGAGGAGGCGTGGAGGAGAAAGAAGAGGGGGCGGAGGAGGAAGAGGAGGAGGAGGAGGAGGAGGAGGAGGAGGCCGCGGCCCCCTTGTTTCTCGCGAAGGGAAGGTTATTTTCCAGTGATACGTCCTGGAGGCGCCCGTCGTCTTCGCCGGTACAATCATAACGCCGCCCGCTTTAAAACGCCCGAGACGGGACACGGTGGATTCATCGCCGCCACCCGCTCGTACCGCAGCTCCCGGCAACCCCGGACCGTCCGGCAAACTCGCCTGCATCATGGACGCGCCGCTATCGCAGAGCATGGACTCCGTCAACACGGTGGCCACCGGCGAAGACGAGGTAGGTGTTTTAAGGATTTTCCTGTCTGATGAGACGCCGCGACGCGCGACGGCGCGGCGCGGCGCGGCGCAGCGCCGGTCCGTGCCGCGTACGATGGCCGAAGGGGTGGAATCCACCCCTTCTGACGCACTCCCTCTGTCTCTCACCCTCTCCCTTTCTCTCGCGCGCCACCGTAAAACTCCGAACTACCTTTACGTTTTACGCGAGATTCTCGATGGAGTCTTTTCCCCCAAAACCTACCCCTTGCTCTTCTTCGATTCGCCGAGGGGAATACCTGGATATCAGATATCGCCGTCTTTTCTTTCTTTCCTTCCATCGAGAGGCTACACTGTTCACTACTCTCTCTCTCTCTCTCTCTCTCTCTCTCTCTCTCTCTCTCTCTCTCTCTCTCTCTCTCTTTCTCTCTCTCTCTGTCGCACTTATATATTATCGCCATATTGGTCGGTTCTCCATCCCCCTTACCCGCGTCTGTATATACACGTTTGTCTCTCCCTCGCTCGTTCCAACCCTCGCGCGTCATAGCGCGCGCAAGCGCGTGGTGAGGTACTTGCGCACACTGCTGACACGCGCGTACCTCCGCCGCGTGTAGAATGCCGCTCATTAATGATGCACTCGATGCAAGCTCGATGCATCGTACATGCTCGAAATGGTCCGACGTTAGGCATAGCAAATGTATAAACAGAAGCTATAAAAGGTACTCCATTTGTAATAATAATAATTATTGAGCTAAATGGTTCATAAAGACGAATTTTCAGATATGCGTTGAAATGTTTTTCTTGGTAACACAATTTAAACCAAAATTCTATAACATTTTACGATTTGATTAGTCATATTGCTGCGAAGTGTTAGAGAAACAGCGTTCATTGATGCACAGCGAATCACTACGAGAAATAACATTTGTATGCGCATCACCGCATTATTCTCAATAATGACTCATTATATTGTTATAACAGAGATATCAGTTACCTTCCGATGAGTAATTTATGGAGATATTTAGGAATTAATTGGAATTAATGTACGCGATCGCGTATCGAAGCGGTTTTGTAAAATCGATTGTGAATTAAACAGAGAGGCGCGAGGTTAGCAATTATATGTAATTGTACTATCCATTATGCTCGCACGTTCATCAAGATCCTTTGTTCTTCGTGATCAACCGTAACTATATATAATCTTGTGCAATTTTTCGCGATTGCTCGTAACGTATTCTTTGTAGAGCGGCGGGCAGCTGGCGTGACGCAACTGTTCGGAGTTGAAACAGTTGTACGACGCAACTGTTCATAGAGTGGAAGCAAATCGTATTTAATTTACGATGTTATATGCGTTACAGATCGAGAGACGCTGTAGAGAAATATTATACGTAAGTTATAGCGCGAGTCGCGCAAACTTTGTTTTACATTAATTTTCAAACCGTTGGCGTTGCGTTGCAACGAAGTTTCCGCGCCGTGTCGTTGTACTGCGCACTTGATAGCAACGGCATACATCAAGAATGCCGTAAAACTTCTCGAGAAAAAAATACGAATACAAAAACGCCGGAGAAGTCTCGCGAAAAAGTGTACTTACGGTACATAAAATTTTTATGCGTTTCGTTCGTTGAAACGTTTGATCTTTTAATATTTCATAGTATACATTACTGGATCTTCCAAAGGAAATTAAAAATTTTTTTATGTTCTTAGAATAACATCTTTTATAGACATATCTACATATTCATTTTTCAAATAACAAATTATTGCTCCAAATTAAAAGCAAAAGATTTTATGACATTGATTATATATCTTTGCCAACAAATCCTAACATCTTAATCTAAATAAATAAATGACTTAAAATATATGGAAATAATTATAAAAAATATTAATAAGTCATGAATTAAAGGATTAGGCATTTAAAGATTTTTATCGCGCAAATAGGTAAATTCATCGAGTTATGTGCTATCGACTACGTAAACATTGAAAGCATTTAATCGATTATTGATCCAATTTAACTGAATTTATTATTATTATTATTATAGGATATAAAATTTTTGCAGGCTCGATTGAAAGATCAGTTTTGGATAAATTCAAATTTAGGTAGGCTCAAAAATTCCGCAGGTTCGATTGAAAGATGAATTTCGGACGAGTTAAAATTTAGATAGGCTTTACTATCTCGAAGTACAATCCTGGCGCCGCCTCGATAAATGATAAAGCCGCGCAACGCTATCGTTGCGCAGCAGCGTATATATACGCGCATATATACATATACGTTTCGCGGCGCGGAAGGCGGGAATTCGATCGCGTGCCCGCCACGACAGAGTGTATGCCTCGCAGGTGACTCGTTTTCACCGGTGCGCGCTCGATCGGACGGTTGCTTGCTTCCTCGCTCGCTCGCTCGCCTGCACGCCCGCCTGCTCTCTCGTTTGCCAGGCTGGCTTCCTTCCTCAGGCACAGGCAGGCGGCCACCTGAAAGAGTTACGCCGCCACGCCGCACCACACCACGCTCGCTATTGATTTTTCTGCGACTGTGCGAGAGGGCCACCGAGGAGGGCCCGCCAGCACGCTCCGCGCTGTCACATCATACGGGAGGTGGATTACGCCTCGTGACGGTAACGTGGGTGCCGAAGATGTGTGTGTGTGTGCGTGTGTACGTGCGTATATACGCGTACGTCGTATATACGTGGACGGCATACATATATGCGCAAATGATTTGACTTAGGTCGCAGAGCGTACCGGGTGGAGACCCCAATGAAGCGTAAACCGGCGAACCTGCCATCCGTTTTTTGCCACGTAGGGTCAATCGATTTATGTGTTTACGATAGAGCAGATACTTGTAGGGAATCACATTTTGCACCGTGAAGTTTTGGCAAAAATGCCATTTCTTTCAAGAGGGAAATTTATAAACTTGTATAGTTCAAGACAATTTGTAGATAAACCGCGTTTTGAGATAGGTTTCCATTTTACTTATTAATATTTCTGCTCACCGAGAGATTTAATTCATTTAAATCTCTCTCGGTACTTTTTATCGTGTGGTCATTCATCCATATTGCATCTTATTTATTATAAAGTTTCCTATAACAAGCGTATAGTATTTGTATTATTTTATTTATAAAAGGAGAAATTATTCTCTTTATAATTGTATAAAGTGTATATAAAGTAAGTTATCTTTTGCTTATTAAATTCTTTGACTAATTGATTTTTCTTTCTAGCAAAAATGTCAAGGAATATTATTTATTATTTGCCGCAAGCTTTTAATTTACATAATAAATATTATACTACTGCAGCTTCTTTAATTTTTGAAAAATATTTTTTATTATTTCAGAGTTTCATGTTTTTTATTACAGAAAAATTGATTAAAAATTAAATATATATTTTATAAATTTTAAATTAAGAAAAACTTAATTTAAATTGTAAATATACATTTTATAAATTAAGATTTTTTTATAACTTAAAAATGTTCGTCTAAATCTAAATTACAGGAAAGTTATTATTGCACTGACCTTTGTAAAATTATTAAAATAATTTATTTTCGAGCTTGTTTCAAAACGGCGAAATAGACACGGGAAAACGATAAATGAATATTTATTCAAACTATTGTTTTGTTGCGGAAAATATCATTCAGCCGGTCTTTCGTCCGGATGACGACACGTTTGCTATGCGACGAGTTCGTGATTATAACGAGGAAACGCTTTCATGCTTTTCCCCGTTAATCGGGAAAATGAAATTCACGAACAGGTTACGGCTTTTAATATGAGTATCGATGTCCTGCGAGAGGTAACGTCTACAATAACGCAATAATTTCAAAACAGAATTGTAGCTTGCGTATCGTATGGCATAACGATCACGTTAATCAGTCCCGACAGTAATAACGTTATTTAGAACTTTACGATATTGCGAGTTAGTGAAATATATATGTTGTTAGTTTCAATTAAAAATAGCTGAGAGAAATGTTTACATTTCATATTATTATTATTTTTTATCTAATAAAGTTATATATAGGGTTTAATTTATTTTGTTTAATATAATACATTTTTATCGTAAGGCACGAGACAAGAAGGTTTGCATTCTAGAAACAATATTTTCCATTGTACATTAATACTGATTTAGTATTTCATTTTAGTATTTCAACCAAATACGATTTGAATAAATTTGTCGAAAGATGGAATTTCAAAAAATTTGATTATACAAATGTATGATAAAACCACGATACAACATTTCAGTATGAGACGTTTACCGCGCATGTTCCTCGTACTATACTAATCGATATAGATATCGATTTCACTGAAATTTCGCGGTGTACATCGGTGTTCGATTGCGCGTGTGTGCGGATAAATTGTGTGACTACAACTCAATGCGCGCCGTAATTATCGAGATTCACGCACAGACGCCGGCGCGTCGAGACGCCGCAAAAGAGCAGCGGCGCGTGAGAAAATCCACAAAGATATTTCGAATTCGTTAGGCAAACGAACGATCGCGCTCGAGTATACATACAACGGCATTATCCTCTTAGAGGCGGATGGCGGAGTCCGCATTATGCGCTAACCTTCATCGATGTGTGCAGGTGCATGCATAAAGAGCACCGGCTGGCTAGGCCGCCCCTTCGCCTTTCCTCTCGTTCTCGTTTCCGCCCTTCTTTCCGTCTGTCCCGCGCGAAAAGCGAACGGGGAATTGGGCTTGGAATCCCCGAAGCTGCACGCTAATGCATTCGGATGGACCGAAATCTCGGTTGGGAACGAAAGCGGAATAAATGCGCGCGGTTACACGGAGAAATCGTCGGAATTGTGGTATACAGGTGGAAAGGGTGGAAAAACGTGATAAGCGTGATGTGGACGGGAGTGGAAAGTTTGTGGTAGAATTATTCCTTTTATTCGCGACTTATCATTTTGCTCTGCGAATCATTGAGGTTCTCAACATAGCAAAAATTAAACTGCATTTTATTTAAAAAGTGTAGATTGAAGAATTCAGGTATTTTATATATATATATATATATATATATATATATATATACACACACACACACATATATACGAGATAGCTATCTTTAATTAAAAAATACTAATCATTCAAATGTTCTTGGATCCATGATTTTATAATTTTATGAATTTTTTATATGATTTGTTTGGATAATCTAACATGTCAGATATTGTACAATTTTGCGCTTTTTTGATTCACGTAGAGGTTTAATATTTATCTCTATGGTATTCTTACTGTATTTAAAGGGAATATAATTGTATAATTTTCATTGAATTATTAACACATTTCTGGTCGCGTTGACATATTAGTCATGCTGAGTCGAAATAATCTGCATGATTTTCCTCTCTTCATGTGACTCGCTATATTTGTAAAAGCCGCGAGGAAACGTTGAACACGACGGCTTTCGCAGCTGATTCGTTTATCGACTCCTGATAATTCCACGATCGAATCACGTTGCCCGCATTAGGGAGCTGGTAGTCGCTGTAGTTAGAAAGTAGAACTCGATCTCTCGGCCGACTGTCGTGGGAGAAACTGATACAGAAAGTGGATGTACTGCAAAAAAGTACGTAAGCTGTAAAGAGACTCTCGCTTCTCACGCCAGGATTTTCCGTGCGTCTCTTGACCTATTCGTTAGTGTTTTAAAAACTTTTTCTCATTTTTTTTGAAATTCCATAAAATATCCGAGATAAAATGGTTATATGGTGCTTCTATGTGCTTTCAGTAAAATATTTCTTTATGAACTAAAATGAAGAATATTGCGCGTTATCTCAATAGCTAAGTTAAAATTGAACACAACAAATTATATATTAAATTGAAGATGTGATGTAATTAATAACTACCTATGATTGTCTTTAAAAAACTACGTGGAAATAATTTTGGATATTTTTTTATGGAAAATTTATTTATTTTATGAGATTTAAAAAATATACAAGTACATGATTTATAAGTAGTTTTGATATTCTCTAAAGCAAGAATTGGTAATTATAAATTTTAATTAAGTTAAAATCGTGAATTTTTATTTAAATCTAACCATTATTAGACTGTAAATAATTTACTCAATATTAACTTAAAATACATGAATCTTTATTTTGGTATAATTCTAATATATATGCGATAAAGTTTATTTATAAATTTAGTACAACGACCGTATTGCAGGTCAATTCTCGCTGCTTCTGACCTCAATGTAGGATTTATAACTGTTGTAGGAAGCGGGAGTACGCGCGTCACACTTAGAGACATTTTTTATTCCATTTATCTTGCACCTTAAAAAAAGCGCTAGCGGTCACAAACGATTTACCTTGCTTAACGCTTACGCGCGGAAATTCTGAAATCTTCGGACCGTTACGAGCAGCTGTTACCGCGCGCGCGACTTAAGCGATCGATCATCGCGGTCGAGGGAAATAAAAACAAAAATTTCGTCCGCTTCGGTGGCCATCATCGGCAATGTTTAAACTTCTCTAGCGAATGCCGGAAGCTGGATGTTTGGCAGTTACGAGAAAGGGAGTCGGGAGGAAGTCATCGCACGTCGGAGAATAATCCTCTTTCCTTGACCGCGCTCGTCTTCCTGGTGATGGGATTTGCTTGCTGGAAACGTGTCGGTGGTGTGAGGGACCTTGCTAAATCGATTTGCTATAAATCCGATATGGGGAATGGTGGGATTGACAATTATCGATCGCTAAACGACAGAAGTCTCAGTTTTTATCGAAGTCGTCGATGAAGGTGTGAGTGCGTCGATAAACGTGCCTGAAAGTTTAATTTTGCTTCATACGATTTTTTTGGTTCGACTTTTTGCTCGAGACACATTTCAGCGAAATGTAGGATAAATTAGAGTAAATGTGGCAATGGGATAAACGTGATGAATATAGGATACGTAGCTCGATAGCCGCGATGAATAATAGATGAATTATAAAATAGTGAAACCGATATATATAAAATCTTGATTAGAAGTTGAATTTCAGATAATCATCACTAATAATACAAAAAAAATTGCTTATAAATACTAAAACTATCAGTTTTATTATTGGAACGTCGTGCTGTGGCTGTGGTACACGTGCATCGATTTATCATGTTTATCGTATCATGTTTGCTTTACTGGAGTATAATCATACACCGCAATAATCGTAATACGTAGTTTACACAAAGGGCATAATATATAGTTAATAATACGATCATAATATTCCACAGAGTTAATAATACATTAATAGAATAATTTTGCGGTACACATAGATCACGATAAGCGAGTAACTAATAAAAGTTGAGTATAACTTTTTTATCTTCGGATTTTTCCTTCATAAAAAATTTATTTAATTTCGAGAACGTCTCAAAATTTAAAGAGAAGAAACTATAAAATTATATATATATATATATATATATATATATATATAAATATGGATTTATATTATATAAATATATAAAGGAGCAATAATTCTCTCGAAAAAAGGTTTTAAGTTCAGTGGGATTTGAAATGGTTGTTGCAAGTTACGGTGACGATAGAGATATTCTGGAATGGAGTTTGCCGAGTGCAATAGCCTCGCCTGCCAGACTTTTTCTTTTCCTCGTTAGACAGAGCACACCACTCGTTTCGCAAGAAAACTCGCGATTCTACTCTGCAATCGCTGTGATTACGTAAACCAGCATTATTACACCTTTACATTGTAAAGCGGTCGCGATTCTCGCGCGCAGTTTGCACTTGCAACGACGCTGTACGTCCGAAATGCGCAGCCGTTTCTCCGTAGAAAATTCGCTGTGAGAACATATACCCTGTTTACTATTTTCCGTCAATCGAAATATCTCGATCTGATCTTTCTTGGATTCTGTTTGAGCGCGTAATTAGCTTAGAGGAACTAATGTCTGCCGCGAGCGACATGCTCTGTACGCAAACAATCTACTAATTGAACGTTAATTAAGCAGTGTATTAGCTTAATATATTGATAGCTACTAATTATAGTAATACGTAGCAATAACGATGACTTTCGCAGAATGTGTGATATTAAGGAACACATAAAAATCGAAATATTGTTTAGAGATTCTCCTTGAAGCATTTTTGTTCTAATCATATAATACATATTTGCAATTTTTATTTTTGAAATATTTGACGAATCAAATCTTTAATACGTAAAATTGAAACAGAAAAGAAAACGGTACGGACAAATGCAATATTTGTGAGATCTAGAAATAAGTAAAAAGTATTATGGAAGTTTTCGCGATATTTTCCCACCATTTTAAAGCTATCTTAAATTTAAATTGACGTGATGTTTTTAATTTTTATAAGGAGCACATTGTAATGTAATTATGCGACGCATATAATTTCATATAACAATGTAGCGAGAAAATATCTACAATGCGACTTCAAGTTGTTCCAAGTTATTAACAATTCAGTTGCAAACGTATTTTCGTCAACTTTCGCCAAGTAAATTTTAACGCTTTCATGAATTCGCGCAGATTCGCGGTATCGATAATCTACGAGCGGAACGAGTTCGAGATTTCGTTCTTTTTACGAGTAGTCCTCTTGTCGCAGTGTCAACGTCAAGAGATCCTCATTGTCCCGCGTCGATTTGTCCTGACCTCCTTACTCATCGGCGTGAAAGACTTTCTCGGCCGAATTTGCCATCGCGGTTGCCCGAGGAAACGATGCGCGATCGATACTCGATCGCCGAGGAAATCTGCGCGTGCCCGACGATCGTCGTTAAAATACGCCGACACAGGGGCCGTATTCTGTTCCGCTGAAATCCACTTACCGACAATTGTCGGTGTCGTTGCGCAGCTTTTACACGATATGAAAAACCTGCGCAACGACACTTATCGAACCGACAGTTGTCGGTAGGCAGGAACGGAATACGGGCCCAGGTGCGTTAGATTTGGTGTGTTAACTTTTGCACTTGTACATTGTTTATCCGAACTGCGGGGATCTTTGCTATGATCTCTGTTCTTGTAAAATATTTTTCTCCATTAGAATTCATAAAACTCATACAGTTTAACAAAGAAAAAAAAATCTGCTATTTCTAAATTTTTGAAAAAGAGTATTATATAACGTTAGTTTTTTTATTTGGCTTTTGACGTCAAATAATTTTTTAATATTGAGGGAAGAAAGTACGATACGGTTGGTTATGATATGTGATTTATGAAATATAAATTTTATTTAACTATTATGATAGCAGTATGTCGTGAATATCGATAGACTTTACTCAATATTGATGGCCTCGCTATTATTGCAAAATTACGTTTCGACATACCAATAATACTATTCGAAAGCGCCGCGAGTTAGAATGCACTACCTCGTATTCAATCATCTAATTGCCTGCATAGCCAAGCTAACCGTAAATCCCAATCGTATATACAAAATGGGGCAACATTGACTAACGATTTATTAGTCAGACAGACGTGTAACCACTTCATTATGGAACGGAATCGATTCGGGGCATAGGTGGTGGGTCGAGGGGAGGGAAGAGGCGGTCAAAATTTCGTGATTGTTTGAGTTCTCCGCAGGTGGGTGGTTGAATTTAATTTATGTGACTGGTTGCTAACACGCTGGATTCATGATATGCAAACAAACAACGGATTGTGTAATAACGACTGTACGGTAAGGGTCGTTGATGGCGTTAATGCACGCACTGTGTCGTGGATAATACAACGTTTTTCGTTATCGAATGACTATACAATTATTAGATCGCGCTATTACATGAAGGGAAATTGAGAGTCATCTTGCGTGAGCGTATTAAACACGAAATAACTCAAGTAACTTCGTACAGTCATGCGAAATGTCGTTGTTTCCTACAGCGAGTCTCATTTTAATTCTTGTGATAAAGAAAGATATACCTATAGATTTGATCCGATTTATTATCAAAACGTGATGAAAGATACACCGTTGACTATATTACTATATATAATATATTATTACATTTTAATAAATAAATAATAATTGAATTAATAGATATATAAATAATAATTTTTCTACTAGTAATATATTTTAAATTGCTGGCAATAAGTTTATTTTTACGATATATTCGCGCGGAAACTAACGTTTTTTGTTTATTCTAGAGATCCAATAATGATCAGCGAATTATGTTATTAAAATAAACATTAATGCTATTATTTAAGTAACATTCCATTTAAGTAACTTGTACTAATTTCTCGATTTTGTACGTCAAATTATCCCATAATGCGTGCGCTGAGCACCACTGAGTCCGCTGTCGGCAACAGGAGTGGCCGCGGGCAGCATTAATGAACGGCATGGCACTGTTCGTACGCGTAATTTCTCCGTGCGGTATCGATAAATTGAGTTGTTCTCTCATCGTAGAGAACGACCGAGAGGTCCTCTCTCGTCGTTGTTGGTCGTCCGGGGGGGGGGGGGGCGGTCGGTTCTCAGTTTGCGATATTGTAGCGCGGACACAGCCGACGTATTGAATTTCGTACTGCTCGCGGGGAATGATTGTATAACGATGAACAATGAGACCTGGGACTCTAGCGGGAGGGCATTATGGCAGAGCGGATGTTGTATAACGGTTAGCCAGCGAAGAGGAACGAGACGGGAGCAGCAAACCGTAAACGCCACGAGCGTTCAACCTCTCTCTCCGTGTTCGTCTCTCTAGGTTTCTCTCTCTCTCTCTCTCTCTCTCTCTCTCTCTCTCTCTCTCTCTCTCTCTCTCTCTCTCTCTCTCTCTCTCTCCCTCTCTCCCTCGATCCCTCGCTCCCTCGCTCCCTCTCTCGCTTTCTTTCTCTCTTTCTCTCTCTCTCTCGTTCTCGTTCTTGTTCTCGCGCAACGACGTTATTCGAAATATCAAACCCGTGGAAAGCACGGGCCGCGTTTCGCACCTGTCAGATGCGTGCATGACGGTATAGAATAGAGTGACATTTGTGTTTTTTTCACGAGCAAGGTAAAGCATACAGTTATTGGTCGTAATATTTATTTGTGAAGTTTTGTAAAGCAACTTTCGGAACCTTTTATTAGGCCTTTTATTTAGAACCTTTTATTAGACCTTTCATTAGAAATAACAATATGATTCACATCTCTGTGATTATCACATCAATTATCTATTTCATGAAAAATGATTTTCTTTTAGTAGAGAAAGTGGCAAATATAAACTAGAACTCTTTTCCCGGGAAAAAATGTTTATATACAATTTTATATATTTAAATATATCATATTATATATATAATTATATATAATATAATTATATATAATTATATATAATCATATATAAACTTTAAATTTGGATTATCCGATAGATGGCATTCGATAGGATTCGTTTCTCGTATTTAAAATTTGACGAACAGTAGTATATAAAAACGGTATCAAGAGACACGGCACTGTCTCAAGCAGTAGTTATAATATATGGAATAAATCATTTTACTTTTGATTCTACTAATTTACCACAAAAACAGACTCATTAAAGATTTGATCTAATTGTATCTAAAAATATATAATTATATCTAATCATTTATATATATACATATGAAGTATGCATAGTTTGATCTAATTACATATAATCATATACAATTTATCTATTTATATATAATTAGATAAAATTGTATAAACATTTTTCCCGGGTTCATTATTTATTAAAATTGGATTGCATAAGATTATAGATCAATTTTGAAATTCTATTTCCTAAATTTATTTATGATTTCTTTTATAAACGTAGAAAATTTTCTATCACAGA
Source organism: Temnothorax americanus (assembly GCF_048541705.1). NCBI lineage: Eukaryota > Metazoa > Arthropoda > Insecta > Hymenoptera > Formicidae > Temnothorax > Temnothorax americanus. The sequence continues at coordinate 5,207,791 of NW_027509547.1, read as the reverse complement.
AATAAAAAATCGGTACGAGCAACCAGAACAAAAGTGAACAAAACGTCATAAATTGAAGTAGCAATTAATAATCGAAGTAGCAATAACCATGTACAACTTATTTTAGAGACTCGCAAAGTAATGAACGTCAAACAAAATATCATAAAGGCAAGATATTTACATAATAGTAACTCGGATAAATCTTAATGACATTTGGCGCCAAAATTATTTATTCATAGTCTACGTAAAATCTAGCTGGTTTTATCGCCGTAATTTTTTTATGATTTTGTAAAAGGAAAAAGTTTTACATAGTATGCCAAAATAATTATATACCAAAGTCATGTTAATAATTATGCATATCAGTTAAATTTCGACATATATTATGCGCATATATATTAACATTTTATATTTATTTCGACTTACACGCGCGCGCAAAACGCACGTCGCTAGCTAGTTCTACAACACCGATCAAATTGCAGAACGAGTTAGAATATTGATTCATCAATTATTGATGATTCCGCCATCAGTTGGAACGTTTCTGTAAATACGCGTGTAATCCGATAGTATACGCCAAATGGACGTGTGCACTTTGTCGCTCGGAAATACGCGGAAGTGCATTTTTTTAATGAGTGACGATATCGCGCGTGTTGCGCGCTTAAGCAGGCGTTCGTTTTTCATATTTAATACCGGCAGTTTGGTATATGTGAATACTAATGAGTAACGACACGAGTGGTTCCACTTGAGCGCAACACTTCATGCGTGCAGTATGAAGAAAACTCCTTTATACAACAGCAACACGCACCCATGAATTAACGTTGTCCTTTATTGCAAATGCGTCGACGCAATCTCTCGTGACGTTAGAATTTTTTATTCTTACAATTGTAGCTTTTGTGAATACGCAAGGTTCTATCGTATCGTTCTGACGTAACGATCGGAAACAAGAGAAGAATAATGGTGATTAAATATAAAGATCAATAATTTTTTTTATTGGAAAATGTCGCGCGAAAATGGTGTTGAAGCGAAACGCCGCGCTTGAAAATTATGTCTGTCTGAGCGTGGCAAACGGTACGGTTTAATCCAAAATAATGTCTTCCCTGTATAATTTACAGTAATATTATATCTCTCTTGGCATATAGTTATATAGCAGTCACCGCCGAATATATCCGCCGCGGATACCGTGGCCGGGCTGTAGCGATTTCGCGGCGCGCGCGGATTGCAAGCCTGCGATGAATAATTGTCGCAACTGATGACATATCTCTCTTTCTCTATCTCGCTGCGCCGGCCAATAGGCACCTTCTATGAATAGAGTTCGAAACAGTGTGAAACTTATCCGCCGGCGAAATGTATTTTGCTTGCCGATGGCGATTTCGAAATGTGTTTGTCGACAAGCCGACCAATATCAATGGTTTGTCACTTTGCGCTCGGAATGGTGTTCGGTGCATGGATCATCCTGCACCTGTCCAGGAGGTTTGAATGCATTTTGCTAGTTTTCGGCGGACAGCTGCATGTCAGCAGTAATTCGCACGTGAAAGCGCCGGTAGGATCTCTTGATCGCGTTATAAATATACCTACCTTTCATATCTGCAGTACCCTTCAATCGTTTTTAGTTCTGAGAGCTTCTAACCGATCTGTTACAATTATATATTATGTCTTTTATTCGATTACTATTAGAAGATTCTTAGCAATATTGTACATTTGTAATATATTAATGATGAAAATTATTAGATGTTTGATTAGTCGTTAGTTTTTTTTAACAATGGCAACACTATCGTTCTTTATAAAATGCAAAAGTGCCAATAAAAGAATCAAGTGTCGCGATCTCAGGTGGACTATTGAATATATATTACACTATGTATACTATATGTAAGGATAAGATGGTGTGTCCACATGCGCTCAAGTCACGATTCATCTCTTGGGACGATCCTCTCTACGGTTATAACATAGTATAAAACCGATATCCACGACAGTAGTATTTTCATTTTCTGCGGGCGAATTTATTACTGCAAGAGACATTTCGCATTTACGACGACAAGATCTTTTACAGGCGCTACGCGGTCTTGTGTCACCGAAATTGTGTAAGAGTTGTGTAACACGATTTCCACAAATTTTCACGTTAATTTTCGATTTTGCGTTTCTGCATTGATTTTTAGGAATTTGGTCATGTATAAATTTAATTGATGTAGATTTGAATTTTGTAATCTTTCGGTGTCTGACATTTTGGACTTTTAATTTTTTACCTATAAAATTTTTAGTCTCTAAAGCTTGGAACTTTAAAACTATAAAGCTTCGGACGTTTGTTGAATCTTTCAATCTTTCAAACTTTTATATTCTTTAGATATTTGATCGCTAAAGTCTTTTATTTCTTCGGAGTTCTAAACTTTTATACGCTTTCAAATTTTTGTGTCCATGAAACTTTGATCTTTTCAAAGACCAAACACAATTCCTTCATTATTATGACTTGATAAATTGAGAACCACTGACAAAGCGATATCTTACCTGGTAACTTTAGTGAGCTGATAGGCTGACGGTCTACGTCACCGATGTTTCGTTTTTTTACGCGAGTATTAAGTCAATGTGGTGTATTCGCAAGTAGGATGATAGGCAAGTATTTTTTTGTAGATATGCTTGTTACATGATAATAATTTTATAATATGAAATAAACAGCCAATCAGTCGTAATGAGTATTATCAACTCGTTTACCGTCAATCAGAATAATAAATTTGCAGTAATTTCATTTTTGTTTTATATAAAAATATGAGTTTTATATATGTTTGTGTTTGACTGAGAAGTAATTTTTATGTTACATAAATGTTGTGACGGTTAGATGATGGATAGGCAATGGCGATGTATTTTTCATATCATTTTATGCCATATCTATGCTTATGTAAGTAATGTAACACCAAATAATTTTTGTTTTTTTTGTAGCGATTTTTTTATTTATTATTTATAAAGTTAATAAAAAGTGTTTGGTGCATCTTAATTTGAAATTATACAATATTTGTAATTCACATTATTATTTAGTTTTAATTTATAATTGAAATTAACAAATTAAAGTTATAGACGTTCTAAAATTACAATAAATGCAATAAGATTCGGGTGTAGAATTTTTTTAATAATGTTAATAATTTAAAGAAAAAATTATTTTTTATCTATAAATAAAGAAAATATATTCGCTTTTTCTCTCCCTCTTTTTTTGTAATTTTTTCGTTAATTTTTGCAAATTATTACTTTCCTTAAGTATATCTGTGCAATTTTAAACAAGCCATATTGCTGAAAATAGAAAAACATTTTTTATATATACAATTCTATCAAAATTAATAAATAATTTTGCGGAAGAAGTAAAAGCTATAATAATATACATGTAAAATTACAACATAAATTTTAGATTTATTCACAATTCTGCGTTTAAGAGATTAACTAGATGCGTTCTTCTAGGTTTTTGCAATTTTTATTTTACACCGTCTGCCTTCTAAACAAGCTGCACAAAGTTTAGATCACACAGGTGCGAGCATTTCTCGTAACCGCGATGAAGAGAGCGTTCACATGATAATGGCCAGGCGGCGACTTATTGCCTCGTTCGTAAATGCGCGTTTATACGGTTGCCGACGTTCGAAGTGGCTGCGTTAAACGCGCAGCTGAATTATATCCCGTAATTAAAGAGCCTACACTCTCTCGCCAGAAAACTCAATTAAAGAGACAATTAAATTTGACCGACGGCAAAATGCAATTTGATGCGCGTCGTCGACTATGCCGAGTATTACGCGACGGATTTTCGCGCTCATACGTTCGTCCCTTATGTGCAACGTAACACGACGTCACATTTTGCAATCGATATTTCCGATAATCGCAAATTTGATTATTATTTTTTACAAACATGACTTGAAGAATTTTAATCAATCGGTCTAAACGGTTAATTATTCATTTCCTCCAATTTTATAGCATCTATAAATTATATATAATTACGCATTAGAGCAAGTTTTGACTGTTAGAAATAAGCCAAATTGAGATAAATACCTACACCACGAGTAAGTGACGTTCAGCGATTTTGTAATTATGCATATATGCATTGTGATAAATTTCGATTTCTAATGAGTAAATACAAACGACATTTCTGGTATGGTCCAATCACTGATTGCGTGCTCTAGTTTTATGTATATATGAAACGATAACGCCGTTCTACATCGTACTACGTCGGCTTTGTAACGGTCAAATCAGACTCGCGCGTAACACGCGTCTAATTTCTTAAAACAGAAAAGAGAACGGGAGCGGATTTCAGCAAATAAATTAGCAGCAAACTAGGAGCGATCCTCGACTTTCAGTCGGCGAAGTTAACTTTCGTAATTACCCTTCTATTTTCCGACTTTTGCGGTGAAACGCACGATAAGTGCTTGTAAAACTCTAATATTCGTTTAAGCAGATTATACTCATAGCATCCTTGACTAGTGTTTTTCATTTTTCTTCTTTTCTTTATGAGGCTACGCAATTTCGCCAACCCGTTTGTTACATTTATAGCGCAATTCATATGTTGATAGTATTATCTTACATATTTACAAAAAAGAAAAATTGAGCTAAAATTATTTTCAAATAATATATAACATGCTTCTTTTTTTATCCTGGAGATTGGCGCAATTTACAGAGCGCGTGCTAAATTATTATGACGCGCGCGTTCCCTTTTTTTATTTTATGAAAAATTAATTACCCTAGAAAGCGAACTTTATATGGCATTCCATTAGGTCAATGCAAAAATTAAACTGTCGCGGCACGGACGCAACGAAAGCTGAAATTTTCCAATTACAAATTAACCGCACAAACCGAGCGATCTTCCATAATGTTGTTAATCCACGTTTAATAAACATTTATTAAGGACGCGCGATTTAGCTCCGCAGATTTTCGTGAAATCTCTGATGGCTCCAAATAAAACGCAAATATCGCGAGAATCTTTTTCCTTCCTGTGTCCCGCACCATTACCCGTGACATTTACAGGTCGTGCGTCATTGCGAGAGGTGAGTACATTCTGATATAACAGTCACACTCGTCAATGGTCGTCGATCGTTCTAGGTCGATTCTTACCCTCGGTGCAAAAGTGCTCGAAATGGGTTAGGATTTGACAGATTGGGACCACTTTTTGTAAATTAAAATTGACAATTATTTTTAAGTGCATGAATAATATATATATATATATATATATATATATAAAATCCAAAAAGATTTTAAATAGATATTTACTTTAAAGTTAAAAAAAGATATGCATTTGGAATAACACAAGCTAATTAATTCTTGAAGAAAAATTTGTTATAAACTTGTTTCCCGCGTGTCAGTTAAGCTGTAAGTTACCAAATTTATAATATTTAATTGTTTGTGTATATAATATAATAATCAAGAACTGATATAAATTAATTTGTATCAAATTGATATACAAAAAATATATAATTATATAACTTTGTACAGACAATAGAAATATGCATATTCCAGTAGTGAGATTTAATCATTTAGGATAGATTATTTAATTATGCGCCTCTCTACTTTAACAGGTGATAATAAATTAAAATTAGACAATTTAAATAGCTTCCGCGTGCGATGCGGAAGCACTCTTGCCTCAAAACAAAGCCTTATCTTCACAAATAATCCCATTTCTCGGGTCGCGAAATATTTCATGAATGCGCCGCTTCTTTTTAAAAAGAACTCAGCAGACTTTCTGAGACTCGATCCGACGAATTGGTCGTTTAATTGCACTACTCTCGGAAACCCGGCAGTTAAAACGTCGTTGATCTTTCTGGAGCACGTCGTTTTTCCGGAAACCGGATTTATCCTAACGATTCCCTTTGTGCAATTAAAATCCCTATTATAATCCCGGCAACCCTCGAGAAGGACGCGGTGCGGAACGGGACAATGAGAGAATCAGAGACGAAAAGCTTGTCGTGGCAGTCCGATTAATTATCGTGCCACTGTCGACCTGTAGGGTCATCTCGTGGTTACCGCTTGTTCCCAGTAGTATCTTATCTGTGAAGTATTATGTTGCTATAATATATAAACATATTCTAGTGTTGTATATTTTAGATGTAATATAATCACTGTGTGTGGTGTGTGTGTGTATCATCTGTACATATATAATAATTAATATACCAGGAATTATTGCGTAATAAGCTTCTTGCCATGATTAATTTCACCAGCATTTTATTCTATCAATATTGTTATTGTAAATAAAATCTAATAGATGGATTTATATATACATATCTTTTGACTTATGAGAAAGATTTTTTGCATCTTTTTAACGTAAAAAAAAATATTTTCGCAATCTGTTAGATTAAAGTAATTAAATGTTAATTTGCACGTAATGGTTTATAACGACTATTATTGGTAACTAATTAATAACTAACTTAATTGCGTCCTATATTTTTGTTAAAAATGAATTGCAAGGTGGGTAACTTGTTAAAAATACAAATCAAATGTTGCCGGGAAAAAAAAGCATGATTCCACGTGTACAATTACGGGCATGAACTGCAGAGAAACTTGTTGCAAGTAAGCTAAATTATACTGTTTCTCGCAGCTGTTGTGTGTCCTCGTTCGCGTAGGTGTAATTTATGAGATTCGCTTTGATTCACGAAGTCTCCAATTTGCATTACTATAAAGGGGAGATAAGGAAAAATAAGTTAAATCAATAGTATAAACAATATCTAACATGTGTAACAAATTAACAGATCAATACTGATAAAATTTCAAGATAAAATCTTTTTTAAAATGTTTTATAAAAAAGTGATAAATTTTTATTTTACAAATTTGTTAAAACGGTACACGTACCTATAAACGATTAAATAGAATTGATGTTCAAAAATACACAAGAGAATGCTATAATGCTTGACGATACGATTTTCTTTGAAAAACTTACGTGAAATCTACAAAATCGATTCTAGAAAGTTATAAAAAGAAATTTTCTAGTTGATATTGACGACACACAATGCAAACACAGTGCAAGCGGCTTTTTAAATAATATCCAAAGAATTATATGTATTTTTTATTTATTACTTAACTTCACCATGAAGACCAGTCTTACGTCATACTGTGTCAACAGTGCATGAATATGCGTATGTAATTTAACTTCCAACTTAGTGGAATATTCTTGTCACATGTAGCTATATGCGACACATAAAGCTACATGTACGCTGAGCCGCATACACTTTGTGTTTCTCGCTGAGACTACTATATTGTTACGAACAAGTATTAACACGAAAGTGTCATTATGGTCCTTTAATTTATCCGCTTCGCTGCATTATTTGCGCATTGACTTTAACGCCGACGTTTACGCACGTTTTTTACGGTGGCACACAAAACGGAATCGATATGAGAATACCGCGTCACAACATACCGATAACTACGTCGGATTTTACGATTGACGTGCGATAATGCGACCGGTAAAACGCACCAGCTGATCAATGGCACGTGTTATTATGAGTACTTACAAGTCAAATAAAAGATTCCTGCGGGCATTTCTACACACCGCGTCGTCGGATGTATCATTGCGCATGTCGAATTCGATCGACGACCACGTTTATTGACTTTCAGAATGATGAAGTTGTTGATAATTTTTTCCGCTTAATTTCAGTATATGATTGCATTATATTGTGGATTCATAAAATGTATTATATTTTCTCTGGGAACATAAAAGAATTGTAAATTAATTGTAATTAGAAAATTGATTGGCGATTACAGAATAAATTATAGAGGGAACATGAAAATATTTTATATTTGGAAGAAGAGACACACATTAATCTTTTTTTATTTCAAGAAAATACCTATGTTTATACTTGTTAGTATGAAAAACTCGACCTTAAAAAAGATATGATTATTAATTCGTTATGTAATATGGATACGTTTATATAATTCTGTATTTGGTCGAAAAAAAGGGATAAATGAAGATAATATATAAAGATGCAAGTCTAATAAAGAAATTAATAAATGATGGGCGACATTACTATAACTGAAAAATAATCTATTTTTTTTCTCATTTATTTGAAAAAAATTAAAAAATTAACAAAAAAATAAGAAAATAAAAAATCGAATACAAAGAAAATAGAGAAATGACATAAAGGAGAAAATTGCAATACGAAAATGTAACAAGAATGATAAAAGTAACAAGTGTATCGGAAATCCATCGTGAATCAATGACAAATGATGGAAAGATATCGATCAAATGCAGAAATATAATGATTTCAGCGAAGGGAAAAATATACGAGAGACAAAAAATACATCGGATAAATGTGAGAATCAAATTACACTCTCGGATGGGAAAATTCAACCACTTGCGGAGCCTTTTATGCAACCGCGGAGATTCCCTTCAAACACGAGACATGTGCTTTCACGCCCAGCTGTTTGTTCGGAAATCAATAGGCCGTCTAACCGTATTTTGTAATTCGAGGGCGAGATGCAGCGGTGAAAATTCCGATCTCGATATCGATACTCTGCGAGAGTTTACAATGCAGCGGCGATAAAATTCGTCCATAAAATGCTCCACCATCGCGGTGTGTGTGTGAACTGTCTGTCACTATAAATTGCTAGAACGTGCATGAAACGGCGCGTGAGCAAACACGCGCGAACACGCGGGCTCTTCCAGAATATTTAAATTTTATTCCATTAACGTACGCGCGTTGTTGCTTTAAAAATACTGGGACACGCTTGCGGTTTTCCCCTATGGTGCCGGCATAACTTTTCTGTCCTGCGGGATATTTTGTGAGGTTAAATTTAATAAAGCGGTGTGCGTTAATTTTAACGTTAGTATATGAATTAGTACCTACATACATATAATTATAACGGTTGTTAGTTTGAGAAACAAATGAACGAAGAGAATGCAATTAAGTTTTTAGATTCTTTGATAATAAAAAATTGAGAATAATTTTTTTGCGCTGTTTCTAATAATATCTCTACACGTTTGACAAATATAAGAGGGACAAATAATATAATCAGAATAGGTGTAAGAATTTTTATTAAGTCGACGTTTCATTTTTGCAATCTTTCGCTGTTCCTTCTTGGAGAAATGTGCGCGATTATCGAGGCGGTTGACGCCGAGGTAGATTAACAAGTATCGGAAATTCGCGCGAGGAAACGAGAATCCGACAAGACTCAGCCAATGACTTCCGCAATATAGCGTCTCCGATAGTAGACCAGTAGGTGATTAATCACCCACTGCGTCGGTAATTATGCTTGATGCCGAGGTTACGCCGAACAATAACGCTGCTATATGAATTCTGTAATTCGCGCAACGGGTTAAGCGAGTTTACTCGCTTGCTAATATAATATCTAATCAGATATTTGGTGTCTGCGAACAATTATGCCATTCAGAGTCTCTTTCACACACTCTTCGCCGGCGTTTACAAGCTGTACAAACGGAACGCGCATTGAGAGACACCGTCGTGAAAGCCTCGCATTATAAAATCGACAAGCATATGTCCTTATAATCGCAGACACTAAACTGGAATCGCAAATTGCATTGCGTTAAATATATATGAGATCACTCGTGTTCACAATTGTGAAACGTAATAGGATTAAATCATGTCTATTATTAATACAATCATGCTAAAAAATTAAGAGAAGATTTATATATCAGATATTAAAATCATACATATATATATATATATATATATATATATATATTTAAATTTTATGCTTTTAATATTTTTAATTTCTTTTTTTTTTTCGAATGTGCAAATAAATTCTGTGATTTTCCTCACCATATGTTTACGCTATTATAACGTCATAACTCTCTCACATGAAGGGAATGATTAATCACAAATTTTACTGTCGGGTACATGATACAATACACGCCAATTTTCTGTAGATAATCATTCATGCATCATTAATCGCATTAAGAAAGTGCCTTTTCAACACATTGTTATTTTATGATTTGAGAGGGTAGCCTATTGACTATAAATCTCTTAAACTCTCGCCCGGCTGTATATTAAAATCTTGTTTGGGTAGGTTAAGAGCCTTTAAGTGTGTGTAAATTAAACGACTCAAGATAAATTGATTGATGTCGGTCTTGAATGAGATCTAAGCGGGAACGAAAAGTCTTCGTGAAAATATGAGCTCCGTATATTCGCATAAGATAACGTATTGCGGTAACGTTATAAATAGCGAAGATTTTTTAATTAAAAATCCGGAAGCGCATGAATGTGAAGTACGAATGTATGTGTCAGTGATATGAGCGCATGTATAGGAGCGCAGATTGTTAACAACTGCTCGGATACAGGCACGCCCGTTTTCAAGTATAATTCCCGCTAAATTCTCAGAGAAACTCCCATGGGGCGATGTTATACGGAACATTGTTCCGTGAGATATTACGCCAGATACATGAATTATGCGGTCGTTACAAGAAAAGAAAAGAAAAAGAAGATTGGGTGACTAGATTTATTAGAACCAGAATTCGTTACGTGCGTAAACTCAAATAATTTATCTTAAATATAGAAAAGTCAATGTTAATTCTGATGATAGCATGGTGAATTGATATTTATCATGTTTAATTATAAAATCAAAATTAAACATAGAATAAATCAAATCGTTGAAATATTAATTTATAATATTATATATTAATTAGAGAATCAACATAAGAGTTTATTTTAGAATGCACCGCCAGTAGACATAATTTTGAACATATATTAAGTATTAATGATAATGCCTCATATAATACTTTTGTAATTGTTAAATTTCACGTACACTGCTCTTATTTCAGGATATTTGTAATAAAATATTTTTTTACATTTTGAAGGAGCTAAAGCAATAAATATTGGCTGTTTTAGTTACGAAATATGAATATGAAATCAGATTTCAAGGAATTTTGCCGCGATGTAAACGGTGCTAAACATCAGCTGATAGCGATTCATCTTTGCGGAAAATATGTGTCTGAGCGATTCGCGAATTAAGTTCCGCGAATGTAAACACCTCTCTTGTGCTTGTTTTCACGATTTGCCCTTAATTAACTCGCGTTTCTGCTTTGTCGGAGATTTTCTCGAACGATGCACTGGCGAATTAATGAAAAAAGTTGGGTCAGCTTCGCGCTCGTGCCATAACGTCAAGAAGCACTTTCTCTCTCTCTTTCTCAAGCGTGATACTTAAATACGAACTCTCATTCTGCGTTGTGGCTAAATGAATATATGTACACTCTAACGGTTTTACATTGATCCTATTACGTGTTTCTTCTATGTTTTAAATTGCAATTTCAATCCTAAGTCAATAGATTTAAACATTATATCTTCAAGTTTATAAATTTAAGTGATTTTTTTCGAATTAAAAGATTTACAAATTAAAATATTTCCAAATTTTTAGTTTATATTTTCTAGTTTCTTTATATAATAATTTTTCGTTTTACACATGCAAGCATATTGAAAATTACATTAATAAAGTGAAATTTTTGGTAATATAATTTTTGCTATTATTATTTTGCTATTATTTGTTTAAAGACATCAGAACGAAAAGATTTAGAAATATGTTGGATCCTAAAATCTTATTTTTACTGTTCTCTTATATAATTTGAATCTGCTCTCATTTTTTGATTAAGTTAGATCTGCTAGGAATATCTGTTCCATGGCACAATTGTGGCAAGAATAGCAACCTTTATTTTACTTTCGTGAAACACTGGAAAAGCATTGATATTTAATGCTGAGGTCTTCAACCGATCTACAATTTCGCGTAGCCCAGAATCCGTATGCCCGGAAGTGCTGTCGGGAAATACCTGCACTTCGCTCGTGGGCCTCGCTTCATGTAATATCGGTCGCGCGAATCTCGGTCGGTGAAAGGCGGCGCGGCGCGGCGCGTCGCGGCCTGCCGCAAGGATGGTAGACTGACGTTTTAATTCAAAGTCTTGGTGTAACTGCGACTCTCGCACTACACCGCACCGGCCGGTTACAAGGCTGGAATCATTTCGGAGCGCATGAATAAGTGATCGGCCCGTGTTGCGCCCGCGCCGGCTTCCCTCGTTTCTGAGCGTCGAGACAGACACGGCGTCGCCAGCTCGACCTCACTTCTGCCCCTCGGCCTCTCCACCTTCGTCACCCTCGAACTCTCTCGGCTCGTCCCTACCCCCCCTCGCACACATATACAGGGTGTCCGAATCAATTTCTTACAAAAAACTTGCAGTTTCTTTAAGTAAATTGTCGAGTTAATTTCTGTTCAAAGAGAGACTTATCAAGATATCGATAATAATTGATAAGGTAATCCAGTCGTCACGTGAATTAATTTTTAAAATTTTATTTTTTGCTTAATTTTAAAGTAATTAGTATACAAATTCTATAAAGTTTTAATCTGAATTTTACTTATCGAGATAGTTAATGATAAAAATTGAGTAAAAATTGTTTAAAAAAGTATCTTATCAAATTTTTGTTAACAAGAAATTGATTTAAAATAGATAATTTTATAGATGAAAATCATATTACATTCTCGGATACCCGGTATGCTCTTTGCTTTTCTTTTTTTTCTAGTCTTTCTTCTTTGTTCTTCTTCTACTCCTTCTCTCTCTCTCTCTCTCTCTCTCTCTCTCTCTCTCTCTCTTTCTCTGTAGGTGTGTATACGTGTGTTTGTAAGTTCAATCATTTTCCACTTCTCTCGATTCTATCCTTCTCTCGCTGCCTTTTTTGCAACTCTTTCATCTCTCCGCGCGACCCTTCCGTCCCTCTTGACAGAATACAGGGATTCTGCCCTTCCCTCTTTCTTTCACTCCATTGCACTCCTTTCCGCGGCGTTACCCTTTTCCTCCTTAAGCCCTTTCCCATATTCTCTTTTTCTCCTTTTCTATTCCTCTCTCTTTGTCTGCTTATGCTGTACCGTTGTCTTCCACTTGCAGCATCCTCTTTGTCCAACTCTTCTTTCTCCTTTCGCTCAATCATTCAATACACACTATGTTCCTTTCTTTTTTCTGTGTTACAGCTTATCCTCTGTCTTCCTCTTACCACTTCTGTCCCTCCTTTTCTCACTCTCCCTTTGACCTTGTTTCTCCCATACTCGCGTATACTTTTTGCTTCTTTCCTCATTCTTTTACGTAGATCTGTCATCTTCATGCAATCTTTTCTCTTTTCATTAATATAGTGCTGTTTTCTTTTCCTCTACCAATTTCTCTTCTCTCACTCTTGTTTGTAAACTTATCTTTCTCACATAGATGTTTTCTTTCTTTCTGTCTCTTTTCGTTTCATTATTTATTCCTTTCTAGCTCTTTTCTCAAGCATTTTCTTTCTCTCTTTAGCACGTTCTCCCATCCTCTCTCTTGCTCTCTCCCTCTTTATTTACCTCTCTTTATTTCTTGCCCTCGACTATACACTCCTAGCAGTGGCTTCAGGCCAGGCCTGAGCTCTATACTCTTCCATATACCCGCGCCTTCCCTTAGAATTTCTTACATCAGCGAAACGTTCACCGCGAACTTTTCTCTCTTCACTTGACGGTGAGAGAACTTTCTTTCAGTCGGTTGGCCGTGTCGTTAATAATGAACAGGGCTATTACGACGGACACACGCGTCTCGTCACAAACGCGTGTAAATTCAATAAAATGTTTTCCCTCAAGTAAAGCCAATGATATATTAAATATTGATCAAATTCCGGTCAAATTCGTATACGTTATTGAAAACTGTTGAAATAATATTAGATTAAATATTATTTGTTATATATGATTTTAAATAATTTATTGCAATCTCACACAGTTTGTATCTTATCTATGTTAGAAAATAATCATGTCAAATATATCTACATAATAAATACATCAGATAAATTGTGAATTGACTTCTCATATTATCGATCGATACGCAGATTCGATATTATTTATTTATAGATTCTTCATTTAACATGAAATTGAGTTTTTTTTTCTTAAGGAAAAATTCATTAAACATTGTCTCTCTTTTTACATTGTTTTAATTCTTAACATAAAATATTTTTAAAAGTATATAGACCACATAATTGTAATTGAAAGAACCATTCGACTTTAAATTGGAATAAAACCGTGTTATCTGTTCTCATCTGAGATAGTACATTTATTAAACGAATTCTTGTTTATTTTTAATCACTCATAATTGAAAGAGCTATTTCGTAATTTTCGTAAAAAATTACAAAATTAATTAGAACATATTCAATTCGTATAAATGTATATAGAATGTGGAATGTAAAGAAATATAAAATCGGAAAACAAAGATTAATGAATTTTACACTAACTTTAGACGTATCACGTATCTATAAACAATTTATCTGCATTGAATCGATCACGTACATCAACACTTCGCATATCCATTAACTTGACGTACTAAACGCAAGAGTAATATCCATCATTATTGGGAGAAAAATATCGGTGAAAATCAATATACTGAAAGAGCGTGTGAAAGGTTGCAATATGTATTTACATGCTACCAGGCAATAGAAATATCATTCGTGTGATCACACTCTTTTATTTGATCGTAATTACATTGATCATTAAAATCGCGTTAACTCAACGGTTATTTTTATTTCATGATTTAGCGGCAGATCGCTACTGTTTTGTAAAATTTGTTCAATGGAGAGAGTAGGTCAAACGCATTAAATCCGTTTCGACAAGTCGAGCCCGGGGGAGGGGGAGAGTCGTTTTTAAAATATCGCACAATCACCTTACGTGCCCTTCTCACCTTTTACAGGAAATTATTTTATTCCGGTTTGTGATATGTCGGGGAATGATATTCCCGTCGGCCGCACCATTGTGCGGAATCGAACGTCAATAAAGTAAGAGTGGGCGTGTATCTCAGTTATAGGGGAGACCGGGGCTCGTTGGCACAAGAGGCAAGTTGGCAATGCGTTCCGTTTATGTATTTATAGCGAAAAAACAATGGAAAAGTTATCACAAAATATTTCTTATATGACATAAATACTTTTCACAAAGTTTTATTTTAATTAGACAAGTATTACAATAGAAAAAGAGAAAAGTCTGATTCAAGAGGGGACAAGTAAATTTTCGAGCGTTTCAAAATATCGTATTAATGGTCTTCAGCTTGAGAAGTAAATCAAAGTGACGTATCATTAGTTAAAAGAAAAGTTTCTGTTACTATACGACATGTTATTTTGACTAACAATAGTAATTTATTGTAATAAAACGACTGAAATAAAACGTATGTAGGGATGGGGTATGTTGGCTCATATCGAGACACGCTTAGCTTGACTTGTTGTTGCCGTGCGCGTGAGACCTGTTTGAGCACGTGATTTACTATCTACAATGCTGATAGAAACTAAATATATATTTATATTAATATTTTTATGATGAAGAAAGCTACATCTAAAATAGTTCACAATTATTTTTCTGCAACAACGTTTTGATATTCGATCATTACAAAATAACTTTAAAAGATACAATCTTTATCAAGAAGT
This sequence comes from Temnothorax americanus, assembly GCF_048541705.1. NCBI lineage: Eukaryota > Metazoa > Arthropoda > Insecta > Hymenoptera > Formicidae > Temnothorax > Temnothorax americanus. The sequence goes on along the minus strand of NW_027509547.1, from coordinate 5,192,459 downwards.
ACTTGTGTTTCTATTACGTATTCATTAATTTAACGTGGACTTTTGTCGCATAACCAACTTACCCTACTATCGGGGAAAGTTGGCCACAATGCAGCATGTTCATATTTCATTTATTACAAAGAAACTATACGGTATACAGGAGCGTTCCTAGCATGAAAATGTAAAGAAAGGTTCTCTCTATCATATTAGTACTGTTTAATCATGATAATTAGTTGTATAAAAACTCAAATGCCGAAATTGTAAAAACGGTGCCAACGAGCCCCGGTCTTCCCTACGTTTTAAAGTATATATAACTCCATAGACGTGATTTATATCACCATTATCCATGTATCATTTGTCCGGTAATTGTAACAAATTAATAAGTCGCACGATCAGTCTCTTCAGAAACGTATACGCGAGTTTAAACATCCGTTCATCCATGATATGTGAAAAGTTAATTGAAAATAGATTAACCTGATCCTACGAATGTGTTGTGTAATTTTTTTATTCTCTGAAAAAAAGCGACATATCGAGAATAATGTTTTCCAAAGAGATTATTGAAATATATATAATAGTGATGAAAGAAAATTGTGTTTTTCGAGATTTTGTTAAAATTGCAAAATAAATGTTGAATGGTGTGTGTCCAGCGATGAAAAAATGTGTGCGTGCAGGATTTAAAAATTTTACAAACTGTATTCTCTATAGAAAACTCGTAAATGTCCGGTAGCGACTTTGGTGCTTTGCAGTGGCTTTTGTGACAGCTTTAGATACTTCTCGGTCGTATAAAAACCAGCGAGCGATCTGCATTTTGCAGGTTGAGAAACGTTCACGCGACCGTCGACCATTTTGCCACAATTTCCTGCGTTTCGTAGAAATCGCAGGGGAAACGTTTCACAAAAGGTAGGAGAATTGTTTCCACGGCGCGGCGCGGCGGCTGCCGCGCGATATAGCGTCTCCTGTCACAGTGCAGCAAAGAACAGCGCACTACGACATCAATAATGAAAGCGTGCGAGGTCAAACCAATTGTAACGTGCGCCATGTGCGCGATCCTCACATTCATTTCGCTGGACTGCCAGCGTCTATAGCACTGGCTGCTGATCACTACTCTTACTTTCCACGCTGCTATTGCGGGATATATTAATGCAACCCCGTTGCTTCCGGCATTCGCGCAGCCGGGAACTCGAATCGCTTGAATATATACATATACATGGTGTCTCGAACGGGTCGAGCACTTTTTTTTGATCGCAGATACATCGTCAGATAGATAAAGCGTTTGTGACTGTAGAACGAGTTTTTTAATGATAGAAACATACTGCGAGAAGACTAATAAATCAATCTTTTAAGTATTAATAAATTAGAAATGCATAGCATTTTCTCATAAAATCGGAAGAATATATAAATTTATATGAGTACATATAATTTATAGGTGTAATGTAAAAGATAAAATAGAATGAATAGATTATTTGTAAATCTAATGATTCAAAATTTGCGTATAATGAATACAGAAAGCGACTTACGTGTAAAAAAACGGAAGAAAAGAACAAAGCATTAATGCCACATCGTGAAAGAATAAAGCTCGTGATAAGAGGAGCAGGAACAGAAGCATTGAACATACGATCGGAAGTTCAGTTCATTTGCAATGTACGGGAGCGTCTTTGTGTGCAAAACCAAGTAGAGAGAACTCAAGAGAAGGCACTTACGGCAGTTGTTAGTGGAAAACGATTGAAGTGGATTATTGTATCCAGACGTGATGCTCATTCAAATAAATGTCAAGAGTAAACTGAATACGGAATCTTGTAAGATATCATAATTAAAATATAGAATTAAGAGAAATACTGTTTGTCTTAATTAGAAAGTATTAATGATTTGTAAATTTTCTACAACTGAAAGAAAATATGTGTTTTGGAGATTTACGATAATATAAAAAAATTTTGATTTGATGCGTTTGGTTGTTATGAAATTCTTAATTGAGAATTAAGAAGTTTTTGTCTTTGACGAAAATTGATTGTAAGGAAAATAATTCTTCTTATGAGACAAACGAATGAGAAATTGCAATCTTTATTTCCTTATAAATTGTTGCAAATTAGTAGTGACATAAATTGACAAAGCGTAGTTTTATCTGACTCATTTGTCATAGTTAATGTTGCTTTGTAGATGCGACGGAATGTCTTAATTATGATCAATTGTACATGCATATAATATATACGAGAGAACCCAACGTGTTATATGTATAAATCCAGACTCTTTTAAAATATCTTTGAAGCAATTACAGATAGAAAGATATCGACCAAGTCAGATTTATTAAAAAATTATTGAAAGAGATAATAATATATTATAAATTTTCAATATCTAAGCAAATTTATTATAAGCCGCATTAAATTGTTTGTTTCAATATTGCTCAACGTGCGGATAAAATAATCCCGACATCTGGTCGAATTGGTACGAGATAAAACTATCACGCTTTTCAGTTTCACGGAGATGTGTTTACTTTGTTAAATGATTTTCGTTAAGAGGAGGTCACTTCCGACAGACGAGGGACGTCTTACAAAACGATATTCTGCTCGCCGCACGCAAGTGTGATCTTGCGGCTTATATCGAAACTGTGATTTAGCACAGCAACGAGTTGGCACGTAACTCACCGTAACGAAAGATTCAACACGTGCGTGCCCGAGATTTCGCGATTAATTCCGCTCTCTTTTGTTATGGACACTTGTACGCTCCCGTGACACTCAAATCCGAGGGGATATGTGACGAGTGCGAGACGGTCTCTTGGCTCAGGAAGGAGCAAACGCCAGCGGACTTTTCTTTCGCGCGCGGCACGTTCAATATCGACGACGAAAGCCCAGCGAACGTTATATCCGAGCGAACGTAAAAATAACACGTCGCCTAGCGATCCTATTATTAATTATGTCTTACCACTTACTTACACGGCTTCGAGTTTCTCCTTGGGAAGGATAATGGCCGTGGCCTCGCATAAAGACGGATAATTAATAACGCGCTTTATTATCCTTACAGTAGTATCGTCGCACGCAATTTAACAACCGGCATTATGCGATCTACATAACGGCGATATATTTCACATTTGTCCTGCGCGTGGTTATCGATTTTCTCCGATATTTTTATCCTCGATGATAAGCTCCGCATTTAAATGTATCAAGTGCATGAAATAGGGTCAATTTTTATTGTATTTGATAGATTTAGCAAGTGAATTTCCATACGGATATGTCTAATGAAATTTGTGAAATAACGATAAAAAATTTACGTTAAAGTTAATTATTTTCTCTTTTGATAGTATACATTTTTTATTTATAATATAACATATAACCTATACAAAAGAAATATATATATATTTTTTTATGAGATTAAACATTTGGAATACATATCTATATAAAGCTTGTATTAATTTTATTAATACACTATTAATGGACATATTAAAAAGTTTATGATTATATAATGCCTTATTCTATAATTCTTTAATTTTTAAACATCTCATTTACTCTAGTACTTTATCTTATATTTTTCAAACTGATTAGTTGCAAATTAAATTCTCGTAAAAATAGAAATTGTTAGAAATTACATTAAAAATCGAATTTTCGAAACTGAGTAACTTTGCAATTAAATCTTCCTTAGAATGTATATATAGTTTCATGCGACATGATTACTATTTCATGCGACACGATTACTATCGCTGCAGGTATTATTTAACAGAGTTGCATCGCTGCAGCTAGCGATGCACTTCTGTGCGAGACTATATTTAAAGGCTTGAAGATATAGTTCGCCTTCTGGTTGATCTATTATTAATTATACCTCACACCACCAAAATTCTGGCAAGAATAAAGATAGGCGAAGAAAAATGGCGGTATACGACGCTTCCAGCGTCTTGATCCAGTGCACCTTTTTGTCATAGGTGGAACGTTTATTATTCCTCTATATAGAACGTTCTATAATAGTAGGTTCTTCTCGAACATCATAAAGATGTGATATATTAAAGAGTTAATAATTAATTATTTCAACGCACTTCTATAAGGTTCACGTTTCAGAAGCTAGCAATTTTATTTACACGCTCTTTATTATTTAAAATAGAAATAATTATATACAATCCAGAGAGAGGCAGGTTCACAAAATAATCTAATTTTTAAACTAAAATAGGTTTTTAAAGTTAAATATTATACGAAACAAAACATATACTTTTCTGTTATAGATATTATAATCTATGGCATTATAAATTCCATGTTTTTTTAATATATAATGAAATAAGGTTATCTGGCGTATTTTTTTAAAATTCTGTCGGCGCTAGGCTAAAAAAAATTATATTCAAGCTCTCTGTATTTTACAAATTTGGCACTGTAATATTTCTTTCAATTCACGGTGTCCGAACATGAGATAAAAGAATGTCAGAAAATTTACGAGATGCGAGCTCGTTCTGCACGACGCGGTCTCTGTAAAATCTGATATGCTCGTAAGGAGATGATGCGAATTATGTTTGTCGTGCGCGTACCTGTGTGTGCGTGGTGTGCGTGGATCTGTAGAGAACGTATACGCTGAAAACGAGCCTGTGCCCATCGAACCCCAGCTCCGGTATTTTATTTCGTCCCGCGTTAACGGAAGCACGCTCCTTGGCTCCTCGGCGCGCCTTGCTCGGATCAGCGCTCGAAAATTCCACCCGCTGTAATTACGAGAAGATTAGATCGAAAAGTGTGAATCTGCCAGCTGACGCGTCATGTGAATATTCACGAGGGTGTGTGTGTGTGTGTGTGTGTAGTCGCGATCACGAGGACGATTTAATTGCCGAGAGTAACGATGACTGTTGATTTTTTATTCGTCCTTACGGAGCTGTCTCAATCGCTCGTACAATCTTTCTCATGTGTGTTACTTTTAAACGATATTCAGCAAGAATATTTTCTATATAGTTTTGCATATCTATATATATAGTCTATATTTTTCTCTAGCCATCTAAAATATAAATTTGTCAGCACCGCGCGGTAAAAGATTTGAAGCGGAGAAAATTGTTCAAAGTGTCGCAACGAGATGAACTAGAGATAAAATTGGGAAGTGTTGAAGTGGGTTCGCGGGTTTAGATGTGGGCTTTTAAGCAGAGACACCTCTCAATAAAGTGTTGCACAATCTAGATCGATTCCTCATTCATTGGAAATCGGATTGTGCTATTTTTATCGCAATTGTAATATTTTTTGGTCCTATATTTGTCGACTGAAATCAACGTTCGAGCTGCGGTCGAGATAACCGTTAAAAATTAAAGAGACACGCTGTTGTGCGCGGCGCAGAACCGTTCAATTGTCACGCAGCCAGATTCTGAGAACACATCGCGGAAATCCGCGTGCGCGTAGCCGGAAAAATCGGCCGCAAACTTTGTTTTCTCACGTTCCGGTGTCACTGCGGCCGGCTTGGCGACCGAGACGTGAAATTGCTCAGATGCGCTCTAAATACACGGCACTTGTGTACTGCGTAAAGTTGTACAGCGTGCATTTTCCGCAATTCGTATATGCAGTTTGATACAATCTTGTCGCATCTTCGTATTAATTTTTTTTGTAAAGCGTATAGCGAAGTGAATAAGAAAACAGAAGGTACATTTTTCATTGCCGTATCTGGACTGTTTATTTGTATTTAATTCAAATATGTTTCTCTGTGCCAAATAATCACATAAATTAAACATAATAAGAGAAACGTTAAATGCATTATTAATAAATAATGTGTCTAAGAGAAGTTTTAGAGAAAGTGTTTTAGAGTTAAATTATAACTTTATACTTAATATTCGGTTGCGTACACACATGAAGTCAACGAAGATATATAATTTGTCTGGATTTCTTAAATATAAATTTACCAACGTGATCTAAACTTCAAGACTCTTCTAAACGTATATAGTAGAACAATTTTTATATTAATATTATTGTTCATAAATTAATACACGCTAAGTAGTAGGGTATTAATATAAAGAAATAATAATAATGCCAAAAACTAGTAAAACTATGATATTAATAATAATTAAACAATAATATTAATAAAAATTGTTACTTTTCACCAAATATATAAATTATTTACTTTCAAAAATATTTACTCTTAAATGATCCGCGCAGTCAAAAACGTTCCCTATTCGCCAACATTAATTTGTTTCAGCATTCTTGTATATTCTCGACCGCTGCCAGCAGTACATTGAATATTTTTACCAGCGAATTGTCTGTCGTTTCCAACAGGACACATTCACGTTATAAAAGAATAAAATAATTTGTGTCGGAAAGAAAATTGTGCTGTCTTTTATTTTATCACTATTTTTCATGTAGTTTTTTTTATTACTGGCGTTTTCTTGTATTTACGAGTGTTTAAGTTCATATTCGAACGTGCACTGGGCTGCGTTAATTACATCCACGCGCAATCGTGATTGTGTTGATATACGCGTATACACGTTCGAATGAAAGCTTCATTGGATTGAATAAATCTCACACGGCTTTGCTCCGTTTGTCTGTAAAGAGATATGTTTGTAACCGCGCATTTCCATTTGGAATCCGGCGAAGCGTGTATTTTACAAATTGTTCCTCTTGGCACGCTCTTGAATTACCTGTAAATTCTGATTCAAGATTAATCGAATCCGCGGTAGCCGTTGCGTTTGACCGACGCTGCCAACACGTTACTATGAAGCAATGAGCTTTGAGCTAGACAGTGGCCTCCCTCCTGTATTGTTGCACCGGATAATAATATACATATACAGTGTAAATATTCTCGGTTTACATTGTCGAATCGATAACGTAAGTCTACATTTCCAATAGAATTAAAACGGGCAACCTTGGATGTAGAGTTATGCTCAGTACAGTACAGTACACAGTATGAGTTATGCTCGAATAATATCAACTTGATAAGGAAAACAAGGAATGCGAATAAGAAAGAAAATAAGGGAAATAAGATGACGAGAATTTTGAATATGTTTGAAACTTAGCTCCTAACTTCTTTCTCTCTCTCTTTCTTTTTCTAAGATTAAAAATTTATTAAAAATTTATAAGGACCAAATCCTTGGTTAACAGTTTTCTTGACGATAATTGAACCAAATCATGGTCGTATTGTCTTGACGATTATAATGGCCAATAGAGTCGATTAATTATTCTACTAGTTATTATTTGATTGGTGAAGTAAATTTGATTTACTCGGGTTTATTAAAAATGTACAAGGTTGACATTTATAAAAATAACATTAATAGATAATGTTAAAATAGAGGTAATGTACTTTAAAACTTTTTGTGTGTGTAAATTAATGTTGCAATCTTAATTTGTATGTCTATAACAATTTGCGAAAAGTTATTATGTTTCGATATATATATATTAGAGAAAAAATATTTAATAACCGAAGAAGTATTTTAATATGATAGAGTTATAGTTGCCTGGAAGCAAATCAATTCGAGATTATAGATTTTTTTCGTGCATGCTTGTGCTGCTTTTCTGTCCTCGATGCTTCCTGCCGGAAATTAACGAGGGGACGGTAACGAATCGCTGCCTTCCTTCTGTCAATCGTGCAATCTTGAAATAAGCCAGGAATATGCGATTAATATTTCCCTATTGAAATTATTTTTATCACACCGGGAATTAATTTACATCTAAATAGCTCCTGAACTGTGAATTATTGAGGAATTTTATTGAGCAGCCGTTATGCATATAGATAAATGCTATTTTTCAGTTCAATCAATATCCTATGTTAAAGTTTTAATATTACTTGGACATAATTACGTTTTTTTAATTACGAAGATATTTAAAAATTAAAATGTCATGAAGGAAATTGCATTTGATCTTGCCAGGAACATATTTAAAATTTATTTACTTAATTTATAGTTACATAAAAAAATCGGTAAGTTAAACGAAGAACAAGACCATTTTATATTTATCACATGCGTTCGTCGATGTACAAAATTATTTCTAAATAACAGAGACCGTTAAAAGGCCAACGCAAATATGAGACGAGGAGTGTCGCCAGCGGATGTGCAAGTAGTGACGCGACATAGTTTTGAAGATGAAACAATGAGAACTAGCGACACGGTCAGTTGCAAGCTGGGAGCGGACTCGCTCGTCCATGATCAATTATTGTCATTTATAAGCTACGCCTGACAAAACTCGTCTAAGATTGTAAACCTGGTTGAAATTCATAACGTGGAAAGAAGCGAAGAAGAAGAAGTAGAGTAGGAAACTTATACAATCTTGTGGATAAAGATCTGATGCGTGCTGTGTTTAATTAGCGTAACGGACGAGTAATATTCGTAAGCAGAACAATAACACGATTTTGCTACGTTGTTAAAGAGAAGAAATGCATAATTACATAAGTCGCTTCAATTTTATGCTGAAAATATGGCGTCGACGATGGAGGAAGGAACGGGAGATGTACTTTGTCTTTAAAATAATCGTATTACCGCGTATTAAGATTAGGATTAAGCTGATTAACTTGTTTGTAAATCGGAATAGTAGGAATAATGTGAAATTCTTCGAACTTTAAAACTCTTTGAATAGTTTGATCTTGTAGAAATGAAACAAAATGGACTTCTTAAATAATTTAATTTCCCGGAATTTTCCAATTATCTTTTAGTCATTTTTTTTTCCAAGGATAGCAATCTAATCCGACATGAAAATTAAAAATCAGACTTTTGCAAAGTACTCAGCAATTACATTTTTCTGAGAAATTGCACTACACGATTTAAGAGTTGCTTTTTTCCTTGAACTGCCTTCAGTCTCGCACAAGTATATATATAGGCGGAGATCTATTCTGCGATCTAATCGGATAATTGCCGAGAAGGGTAATTCGCGTTTCTTCCTTCTCGATCGACGTGGTTTACCAAGCTCGATATCAACATATGTACAAGTGTAGCAAAGTCTCGATAGCTATCGAGATTGCGTGTAGTTTTAAACAATTTAAAGAAAATATTATTATGTGTTTTTTTAACACATAAAGTAACTTTTCTGCTCTTTCCTCAGATATCTTATATCTAAATGATATAAATACAGTGAAATGCAAAGATAAATACGTTTGAAATTTCAAGAACCATTATTTACCATCTTTACAATCTCTATTATTTTTTTATTTTGTCTTATATAATCAGAGTCTTTTTCTATTAGCTCGTATTAGTCTTGGTTCTATTTAATTTTAATCTTATTTGAACTGTTGAGATTGTGTTTAGATATTCGATGGCCGATAGTAAAATATATAAGAGTTTTTACAAAAAATTAATTACTTGAGCAGCGGAGCAAGAGATAAAGACTTCATAATTAGATTCGCACGCGTGCATCATACTTTTACCACCGCCGCGATGTTTATTAACTTTATTAATTGCTGCAATCTCATTGCGGCAATTTGATGCCTCGCTGTGGAGATCATTATAAGTTAGACGGCGCGAGCGCGAGACAGCCTCGGTGTCGCACTTACCTGCGCACCTACGCCCGCGATGCACCGCATATGCGAGTGTGTGTACATAGCCGCAGCAATTACTTAAGACCCAGTCGGTGTAAGACGCTCATGTAACTTGGCCGACGAAACTTTACCGGTTACTCTCTTAGTCTCATCCATTAGTAGACGGCCCGCCCTGCGACACGGTTGCGGTTACGTGTCTCGCTTTAGCGCTTTAGCGTTTACACGCGGTCGGGTTTTTTTTTCAACGTTGTAAGTTTAGGTGACAAGAAACGCTGTAAACTGGCTATTAATTCGTGAATAGTTAAAAGAAGTTGACTAAGTACCTACTATATATCGAGAAAAACTATTTCTTTTCTTTTGAACATTTTGTCGATATCAAATATCTTTTAGATTTAAGCCCCTTGCACAATGCCAGCCAACAGGCAATAGGCACAGAATTTCTAACGTGACGGAAACTCTGTGTCCATTGCCTGTGTCACTGTTTATTCTGCATTTATACATGATTTCTGATTTCTATTTTCTGTTCCTATTGCCTGTTGCCTAGCATTGTACAAGGGGCTTTATTTTCGTGAAATTGCTTAATAAAAAATGCTATTTATTAATAATTTTGTATAAATCTGTATATAAAAATCTCTCTCAATTAGCCTTAATTTAAATATAGTAAAAGTTTTTTAAATGTCAATTAAATTGTTATAAAAATTCATTTTTATAATATAATAAAAAAGCTACTCGTAATATAAACGAATACTAACATTCTTATTGAATCGAGGACACTTAATTAACAATTATCTGCGTACCGCGTTTAACAAAGCGTTCGCTAGCGAAATCTTGTCAAACTCAGCATCCTCTTTCTTACTGTATAGTTCTCGATGACGGCACTCAGTATGAAAAGCCGATTTGCATTCTCCGCTGAAAGCAAAATAATATCGCATTAATTCAGCCACACCGACGTTAACGACGAGCGAGCAGAAAAGGTGATTGATATCATGCACGAGGAGGGAAGAAATATCTTTGGGAATCACTTCCAAAGATCTTTAAGTGTTGCGCCACAATTAATTGGGAAAGCCCCCGTAAATTGTCGAATTAATCGCGCGAAATTAAAAAGGATGACGAATGAGGGAGTCGACTTCTTCCTGTCTCGGAGCATCTCACATTGATTCTGGCAATTAGCTATCGACTCATCTGACAGGACGAGGGCAGGAGTCAAATCGAGAAAGTCGATTTCCCTGTCTCCGAGTCTGAATATACGCCTCCTCGCTCGTCTTCTCTCTCTCTCTCTCTCTCTCTCTCTCTCTCTCTCTCTCTCTCTCTCTCTCTCTCTCTCTCTCTCTCTCTCTCTCTCTCTCTTTCTCTCTCCCTCTCTTTCTCTCTCTGTTTGTCTGTCTTTGTCTCTGTCTCTGTATTTCTCGACTGCTGTTCTTTCCCTCTACACTAGCCAATTAGGTTAATTAACTCAATTATCGTTCTCTTTCTCTCCTGTTTCAGGTGCGCACCTTGTTCGTGAGCGGCTTGCCGATGGACACCAAGCCGAGGGAGCTCTATCTGCTTTTCAGAGCATACGAGGTGAATCTCTCTCAGAGAATTTCTCTCTATTCGCTTTATTTTATATATATAGATGTGCATTCGCGATGTTGAGATCAAAGGGATTGGGAGAGTTCAAGATTTGAGAAGTCAAATATTCCGACGGCAATGCGGGAGGACCTATATCGCGTTCGCGAATGTGAACGATGTGATATTGAAGGACCTAAAGTTCTGATAACATTAATATTCTATCATGGAACATAATCGAAAAACGAAAACGGAACAAGTTCAAAGATCCAAGAGCTTGCGGAATTGAAAGACATGGAATATGTTTAAATTAGAATATTTCCTCTTTTTTTTTAATTTGATGTCCCGAAATTTTTCGTATTTTAGGATTTGAATTCCTGAATGTTTTTAGAATGACATTAAAAATATAATTTTATACATTAATTTCGTAGCACAAATTCATATCTCTAAATATCCGTACGCAGAAATGTCGAAATATAAAAACAGACTTACTCTCAAATTGATCTCACATCGCTGTAGTATATTTATTTATATTTTTTGGATGGTTTTTCACGTAATTTCTTTCTGTCATTGTTATCGCGTCAATATATTATACCCTCGTTTTCCGCCTGACTCTTCGCCGCCACGTTTATATATATATATATATATATATATATATATATATATATATAACTCGTCGTTCAATAAGTTCAACTGTACGGTCTACGCGGTTCTCGCGGTATCATGCAAAACGCAACATTATGACTGAAGCGTTCGAACTGTATTCACAAGGGGAATATTCCCCTTATGAATCATACTCGTCTACGCCGACCATCCGCAACGGGAGAGACGGTATACTCCTCTATAACGTCATATTTGCCCGACTCGGGATCCTAGTTTAGTTTGTCTAGGGGGTTAATTATGTCGGTGCTAATTACGAGCTTGCATTTCAAGCTCCGACACCAGCGGAGACGAAAAATCGATAGCCATGGGATTTGATGCTCCTCGTACCTTGTAATTCATACGAAAACTCTCGTTATCTTTATTCATGCATATTTTGACTATTTAAAACGCAAGTTAATGTAAATAGATAAAATTTTACAAAACAATAGCAAATTGAGAAAATTTTTTTTTTAACGAAAAAGAAATATATCTAATTTTTTAAGTTAACATAAGCAATAATATTTAATTACATTTCTAAATTAATGCTTTCTCTTTTTCAATACCAATGTGATTTAATTAACGACTAATCTAGAAAAATTGATCAAAAACTATGCTCGTGAGAGTTAAATACGTTTCCTATCAATCGCGATTTAGATCGCTAACGGCCGGAGTGAAGAGAAACGGCGGTTATTTGTTGCCAGGAAAAGAAGAGGACAAGTGGAAAAACAGCGAAATTGTTCTTGCTCCATTTGGAAGTCTCCCTCGAAAGTTAAATCCGGAAGGTTCTCTCGAGCGTGTCGTTATTCGATGACGAAAAAGGCGGCGGGGCGCGGCGCGGTGCGGCGCGACACGGCTTTTTTTACTCCTTGCTTCGAGCCTTGTTTTGTATATTCATGAAATCGTTGTGAGCAGCTCGCTTAAAGGGATTAGGATTAGTCGCGTGGGTGTGCTGGGGAATTACATTTCCGTCGGTACCGCGAGGCGCGAGCGCCGCGAGCGAAGTATACAGACATCTCTTTCGAAGAGCATCTCTTCTTTACGTAACACGGTCCCGGGGCACTTTAAATAATGATTTTACGCGACGAAATGTAATACAGTAATTTTCTGATTGATTTACGGTCTAATAGAAGAGAAAGGATACTCGATGAACTCAACTCATAGATCGCGTTTATGCAATCTTGAAAGGCATTATATCAAATTGGCGTTATCTTATTGTGAGTGTGCTATAATTATATACGATGATTTAATATATTAATAATGTTGCAAGATAATCGCAATAATGTAAAACACGAATTGGAAAGATTTAATGATATAAAATTATTAACATATAAATGGGTATAGTAATGTGATGAAATTCTTTGTCTGAATCGATTATGCAAATCGATTCCACTTAACATTATTGCGATTTAAATGAATTTTTGTTGATTTTTTGATGATTTTTTAAATTTTTCTATAATTTAAAAATACATTTTTAAATTGTAAATTTCAATTTTCTTTAATACTTTCTAAAATTAAAAAATTTAATTATTTTTGTTAAAAATGTTTCTATTAAATTTCTTTTTAAAACTGAATGAAAAATGAAATTGCCTACACGTATTCCAGGAATTGGTCGATGAATCAAATTGTTTACTCAAATACTCAATTGATACACTATTCGCTTTCTATTATGACCCAGATAAAATTTTGGATGCGATACTTGATGCGTTATATATATATATATATACATATATATATGATGCAACAAGAAATAATAACTTGCATAAATATAATATGGTGCATATTAGGCATCATTTTATATGACACACCGTGATTCTTTTCATACATTTGTTTCTTTCGTATAATACGAATTAAATTTTTTATTTTGCAATTAAACAGTAGCTTATTGCAATGTACGACACTGTCAAATAAAAAATTGAAATTATTGTTACAATTGCCTCTCGAAGCATTTCGTATTGTTGAAGAGCTGAAAATCGGATCGATAGAAACTGCAATCGTCGCGAGCGTGGAAACAGGCGCGTTTTCCCGTACAATGTGCACCAACGGCGCGATGTAAGAGTGATATACATTGACGGTGATCATCTTACTCGTGCGAATTGCCGCGACTCCTCGTAACAAGAGAGAATGCGATTTCTTGGCATCGATACGACATAACTGGCGACAATAAACCTTGAGTGTCACCGCGCGTTATTTTCGCCCGCAAATCTCTTGGTGCACACGCGAAGAATCCCGTCGAGCGAATCCGGTTATTAATCGTCTTTAAGATATCGTAACGTACGTTATACGTTGCGCATAATCCGTGCGACCCGTTTTCCGTGGATTTACGACGAGTTTTCAGCGCGCCGGAAGAAGAGTCGGGCGGATCAGTTGCTCACCGACGTCTCGTACCATCGCGAAACTTTTGGAGAAGTGCAGGAACTATTTGCACACCGTATCGTGCGAGCACGACATATGCGAGTGATGGCGAAAACTCGATTATGCCTTCCCGAGAGGCCAGGTTTTTAATGACTGTGATATTTTATAGTTAAAGAGAGTTAATTAATAATGTGCGAGACCAAACTGAGCGCCAAGAATGTTGAAACGGATATACTTTGCAAATGTCACGTATCTGATATATCTAAGACGATTTAAGACGCATACTTTTTGGATTGACAGAATGAAAATTTAATATTGAAATTGATAATGCTGTATATGCATTAATCATGTTTATAATGCGAAAAATGATAGAAGAACGATTAATCAATCTAATAATTTTTTGTTAGGTACAATAAATATCAATTTTGCCTTTCTGTAATTATTAGTTCTGGTGTGAAATTCAATCTTAGATTTTAGATTTAAGAAGTATTATTTTAATTGATAACAACTATGCAACAATATTTCATGGTTAGGACAGACTGATTAATGATGCGAGATTAAGAAGCTCGCGAGTGCCAAGAATGTTGTAACAGATACTTGGGAAATCTTGCACATCGATCCATGCGTCTAAAATGAGACATTTAGGTAAAATTCAAATTTATTATTTCCTAATTTATTTAAATAATAATATGTACGCGCGCGTATCTGAATTGTTAATAATTTATATCAAGAGAGAATTAATTACAATCAATAGAATTAATTAAAGTATAATTAATCAAAGTTCTCAATGCATATTTTTATATATTCTTACGAAACTATAAATTGAACTATAAGATTTTGTCATTAGATTTTTAATTTTATTTTTATTTTTATTATATATGTATTATTTTTAGATAATTACTCTAATTGCAACTACAGTTAATTGATATATTATCGATATTTATATAAATCTCGGAAAATGATATGGAGGATTTTTGCGATGTGCTCGCGTATGCAAGTTTGAACTCGAAAAACGTGGCACATCGGATAAACGGTCCGAGACTTACCGCGCTCTCTAATTGCGGCTTCGTTAATTAGCACTTCCATCGCGATCGCGCAATTATTAACAGTTTGGTACTCTGGTAATGAACACTACTTATACAGCGTTCGCATGTAACCGAGTGCTCATCTTGCGCGTTCTATTTGATGCGGCTCTATTATAAAAATTAAGGAAACGTTACCTGCGAGGATTTCTTTATCTTTAGCGGCAGCACAAAATAAGATTCTCGACAGCGCAATAACGAAGTGTTACACATTAAACTCGCAGCAAATTAAAAACTCTTTTACACCGCTAATAATCGGCTTTTCTCATATCAGGAAACAGAATAGAGTTAACAGTTAAATAATTCAAGCGATAACAGCTAAGAAAGTATATAACGGATATCTTAGCATTCGTGCTAGATAATTAATGTAGATATTTAATAAAATATATGAATGTCTCGTCTCACTTTTTACCCGGTAGTTTTTGCTATTTTGAATCGTCTCCATAAATCCTGTGGCTAAAAACCCGCGGCGAATGCATTTTGGCTAACAATAAGTCACGCAACCATTTTTATGTATGTTATGTGTGCACTATATTTTTAAAATAGTTTCTCAGAATATATATATATATATATATATATATATATATATATATAGAAACTATATTTCTATATTAATCATTTAAAAGTGTTAGTTATATGTACTTTGTTATAATGATGTTTGTTTCTTATTTCAAAAAGTTTACTTTAAAAAAAATCAAAGAATTGTTCCTAAATAGACTGTCCAAATTATTTTTACCAAATTTTTATAAACATGAAAGCAGTTGTTTTATATTTTACTATTTAGAAATTAAAAGCAGACTTGTGTATATACATATATCTATTTTTCAATTTTTATTCCACACTATATACAAGCCATCACAGAACTATCAGAAATCTTTGTTTGTTTGTTTTTTCAAGCAAAATCCATAGATATCACAATGCATAAAAAGTTAGTAAATTTTTTGTTTCACTATATCGGTATAACAAACAATATTTTGATACGATAGAAGTTTTAATAACGTAATATTTTTTCTGTTTCAGGGGTACGAGGGGTCGCTGTTAAAAGTCACGAGTAAAAATGGGAAAACAGCGTCGGTAAGTTGCCATCGCTTAATTGACGATTAGCCGGCGTTACGTTTTCAACATCGCGTTTTTTAACACTCGTTCCGAAAAAAGCGCATCGGAGCTTTTAACACAGATAAATTTGCCCTAGATTCGCGCGCGAGGTAGCTCGATACTGTCGATATATACGTCGTTTCTTCACTGCACTTGAGAAGACGAAGAGATAAAATTGGATCCCAGGTTTTCTTGAGCACATTTCTAGAAAACGTACATTTCAAGAAAACTCCGAATCAATTACGCGGAGTAGTGAAAAGAGTGAAAATTCTCTTTCTCTCTCCCTCTCTCTCTCTCTCTCTCCTTTTTTCCCCTACATGACTATTCTCAAGGGGGAAAAAAACGAATGGAAAAAGTTGGTTGGTCAGTTTACGTGATTTTATGCATTTTCTGTTATACACACTTGTCGATCCTTTAGCGACGCATTTTTATTAACAAATCTGTATAATACATTGAAGTCACATATTTTACATATTTGCGTAAATTTTTCATCACTAACAATAAGTGAAATAACTTTATTCTACAAGTTATAAAAAAATATAATATTTTCTATCTCAAATATCTCTTTTTAAAGGTAACTTCTTGCAGAATTTTAAAGATATATGTAAATTGCAAGTTATATAAATTATTTTCTTTCTGTATATAAAAGAATGAGGAGTGTTATGACGTCTTATTTCTCCATGTTACATAAACTTGAAACTCGCGAGTATTTCAGTTTCAAAATAAAAAATTGAAAACGGCAGCTGCTTATGGTAAAAGCTTTTTTTTTATTTATTCAAAGCGCACTCGTTGATTACGTGAGTCACGAAGCCTTAAAAATATCTAATCAGCCGACAGAGAGAAATACATCAAATTTCATCATGCGGCAATGCCATCGCGCGCTATACTCAACCCAGTATAATCCCCCGAGATAACATTAATTTATGCGGCGACGCTAGAACAGCACACGCGAGAGCATACTGACGCTGTAAAGCCCTTAATCCATAAAGCATTTTAACAATTTTTATTCTGATATCTATTTATTTTTATTCCGCAGTCTTTATCTGCATCTCGCGCGCGATAGATGTTACGGATTTCTAAAATAAAACTGCGACGACTGTATATTGACCGTTAAAGAATCTCATTTACCGAAGAACGCGTCGAGTAGCGGATGCTGAAAAAATTACAACAGATCTGGGTATAATAAATATTTCTGACCTACGTACTATTCTTTACGGTTAGAAATAACGCGAATTATGGAGTCTTGGGATATGACGACAAATCCCAATTTTGAATCCGTATAGTTTAGTCACATGCATTTAAAATTTATGAGTTGCAAGAAATGGGTTTTGAAATCTGTGAGTTCTCCGAGTTATAGATCCTTGGAGCTATCAATTTTAGACATTACATCAGATCTCTCGGTCAGTATAAAACTTCGGATTTGTTTACCTGTGAATTTATGAAATCTATCAATTTGATTTTATGATTTTATCTTTGGCATCTCAATTTCCGGTTTAGTATATTCTTGGATATATCAATTAATTTTCTTTGTTGTGTGAATTTTCGGACGTATAAAATTCAATACTCCAACCCAATGAGAATCCTTAAATTTATATAGAAACTAAATATTAAAAACTCAAAATGTCATCTCTTTATCGTAAGTAAATGAATTTTTTTAGAGCTTTGTTTTATAACATTTGCAAAGCGTTCAAATAGCGAATCCTTGTTTCGTCTATCTTCGTAAATTCCATGTATGTTCGACACTGATTGTTAGGATAATCGTCGAATATGCCACGCGGAATAAAGTTAATAACATGTTTTCGTTCCTGCATGAGGTTTGACCTCGTTATAACCAGCGCGGAACGCAAGCGGCGGCTCATATAATGGCCTCGGTGATGTAATTGGATATAATACGAGCAGAATGTGCGAATAAAACGGACGCGAGAGAGAGGCACAGCCGGAGAGGCACGGTTTCCGTGTGAACGGTGCTTAAACCTCCTTGGCCACTGGCACGGTTGGGTACGACACGACTGACTGTGCGAATCGATAGCGGGTCGGACCAACCTTTCTGCCATTTGTTTCCTTCGGTCATCGTTGCGCCGGGAAACGGTAAAAGCAGTGGCCGACGAGCAACTTCTCAAAAATGGCGACGCGTTGGAAAGATTTTCAAATGTTGTTAGAAAGCTTTTGTTGTCTCGTATTCTTCCGTTATCTAGTGCGATGTGCCATTGCGGAGTCCCGTACAAAGCCCTTTTGTGATCTCGCTGATGATGATTTATCTCCGCGTTGGAGTTGCCGTTGGAAATCTTCTACACAAGCGAGAATTTATCTCCTCTTGATCCAATTGAGATTGCAGTTTTTTCGGTTTCTTTTACGGATTAAACTCGATTCGATTTTAGTTTAGTAAGATTAAATCGATCGTATAATATAATAGAGGGTTACAGTTCCCCGATATAAAAACTTCCCTCGCACCTGGCTATTGATTAACTCGAAAAAATTTCAGTTGTGAAGCATAGCTGCTAATTACTCTCCGAGCTCGGATTTTATTTGATTTATAACAACCAAGTAAATAAAATTGCAACGTTTATTTGTTTTTTAAAGAAACCTTTCACCTCTTTCGTTATTACTACGTTGAGATTATCGGATAAATACGGTAATATAATAATTCTCGATTGATGAAATTAATGTTTATTATTTCTTTGGTTTTTTGCAACAATTTTATAATAAGCGTAACCATTATGTTTATCATTGAAAATTTATTCTGTTATATAAAAGAGAGATTAATCAAGGATGAGAGTCTCAATTACTCTCTGCTGTACTTTGTTCTCGCGTGCTGTTATATTTGACTCTATATTTGTTGACTTTTCCCTACGAGAAAAATATTTTTTCAATAATTCGAAAAAATATTTTTTTCTTCTCGCAGAAAGCTACTTCGTAAAAGCAGAAGCGTATTAAATTTCGGAACACTCAAACCCCGGCGATCTTCTGTACGAGTGTTAAAATTCGCGTTAAAACAATCCGCGGCGTAGGCGTTATCATAATTCCCAGGCTCTTCGATTATACATGACCGCGTTGCACCCCTGTGCGAAGTGATTGCTTTACCTGCTTCTATCTGCGGTTACATGCATAATTGCATGCGCATTTACATGGCGATGGTGCATATGGGCGCGGGTTGTCACCGCGGCGGCACAAAGGACGTCGATGCGGCCGATGTCCGGAAGAAAAGCCGATAGGCGAGCGTCGCGCCGTCGCGGTTCGTGTATATGTATACCTATCAGGAGCGCGGTGTGCAATAACAGCAACAAAAAGAAAGGGAAGAAGAAAAACAGGCAAAAGAAGGAAATCGATCGTCTCCGTGGCCGCTGCACGCATGACCATGCATTAACCTACATCGCATCACGATGCACGTATCGATAAAAAACCGCTTGACGGCAAAACGACGATATTACATTTGGGTATTCCGTGTCCCCGATAAGAATTATTCCGCGAATTCGCGCGATGCACGCTAGGAAGCACGCGGCCCGCGGCCCGCGTGCGCCCGGCGTGACTGATATCTGATATTCGGATCGAGATAGAAACGGATTAGTACCCGCCGCGGAAATAAAAACGGGCACGGATCACTGGTGCACGCCGTGTTCAGTTGCGAGAGCTGAATGCCCGTTTACATGCGCCCGGGTGAAAGTGCGGCACGTCCGCTTTTTTCCGTTTGTACTTTTAACCGCGATTAGTTCAAGATCTACTGTTACCACGAGTTTATTGGTATTGGTATCTAATACGAATATTAATCTAGATACAATTAGTGGACCAATTCGTTTCAGCCAATCTAATTCGATAATTTCTCTTTTCCCCGTTTTATCTTGCGAAATATTTAAGAAATACTGGTGAAATGTCGGTAGAAATTTATTGAGTTTGCAACTTATTACGTTATGACGCTAATGTAGTATTAGAATCATTATTACAACAATTATATTGATTAGTAGGATATTGATTTTAGAGAAAATTACTGCGGAATATTTTACAAGCTTATAGCTAAATATCATTTGCATTCTAATTTTTCCTTTCTCAAAGCGTCTGTGTTTCGAGATTGCGCGCGCTCGATCGAGGGGGATCCAATTTTATTCTTTCGGATGCATGAATATTCGAGGGACGTGGCGCGGAAGTAAACGGCAGCGAGTAACGAATCCCCGCTTTAACGATCGGGGCATTTCTATCTCATCGCATCGATAGAATCGACACCTTCGATTGCAGCTGGTGCAATCACGCGATGCATTATGAAGCGCAGTAGTTTCGCCTTGACGGGCTATCGTTAGCGCGGATTGATCCGCGCGTTTTCCCGTCGCGACGCCCCATCATCCCCGTTGCTCCGTTAATTCCGTATAAACCGATGGAATCGATGCCGTCTACCGAATAAATTAGCGGATGCGCGCGCGCAGATAAAAGGGCGAGTGTATATTGAGAGATGCAACGTGCGATGTAAGCATCAGCCAAGTGAGAAAGGGAGCGCGACAATGTGTGTATGTGACTCCGATAATCTTGGTCAGTAAAGTATTTCCTATAATAACTGCAATGCGCTATATCGATAGTAGAATATACGTACCTTTTTGCATTTATTGCATTTATTGTTATAAGATCGCAAATTAAATTGCCATGGACAAGTGAAATAATTTATCTTTTAATAATATAATTTATTTGCATATTAAGCACTAGCCAGCTTACATTTTGTAAGAGAGACGGATTATTGAGTGACATTGTTATTTTTACATTTCTTAAACATTAGCAATAGTAGATTCAAAATTTTATTCGAATAAAGTTATATACTTGTTCTCTTATTTTTTAAGAAAAGACCAAATGTTTTTTAATGTATTTGTGTCATTGTTTTGGGAAAGATTTCATATTATTAATTATATTAAATATCTATACAAAGATAATTTGTAATTAATGACTAATTAATTTCCTTGTTTAGATAAGAAAAAAATTTGAAAAGAAGAACACATACAGTTTGCTTGAGGATTAAGTTTCACAGGAGAGTGCACATAGATGACACAAAGCTTCTTTATAGGTACAATTTTAAGATTCCAACAGAATCTTATTTTGACGTATCCTTACAATCTTATATCTCAAGTTATTCAATATTATTAACAAGTTAAAAAGTTGTTAAATGATATTTATCGAAATCTTTCCACAAAGATTTTTTCACCTCAGAATTAAACGAGAAGTCCGTCTTTAATGTTTTATGCAATGATCGCGGATTACTTTGCACAGCGATTGTTTATCTCACTGTATACTTATTATGAACGACAAGCGCGTTCCCAAATGAGAACAATGATACAATTGGCAGAAACGCGTTGACGATTCTAAGCTCGTTCGCCGGTAAACTGATGTCGGCGGTGAGGCGCTCGCGTAATGAATGCCCGTCAAGGGGGTGAGAGAGAGAGAGAGAGGGGGAGAGAGAGAGAGAGAGAGAGAGAGAGAGAGAGAGAGAGAGAGAGAGAGATGGTAATCGTGCATGGATGCGACGAACGAAACGCTTCTTGTTGTATTCTTCTTTCTCATTTCAGCCGGTGGGATTCGTGACTTTTCACACAAGGGCAGGCGCGGAGGCGGCAAAGCAGGATCTGCAGGTAATAGCCCTTTTCTCGCAGAGTCGCCGCGAGGCAAGGGGAAAAGTCGCGGAGAAGGTGGTAGACTCTCCCAAGGGTCTCAGGGTTGACGTGCGGTTGATCTAGTATACATACACAGTGACACTCACTCGTACAGATATGCTCGGCAGTATTTTTTTTTCTTTTACGACTCCACCCTGCCTTAGATTCTCTAGCTGGCACGGGTTAATGCTACCTCTAGCTCTTACCTCCATTAGTTACTATATACATCCACGAAACCTCTCTATCTAACTACTCATTTCTTTCTACCGTAGCTTTTTCTCTCTCTATCTTTCTCTCTTTCTCTCATTGGGACCAAACGTAGTACTACCTTTTGTCTACCTGTATACGTACCAAGGCGTATTGTAATAACGCTGCACCGTGTGGCATTATCGATATATCTATATATGGTGTTGTTTGCCTTCCGACAAGTATCATCCCGTTGCATATACATATATCTAAATATATTCGAAAAATTCGCCGACGCTGCGAAAGAAATTATTAAACTGTAGTGAAATATGCCAAGAAAAGAAGTAGACGATCTTATTTATGCATCAAATATCAAATGATTAAATGACAACTTTCAAATTTAAAAAAAGAATATTATAAATTTAGAATGTTATAATATTTGTAATATTTTAGACTTTATATTTCTGGATCAAATTTTTGTCTTGTATTTTCTCTAGAGTTTTAAAATTTCTCACACTTTTACAGAAAACATTGCATTTAACCATATCGAGCTAAGAAATAACTTTAGTTTTCTTTTATGCACGACAACTGTGAATACACGTATTGATCATTTAAAATATGAATATATTTATATGTAACGCGTACCTATATATATGTATCTGTAAATACATATATCTGCGGGGTGATCAACGTTGATTTAAAAACTTTTTTGTAACGTCACGCGACACACTTTGGTATACAGCTATATAATTCGGGCGCGGAATAGCTTTACAGCTTTCGTTGCACGACAGCAATCAGATCGAGTTTTCTGGTTAAGTTGGTCACCCCGTATAGCTCTACCATACCGTTGCAACTGATGACCTCACGCAATCTGCAATGTTATATAACCCAAGTACGGCAACGGTATACTACTAATACGTACGTATTGTACGTACCGCGTAGAGAAACATCCTTTTGTCGGATGGACACGTTCGCTGGAAACACCTTAGAACTAACTAACGAGTCCACCTTATGGATACACGAACAAGGAGAGAAACACACACACATACGTACATACATGAATACATGTCTACACGCCCTTGTGCTAATTTCCCTTCTACCTAGCGTAATCCCATGTTATTATTATACCTACATCACTTTCGTCGCTAGCCACCTGTGATTCGATCGGCCCTTTCGATTTGATTTCGCACGCGCAAAACATACGCCATAGTTTGAATACAGTTTGAACGCTCGGCGTAGCTTTCGAGTCTTCTGATATTTTTTTATTCTTTCAAAATTAGTGAGAAAATTAAAAAATTTATCGCGCAATTTTTAGATTCTTTTAAAAGGCAAAATATCTCTGTAATTATGTTTCTTAATAATTTATGGTAAAAGATGGTTGATGTAGAACGAAGATATCTGTGATGATGAAATTAATAATTTCTGGTAAGTTAAGATATAATCTGTGTAAATTATTTTGAACATTTGTGTATAGATTTGTAGAACGTTATCGGTATATATATTTATATATTTATGCAATGATTTAATAAATAATTAAATATATAATTAGTATTTTACATTATTCTATTATGATTGTATTGAGAAAGTAATATTTAAATGTTTCTACAATTTTGCACTGTCAGTTTTTAAAATAAACTGAAACGAATTATTTTGACTAAATATCCGAATGACAACGATTTATGGAATATCGATTCTCTAACGTTCGTATTTTCGTAAACATCAATCTGACTTACTTTGTGTTAAATTTACGATACAAAATGAACAATGCCAGTGAAGTATATTGAAGGAAAATAACTCACTGCAACATACGTGATCGATGTCATTAGAGTGGATAGCGTGATCTGTCTATATTTCTGTGGACATTATTATTGTGTTAATAAGAATAAAATTACAGGTATTTGTCGGAAAAAAATACTTTTTGCATATGTTATTATATAAATGTATATTAATAAAATATAAAGATTTATACTACATAAAATGGCAAATATTTGTTATGCCATGAATATGTTAATTTCCATTAAAAAACAGATATATAATACACATAAAACTTTCTTTTATCTTTAAAAAATAATTTACAACTCTTTGCCTTTCAACCAAAGGATCAGTTTTAAGAAGTTGTTGTGAAAAGAAACACAATATGCCTAGAAAAAACATGCAAGATCCTCTAAAAGCGTAATTTTATTTTCTGTCGGAAGACTAACCCGACACGCTAGTGACGAAAGTAGGGCTCTCCACTATCGCTCTCTTCTCTAATTTTTTTTTCTTTCTCTCATCTTTGCCTTACTACACAACCACCATCCATCCACGTGTGCTCCCGATTTACTAATTTAGGGAATCTATTTGCAGCAGGGGGTTAGATTCGATCCTGATATGCCACAAACCATACGTTTGGAATTTGCAAAAAGTAACACAAAGGTTAGCAAACCCAAGCAACCAGCCGCTGCAGCAGCCACCTCGCACCCTGCTCTGATGCACCCTTTAACGGGACGTAAGTATGCACCGCCACTCGTTCACTTGCTGGATACGTCTCACTTACTATTTCTCACCTACTGCACCGACTACAAAGTGTCCCACTTCCTGTTGTCACTCGGCTGTTTTTTTTTTCAAAAGGATTTTTTTTTACATATACGTACTCCCTCCCCCGCCCCCTTCACCAGCCACCGCTACGGGATCTGAGATCTCGTCGTCGAGAATCGTACGACAACTGATCGAAGTACGAAGGGGTTTCTCGCGGCAAACCTTCGCGATTAATATCATTTTGCAACGTAAGGTGTGTACACACGAATATATACAGGTAATGTACACGCGGTATGCGGTTACAATGGCGCTTACGTTGCGCAAATTATCGTGCTTATTACGGCGCAGATCGGCGATAACAATATCTGTGTCGAGTATAGATAATCTCCGATTTCCGTGGTGACTATATACACTGCTAATCCGCAATCTGTCTAAAGTCAACGCGCTGTTATTTTCTCAAACAACATTAGACCGCGGTTCTTTGTTCTCATGATGTGTTACTCCAATTCAGATTTGTTTATTTATCTGCCTATCTATCTTCATTTATACTTATTTAAGTTTTAAATTCTTAAATCTCTCTCTCTGAAAAGTCTAGGTTTTTTACATCTTGTATTTTATATAAATTTTATATTCATACACAGATATAAACATTAATTATTTCGTTTTGTTTTATTATTTATTATATATTTATAACATATTTTTTATAAATGCATTTATTACATATATCTAATATTGTAAAACGCGCATTTAATAAGCAAAATATTTTATTCTCATTTAAATCTTTCTTTGTTAAAAAATTCAGCCCATACGAATAAAATTGATTTATTTTTAAAATTATTTAATTCGACTAAAATAAAATAAGCAATTTTTTTAGATGTCAGATGCTTTTATTTTGGTCTCTCTCTCTCTCTCTCTCTCTCTGTACGAAATCAATTTTAATAAATAATATTTTAATTTTGTAAAAATATGTTTGTGCCTGCGTACTTTTATCGTTGTTGGACGGTTGTGTCTAATGCGTGTGGGCATGCGTTTTTTAAGGTATCCAGGGTATAAATCATGTGCGCGTTATTGACATCAAAAGCTATAATATTAAGAACATTTGTAAGAAGTGCTAGTCATCCGTCCATGTGCATTGCGCGGTGCAGATGGGTGGAAAATATGAAGATAATTTATTATAATAACAAATGGCACAATTTATTTATTAAATATGAATTGGAATTATATATATATATATATAAATCTCTCATGCTCTCTTTATATTTTTAGGATATTTTATATGTAAAAAATATCTCTCTGAAATAATATAAAATAAAATTTATTCGGTAATAATTATTATTTGTAATTAAATATTATAAGCAAGTAAAATTCGTGGTCGAAGGATTAAAAATTGTGGGAAACATTTAAAAATTATAACTTATAATTGACATAATTGATGCTACGTAATTGATTTACGTGCGCACTTACGTGGGATTATTCCGAGCGATACTGAAACAACTTAATGACAAATGCAACGTGATCTTGCTAATGCAAGTGTGGAAAATATGTATAGGTATTTTGTATAAAAATGTCATGGACAGAAAGACAGGCGATCACGAATGGTCAAGCCAGGCGGTATACATATATATATCTCGCGTATATCGATCACAGGTAATGGAACGAGAGGGGCAGAATAAAGTTGAATAAATCTCGAAGATCCGCACGTTTATACGGGCTACGTGCGCGTTTTGCGCACGCAATAAATATGTATTTGTGTCACATTGCGGAAACAGACTTGCCGGACGGACGTAAAGCGCATCAATTTCCGAAGAAACAGTGACTGTGATAAATTTGGCTGTTGCGGGCGTTGTTTGATTTTTGTATATAGAATATATAAGATCGTCTTTATTTCCATAATATCCGAACGCATCATCCGCCTAGCGGTGATTTATTACCCGTGTCAGTGACGAATGAACTCGAGCTGCTGTTATAATGGTCTTTGTGATATAATATAAGGTTGAGAGATTTTAGCATATTAGTAGATTGTTTTAAATATAAAATTGAAACAATTATGTTTAGAAAATATTTTTAAATCCTCATTGTGTCACTAATTTATCAATTATGCATTGATAAAATAATTTATAGCCTTTCTTAATTCTTCTCAAAATACTCTTTCCACGTTAAGTTGATTATTAAATCGTTTAAGTCTTAATGAAAGATTACAGAGAGAAATACATAAGTTATTTATATTATTGTAGGACCATTTGGATAATAATGTCTTTTGAGCAATTTTCTAATATGGGGAATTTGGCAAATGTTTTGCGATGTAGGAAGGCGAATCGATTATTTAATTGTCTAAACATTAGTAGTACCAACGGTACTATCTTCCTCGACTGGAACCAGCCGTTAATGGCGTTCTTAATATCGCGTAAATAGACCACATCCAGCAGCGTCGGGAAATTTCGCGGAATAATTTTGTTTTAGGTGGTAGCAATTTCGTACGATGACCCAATTTCGCCGCGCCGCACGCCAAGCCACGTCAATAAGACATAATCGAACTGCTAAACGTAGCGTCGACGAGATTATCTTTATATAGATACCGAAGAAATCGAAGAAATAAAATTATTGAAATAATTAATGAATTTTCGCCACGTTCAATAATTTTTAGTTCGCGGCATTAAATTACGGCATATTATTGATCATTTTTAATAGACAATTTTAGCAAATTACAAATTAAAATATGTTTGTTAATTTGTGAGATAATTATTTTAAATTTTTTAATTATCTGACATGTATGTATGTATAATGTATAACTTCATTTCATATCCTCGTAGGGTTCGAAAAGCGTTTTTTAAAGGAACGTTCCCAAACCTTTTACAAAACCTAATTATTTGACATGTTATACATATAGTTATATGTATATATTTTACCATGGAACTGACAATTTTTCTGACGAATATTATAGATTCGATTTTTTTAAAATAAATTAGATTTGATGAGAATTATAATTGTGAAGACGTTTAACATTAAAAATGAGGAAATATTGATCTTTGCTGGGTAGGTACACGATATATATATTTCTGAGAATATAAGAGTTATACCTATATACATGCTTTCTGGGTTGATAAATTTTGGAATTTGTTGCCAACACTTTCCAATCTCGTGGAATTATATTTGACGAAACTTCCCTCTTCCATGTTTCGGAAAATAAAGCCTCGGCTTTGAGTATCTGAAGTAATTCGTTGCTTTTAAATCGAATTTAAATGTAAACAATATCTTGGAATAAATTTACGTATAGTAGCAGCATACCGGTGAATTAATCTTTAACGAAGAATTCGATTTTGAAAACAATAATACAAGTTACGGTAAAAATATAATTCTGACGTATGTAGGAATATCATTCATAGTTATAGATGACATAAGAAAATTTTGTATTCTTCTTTTTAGATTTTCCGCACAAATTGAAACGGAGAAAGTACTATCATAAAAACGTTTTATATTTTTATATTTATAAACTGTTTTATTTCTTAGAATATATAGGGATATGTTTAGATCAACGGTACAACGGTAACTTGGCACAGATTTCGTAATGACTTCAGTTACCATTCACTTTGCGCGGAATGCTCGTATCGATGATTAAATGTGACTCATATACGGGAAGTTTGATCATGCAAAAGCGACGAAAGAAAAAAATACAAACGCATGCCAGCTTTTTGCGGCGATTCTCAACTCTTATATTTGCATAAGCGTTTTACGCACTGTTATATGATCTTTTTACTCTTATATTCTTAAAAAGAAATATTATATATTTACTTAAATTAGAAAATATAATAAATAACAAGTATATATAATTCTGAATTAATTATGAATAAATTTTATTTTAATAAAATTTGTATTTAAACTTTATTTTTAACTGAAGACGTACAATAGTCAGGTTTATAATTATAAACAATGTTTGTTTTCAATACTTTTGTCGAGGAAAAATCGATAAAAAATCGAAGAATTTGTTATTAAAGTATAATGCGATAGAGGTGTTGTAAGAAACTTCGTAAAGATTCTCCAGGGACCCTGTTCATCGCCGAAGTTTAGAACAAATTTTCAGTTGAGAGACACTGGCTTCTTGCATATCAAAAGTTATACGTGAGACGCGCGCGGGCTCAATAAAATTTATGATCGCCACCTAAACTGTTTGCTGGTGAATTATGGAGGAGAATGGTCGTAAGGAATGATCAGGTTAAATTGTATCTACACAACTGTTGGTGGTCGTTAATATCCGACGTTTTGTTGAATAGCCGCACGAACGGCTTTCGTATTTTTTTACGTAAAGTGTAATTAACGGACAAATTACAGAGTACCTAAAAATACCGATATATTTTTCAATGATTACAATTTTATTTTAGATGCAGAGTAATCACATTTTTCTTCTTGTCTTCTCCTTTTCTACTTCTCTTAGAAAAATTATTATCTAATATCTTTCGCAATTGCGAAGTTTTAATATTGTTTCAGTTTCAATAATGTTCGTTGGAGAGATTACGATTGTGCAGTATAAAATACGACATCAACGAAATTAATGTAATAAATTGTCGTACTTGTTGTATTAAAGACCCAAGATTTGCGCGGCGTGGAAAACGCGCACGTTGATTGTATACGCTCTGAAATTCATGGTCCATTTAACTGAGTTTTCCACGTTTGACCGTGCGTGCTCAGACATATTATGCATTACTTATCTACGCGTGGAGGAATGCAGCCTGCATTTTCCCGCTGGAAAATGGTATGCTCGGTTGGCTTTTCGCACGCTGCATGCCGGAGCCCTCGCGCAAATGTCGGCGCGATGTCGGTGGAGCCGCACCGCAATAGCGTTAGCGTTAACATAGATCCGCGCATATGTGCGTTATATTGAGTTCCATACGCGACGCCAAGAAGGTGTTGCAAGTATATGTATAGGTTCGTGCGAAAGGCCACGCGCGTTGTTCACGTAGTTCGCGAGGGTTGCGTGTGTCACAAATGACGGCCTTATGAATCGATATAGAAATTGCGCGTCCTTTAAAAAAGGACTGCTCTTTCGTAGAAAATTTTTCCCCATCGGATGCATACCTAATTTCTTATTCGCATATGAATGCGACACGTGCTCGAGAATAATTTTATTGACGTCCGTAGTCCTACGTTTTCCGTGATCGACGACAATAAACAATTGCATCTAGCCGCGCCGGGAATTCTCATAATTGTATATTTGTTATATACGTTAATGCTCTTTTGAAATGGGTATAAATGTAGTTCTGAGAATCGTCCTACATGGAAACTGAGTCGGAGTTGATTTATATCGGATAATTCACTCAAGTTATTTATTTTGCGGAGTATATGGTTTATACCGCTGTTAGCATTACGAAGTTAATAACAAATATTTAAACAAGTTATTTATAGACCGATGTAAAATCTTATTTGCGTTTTTATTGTGCATTGAGTTTGCTAATTTCTTATTGTAAACATAGCATTAACCTCGATATATTGATTTGAATAATGAGATATAATGAAAAACAGATCACACGATATATAATCAGCGATACAGCTGATTCCATTGAGCAATAAATAACACGAGAGACATATATATAATAATACTTTCAATATAAAACACATAAATATGAATCGTTTATCAAGTGTGAGAGCAATATATTTGTAAATTATAACATAACGGACACTTAATATTTTACATCTATAATTTCTCTCTTATCGCTGTTATGTTATAGCACAATGAAGAGTTTAATTTTTATATACAGATATAAATATTAATGCTGCAAGTTATTAATGACAAAATTTACGGACAGAAAAGAAAAGAATCTCCAATTTATTATTGCAATTATTAATTGAATGAGAAACATGTATAAATACAATTCACATAAATTCTAAATACTGAAGGATACACATTAACTGCAAATAGCAAGTAAAACTTTTGCACGATATGAAAACGGTGTAATGAGCTTTGTAAGATATATTCCTAAGATTCGGATTAATCATCACTCGGTTATAACGCCTCGCGAAGAAGGAACGCATTGTGCAAATGAATCTCCATGCACTGTGCAATGATACGAGGTCACTCTATGAACACGCGAGAGGTGTTAAATGAAATGTTTCGCCGTAACTTTCATCAACAAGTGCACGAGAATTGGATCACTTCGAAAGAAGGCAATAAGACTGAAGAACGCAAGTCATTAAAATTATAAATCTATCATAATGGTTGTGTACAAGCTATTCTTACAATTGTATGTTTAAATCGCATTGTTATAAGAGAGCTTATGATCAAAACTCAAATAATATCGTTTATGAATTAATCAAAAATATGTTTTGCAGTTTATATATGTAAATGTCTAATCCAGTTTTTTAAACGATTAATTAATACCTCATTATTCAATATATACAATCGATATACAATCGATATATATATAATATCTTTGTTATTATCAGTTTCATGGAGTGCAATTTAGGAATTAATACGGGGAACGGGATATGATTTTTCATGAATATGTTTAATTGCGTAATAAAGTCTTTATAGTTAAATAAATTGGAAGGCAATGTGTTGTTTTCCAATTTATTGGATTCACTTGTCGTTTGTCGAAATAAATGAAAAAAAAAAAAAACGTCTGATCGTCGACAATGGTGAAAGCTCTCTCCCTACCTAGACGGTACGCGTTTACTCGAGCCTGTGTGCTTCACCATGCGAATCGGAGGTCAGCCTAGAATCAATAAAGTGCACAGTTCTGGCAGGGACTAAAACACACCACCGAATGGCAGACATATACACGTAAGGGCTTATATGCAGTGGCTTCTGTTGGCGAACAATCACATTTTAATGAAAATAAAGCTTCTTTGCTCGAGGGAAGGGGGAAGGGGAGATATAAATCTCAGGAGATTTCACGGGATTTACAATAGTTGCTCAACTTTTGGAAAATTAAATTGCTGCATTTCTCTTGTTACATAAAAATGTTGGCTTGCAAAAGGAAACAATACGATCTTTGCGTTGCGGATATAATTAGTTTCCATGTATATAGAATAGTATCATCTTTTCCATGTATATTGAATAGTAACATCTTTTAACACAACTTAGAAATTAACTTGTAACAAAGATGTCCCCAAGAAGAGAGAGAGAGGAAGGAAAGAATTTTGATTAATTGGAACGTTTGGGTCAAAAATATTTTGTGACCCAATTATGCAATGCGGTTTTTCACAATTAAAGTTCTGATTATTTATCTTTTATTTTCGTTTGTGCTTTAAAATATTTTTTATGATTAACCGATGATTTAATCGGGAATTATATAATTATATTAATAATATCAAAAATAATAAGTTACAATTTAATTTTTATTACCTATTTATAATTCAGGTTAACGTATAATTACAATTGACATGGAAATATTGAAAAATGCTATTAAAAATGATTTCGGTAAATTCAATTATGGAATTAAATTACAATTATACGAAGAGATACGAAGAGACGAAGAGAGAGCCTTTGAATTATGTATTGCTATACATTATTTATTGTACGTATTGTTGATGAGATACGTTATTTCAACGATAAATCTTAGCTTAGTTGCAGACGTATTGATACATTAATATTTTCAAGATAAAAATACTTTTTATCTTGCCTTAAGATCTATGCAAGATTGTAGTTGGCTTAATTGTCATTGAAAAAAATAGATCGAAGAAAATATGCTGTCTAAGTTGATCGCACGGACGTATGCAAGCGAGTGACGCAAGATTTTTGCGATGCTCGATCGCGGTGCGTGGCGTATGAAAGAGCGTTTTGTTATATATTTGCCTCTGTGGCTCCGACAATTCATACAAGTAAAAAAATTGCGGAGTAATTGCGCGTTCGTGACGAAACGCGGCAGAAAAGGCGCAGTTTCATATAGACGCAAACTTCGTGTTGACTCGTCGCTACTGTTTTTTTCTTACAAGTTTCACATTTGTAATAGCAATCACGTATGCGAGTGCCAACAAAAAGAGGAGTAAATAGGTAAAAAGAATATTCTGCAAGAATTCGCCAGCTTTTTTTTTATCGTTTGACTCTCTCCATTGACGAAGAAAAGTCGTATATTTAGGTAGCGCCATTAAGCTGACACAACAAAAGTCGCTCGGAAATTAGAATTAAATAACTAGAGGCTGAAATGTTTCGAGGAAGATAAACAATGTAAATATATGTGAATTGCGTAACGAGATCAGTGTCGCGATGTCGCGAACAAAGTTGTAAATGAAGGTTCACCGGTAAGTCGCTGAGAAGACGCTCGGTTTACCATTGTCACTGGCTCGTAACGCCTAATCATAAGTCTCTCTCTAGCGATTTACCGGCTTCCAAGAAGACCATTTTTTTCATGTCGTGCCGTCGGCGATTACGCTCGATGGCGCACTGTACTCTGCCATTACACCGCGAATAATCTGCGTCGTGGTGCTCCTTGGAGTGGCAATATTTGCGACATAAAGTTTCTAAATTTTACTTAAGCGCTAAATGAATTTTTACTAGTTATTTATAAATAAATTTATTATATTTGTTCATAAATGAAAAACAAATATTAAAATAAAAATAAAACATTATACAAGAAGAAATACAAGTTTTTACATATATAGCAAAATAAATTGTTGAAATTTTGTGTAATTTAAATAGCTCTGCTACACACACACACACACATTAATTTATTTATTTTAAATAAAAAAAAAATATATATATATATATATA
The DNA here is from genome assembly GCF_048541705.1 of Temnothorax americanus. Lineage (NCBI taxonomy): Eukaryota > Metazoa > Arthropoda > Insecta > Hymenoptera > Formicidae > Temnothorax > Temnothorax americanus. Next base: position 5,159,343 of record NW_027509547.1, on the reverse strand, counting down.
TATATATATATATATAAATGTATTTTTAAAGAATATATTTTCACGTAATTTTTTTCATTAAAGGGTAAGAAATAATTATTTTTCTAGCTCATTATATCGATTAATTCAATATATAAAATTGTGGTATTTATTAATTATATAATATCTATTGATGTGTATATATATATATATATATATATATATATATATATATAGTGATTTATATATAGTCGTAAATCAAGATAATCTTTAATACGTCTGAGCTTTTATCGATCTTTTTTTAATCTCATTGTCCAACTTTCGAAAATCCCTGTACCGTAATTATCGTTTCTATCTTCGTACGTCTTTGTAATAAAGCAAAGAAAAGAAATCATGAATTGGACGTTATTGATTGCGTAATCACTAGTAAAATGTTGATTGAATTGCGTCCACTTTCCTTCAACCACGAGCAAATGGTGTAATGTTTTTGCGTCAGATACATATCTAATCTCGATCGCGAATAGGACAAATAATTTTGCGTTTCATTATAAAAAGTGCATTGAGTATCTCGACGATTACAATGCTAATAATCTGCGCAGCAAATTGCCGCGACCTTTCGGTGCGTTTTACCTCGAACCCGATACATTTTATGCGATATTTAAATAACTTGTTTTGACCGCGAGTAACACGATTCTGTGACCTGTTAATAATGAATATCATTAGTTTTGCTATAGCAAAGACTAATAGGCAGCTTTTACGTAAAAAGCAGTGTATGCTGGTAAATGAAGAAATAGATCAATTTGAAAACAAATTTTTCATAAGAATGTAATAATGTTTTATGTATAAAAATAATGTTTAGCAAAACTTTACATGAAAGCTGCCCAAAAATATTGAAAGATTGATATAAATAATTATATATTGAACAGGATATCTACTGTATGTGTATGTGCATGTAAAGATATCTACTGTGATATAAGCAAAATTTTAACCTTTCGATATATTTCTATTTCTAATAGAGTTTCTAAAAATTTTTTTCACTTTTGTATTAAAAATTTTTAATTACAAATAATTTTATTAATTTTGTTAAAAGACACTTACAAATATAGTCAACATTTAATAAATCTTCTTCTGCTAATACCTATTACCTATTACTTTTATGTTGGAAAATGTCAGTGCATTAAATTAAAATATATTTATGATATCTTCGATATGAAAAAGATAAAAATTTATCTCTGGCCAGTATTAGTAGATATCCTGACGAGCAAGAACGCGCGTGAAACGCGGTTCACGACCGCGCATTTAATTACTCAGGAGAGCGACTCTATCTAATCTTGTGCTCTATTGCAGACCTAGGGAGTCCATTCTTCCCCGGTGGTCCTGAATTGTGGCATCATCCATTGGCGTATTCAACAGCCGGCGAATTACCGGGCACGCTGCAACATGCGACGCTGGTGCACCCGGCGTTACATCCTCAGGTCCCCGTACGTTCCTATCTTTGACTATCTGCAGACAAAGCTCTGGAGCCGCCGACGAGCGCCCCGATGCACGTTAGTGATACATGATCGTTATATTCGATTACTCTTACATGGTAACAAGGAGATTCATGAGGGTTCAAGGACCGAAAATGCTTTCGATCATGGCTACCTTGAGCCCTCGACTCCTGGATTCTTTAAATTCTTGGGTGTTGAATTTTTTAGCGTTTTAATCCTTCGGTCTCTTTTTAAACGCTTTAAATCCTCGAATTTCTTAGATTTTCGCGGAGACCTTTAGGTTTGTGAACCTTTAGATTTTGAGATTTTGGAGAAATAATATTTATTAAATATTTAGATTTATTGCTTTAAAGGTTTTTATGCGAACACTATGTATATAGGGTGCTTTATCATTATCGCATCTTGAATAATCAGTTTTAATAATTAATTTGATATTTTGATGATCAATTTGGAGTAGACTTTTCCATCTTTAATATCTTTGTAATACATTTTTAAATTATAAAATTTTCAAAATAAACTTAAATGAAGATAAAATTCTGCTCTTTGCATGTTTAAAATTTCCCAATGTTATTTATTATTAATAGCCTATAATTTGAAATCTGTGTATTTGAGAAAAGATCGGTTGCAATTGGAGCAGAAAGCTCATCGTTAAAAATTGACGCGAAGATGATACCTGACTCTGTATAAACATTACATAAAACCAAAATAGCTTAACCGTAATGAATACTATGCGAATTATTATAAATAACATTTTTTCCGTATACGCGTGTAATATCAGTCAGCATATTCGAATGTTATGCTTTATATCGCCACAAAATCGATAGAGCAACTTGTCGTCGCACTGCGTGTTCTCACGTATTATGCAGAAACGTGCAGCCGTGTGGGTATATGTCACGCTAGGTTCGAATCGCGGAGTTTCGAAGTTATTGCAACGTCTCCGTAGTTTGTCGCGACATGGATTAATTATGGTCGCCGTAGACGTTAATAAATCCATGGCTTACTTTTTCTCCAGTCTACCCGCATCGTGCATACTTTCCGCCGTTTTAATTTTACAAGCTTGGGAAGAGTATCCAAAACTTGGGGACATTATATGTTGATGATATCTATTACACGGTTCGGGCTTATTTTATAGTTATTAATGAAGATAAATGATGAGTAAGGTACAACCATAAATAATTCCGATAAGCCACATTTTAGGTAATTAGCAGCATCTAATCTAAGGGTATATGGAAAGTTAAATGAAGAGATATGTAAAGACATAAAAATAGGGGTATACATACATTTTCCATATCAAAGTCTTCGTTATTTTTGGAATTCATCTTTCGTTTAAATATTTTAAAATCTCATGTAAGATTGAAAAGAGACACTGTTCTTCTATCTTAATACGGCTTTTGATACGACTAAAAATGTGTATTTATTAGTCTTATCTAATGAATACTTCGGAGAAAAGATTAATATATTCAATGAAGCTCGAAACTCGAAGAATCGGAAAGATTGTTCAGCGCGAGTATACCTTCTTCAATTTTCTTTAAGATATTGGTGATGCCAATCCGGTGGTACCTATACCAATCCAGGACTATTGATTTTTAATATCGCATAACTCTGTGCCAGGTTCACGTGGATATCTGTCACGCATTAATGCCGACCCGTAACTTGCTCGTGAAACACACCTCTACCGATTTCTATATGAAGACAAATAGCGCGACGATATATAGTCACGAATATGGACGAACGTGATACAATCTCTACTTTATCGATCGCATTGCGTATGATATTATGAGTTGCTTTTTATACTGTAATAAAAGATCAATATTATTTCGTTACGTGCCGAATCTGCAGAATCTGAGGATAAAGAATCGTGATACAATGTTATTGTGAATATATCTCGATACTCAGTGTTGAAAATTTATAAATTTTGGGAGAAATAGACAGCTGAATTTTTTAATACTATTAATTGATCCCGACACTTCTGGATTTTATATAAGTAAATAGCATTGCTCAAAATTATATTTGCTTGAATTTTGTGATTTTTTGAATTCTTATATTTTTAGGAGTGATAAGTAGATAATTTTATATTTAAATAATCGAATACTTCGGGAGACATTTTATTATTGGATTATATTCTTGGGGGGGGGGGTTATCGTTTCATATAGTTAAGTTCTTAAATCTATAAATCATTCCTGCATCGTTCAATCTTAAAGTTTCTAATACTTAAGATTCTATAAGTTTGTGATTCTTCTTTCTTGTTTAATACTGATGCCGTTACAGAAGAAACTACGCAAAAATCGTAAAAGTATACTGTTTTGTAAAATATAAACTAAATTCTTAAAAATAATTTTACATGAGAAAAGTCAGATATATGAAACTGTTATTTTATAGCAGGATATCGATTCAGCAAAAGGATATTATGTTGAGAAAGCTTTTGGAAGTAATTGAAATCAATTTTTTACAACTCACATACACACGTCAAATTTCGAACATAAAATATCCTTGTTACGAAAATTGAGAGCACTGCCGATATTCTTTGAATTTATCCGCACGAGAGAGAAAATCTGTTGCATTGAACGTTTGATAAATCGAAGGCTCTCGAGCCCGGACTGCCGCGCTATTATTTCCTTTTTCTCCGTACGCATCTTGCCTTTAACGGAAGTAAAAAGGAAGCGAATCTCGAGATATCCACTTGAGGAATAACGAACCGAGAACCTGGTAGCAATAACGTCGGAACTTATTAAGTTGAATATCTTCCGCGATCCAACTCGATTAAATGTATTCTCGAACGACTTGACGAAACCGAGAATCGTTGGCGAGATTTATCATCGCTTTGATAAGTTAATAACGATACTTAATGCAAATGATTCGGAATCATTCCTTTCATGTTGATATATTTTATAGACATATTTGCATGTATGTATTAGATGAGAAATCTGCTGTGTTTCTTTGCGTTATATAATTCATCTCGATGCGATTGATTAGTCATATCAATCATTATTTTAAATTTATCAATAAAAAATATTGTGCCGGTAAAAATAACTTCGCTCTCAAGAAATTAAAAAAAAGTGCTTTGATCTGTGATTAGAAGTAATATGAGTTGACTATTTTGCATAGCAATTTGCAACATACAATTTAAGACCATAATTACAAAAAAGGTTTAATGTGGGCTTATAATTAACGCAAATATGTTCACGCAAGAAAAATGTTTAGATGACATACTTAAATTCCAAAGGTTAGAACATACACATTGAAATTTCTCTTAGATTCTAATTCTTTGGATACCTGTTCGTTTTTCGCAAATGGTATACGCGCTGTTTCCTTCGATCGAGGAAGTATGTTCCCTATGTCGGGACGACCTTTAGACTTCAGTTTTTTTGCTGTCTGAAAAGGTGTAATTTTTTTTTGTTGAAGGAACAAATAGTAGGGCTGGGAAAGACAGGACGGATTGACGCAAACGCGTCGATTTGTGCGAGAAAACCGACTACTCATGGCCGAGCGGAGCGAGTTGAGTGTATGACGGAATTATTTATATTTTTCAGGCGCCTATGTCCCTGCCGCATCCTACGACGTTGACGTCGATACACGCGTCGCTGCCTCATTTTTTACCGTCGCCGGCACTGGCGTCACCGGTCGGATCACCCTCATCACAGCCGAACATAGCCGTCAGCAATGCGCAGTGCTCCACCCTCTTCGTGGCAAACCTGGGCCAGTTCGTGTCCGAGCATGAGCTAAAGGACATCTTCAGCAGGTCAGACATCTTACCCGTTTGCATTTTATTTTCTTTAATCCATAGCCGTATGCGAGCGAATCGCATATGCTCGCTTATCGATTTATTATATTTATATACTCTATGGCAACCACACACACATGTGTGTGATTATCGCGATCCTATATAAGGACAGTTTTTAAAATGCATCAAGGTGCATTATTGCCGTGTGGCAAAGGTGTAAGAGCCGCGAGATAAATTTATAAAAATAGTACACTAGACAAAAGTTCCAGTGAAATATCTCAATTATACACAGTGATGAAATTAAATGTTTCTTATTATTATTACATATATTAAGACTTTTAACGGGATATCTCAATTTACAGGCTGCAATACATAAAATGACATATAAAATGTTATTTAAAGATCGCTTTCATTACACAATAGATAATTTATTTTATTTTAACGCAAAATGTCAGAAGACACAAATATTAATCATACATAATTACAATGATAACGAAGATAATAGATTGCTTGAAAGAACAAAGTCATGTTTATATGATGTGCATATGCTGGTAGTAAATGCGCGCCAATTGCGATACGGGTACCGATACACGTGGGTCTTATCATAGTGCACCACGTGGTGGCGATATCACGATGTCGTGGTGTGTTCGAAACATTTGCTATTCTCGATGAATGAGCAACGGGAATACGGCGGCAAAAGCATTTCTGATATCTATATATGAATAAATTTTAGAATTGTTATGCTTTTTAGTTTTCAATTTTTGAATAAAAAATTTTTGGATTTTTTAATATTTTATTTCTTTGACCTTTAGATTATTTTATCTAGTGGGAATTTTTAATAGGAAGATAAAAAAATCTCTCGATTCTTGGATCTTTGACTTATGAATTCTAGACTCGTTAAATCTGTAATGAATCTAACAATTAGATTTGTTAATACAAATACTTAAATAAAAAAAATCCTGTAATTACAACAATTTTTAAATTAAAGCCAAACTTACGTGAATAAATACTAGATAAACTGAAGATCGGTAGTTTTGTGTTTAAAGAAGTACCTTGTTGTGTGCATTGTTAATGATTTACGCCGTCATATAGTTATATAACTTTAGCAAGGATGTATGCGTCCAAGGATTTTTTGCGTTGGACAAAAAACGCCGATAGAAATCGCGAGCATGGCGTCAAAAGCGTATAATATATGCAATCCTTATCGTTCCTGACGCTTGAAAAATTTGCAATATACTTATTATCAATTATTACATTATCGTTCTGATTGGCATATATCACAGGACGGGAACCTTCGGGTCATAAAGAATGTAAAACGCAAAATCGTAATTAAACATGGTGACCCGCTAATTGCGGACGGAGATATTCGCAATTAGACTGCTCGCTTAAGTGTCAGCTATCCAACAAGCGGTAAAGTTAAAATATGTTATCCGGCCGGGCATTACAGTTGCGCTCGCGTAATAAATTATTTTCATGTACCCCGCCATGCGGAACCTTCCCACGATCCTGAGCACGCCTCCAGTACGTCGTGAATCATTGAGTCGAGAATTACGAACTCTTTCGATATGTTCTAAGCTAAATCGGTTAAACCGCGGTTAATATCCGCCGTTTCGTACATACATAAGTTTCTACGTAGGAACAGGAAAAACTGTGAGATCTGATGGTAAAAAGACATTTATTTATCTTTGATTAATGCTGCGAACCTCGATCACGTATTTGCAGTCGCGGGATTATAATAATTGCCGGTAACAAGAAAAAGTTACGTGAATTAATTTTTGTACGTTGCACTGCGAAATTATATGAAACTGCTAGAATACTTGGATACTTTTTGTTTAATAGAATATTTGGAGTAGTTGTTTTGCTAATTCTGATATCGATTACTATGGTGGCTATTTAAAAAAGTAGAAAAAAAGAGAGACGAAGTTTAATAGTTGCATTGGAAAAAATTATGAGATATGATATATTTCATATTTTTATACAGTTCTCTCATAATTTGCACATTATAAACTCAGAAATTTAAGGATCTAAATATTAACAGTGTAAAATTATATTTACCCAACTTCTGAAAATATATAATTACAGAAAGAGAAGATATCTATATATATAAGATCGGCACGAAAATAATGCCTCCTAATTTTTTCTTCCAAATCTAATGCCATAGAAAATTTTGCGTTAAACTGAGTTGTTACTTGAAGTCTCTAGTTGCACTATGTTGAGTGGTATTGCGATCATTTACGTGAGTGTGTCACACGAGCAGTTCGAACTGGTGTATGTTTCAGATATGCATAACAGACAAGGACGGTGGTCGAATTTCTTATCGTGGAAGAAGTGAGTTCCAATGGCTGCGTTCAGCGGAGAAAGCAGTTCAATGAGCGCTCAATGATTCTTTATTACAATTGGTTTCTACACTTGGATCCAGGGAAGAACTAAAGGCAAGAATCAATCATTTAAAAAAATCACTGATCGCTCGTTGAGTTGCCTTTTCTGCTCAACGCAGCCATTGAAATTCATTCGTGTTTCAGAAATGTTTATGATAACATCATTTCTGAAATGCGAATGGATTTCAATAGGACTCACTTCTTCCACGGTAAGAAATCCAATTACCGCCCTTGTCTGTTACGCATGCATATCTGAAACACACATCAGTTTGAACTGTTCGTGTGACACACTAACGTAACTGACCACTCAACCACTCAACATAGTACAACTAGAGATTTCAAGTATCAATTCAGTGAAACGCAAAATTTTCTATAGCGTCAGATTCAAAAGAAAAAAATTGGAAGGCATTATTTTCGATCCGTACGTATATTGTATATATGTATATATATAATTTATTTGGAAATTTATGCACAAATATATTCGTTGATTCGAGAGAAAAATAAAAATTTTAAAATAAAATAATTTTTTTCGATAATTATAATTCTTTCGATGATAAAAGTGTTTAAGCAAAAACTAAAATATATTTTATTTAGTTTAAGATAATTCAATAGCAAGAATCTAGAAGAAAATGTTTTGACTTTTTTTCCGCGCGATTGCCGAATAATATACACATATACATATTAACTATTATGTCTATAAAGCTAATATATCAATTGTGTTTTGTGTGTTAAGGAAAGCATATAGTATAAAAAAAATTTATCAAATTTATATTATTATTTAAATGATACTACCATAGTTTACAATATCTAAGTTCTTTTTATCTTTCCTGTATGTTTAAAATCATACTATTCATTTATTTAAACACTACTTATTTTTATTACTTACTTTTCAAAAATTAGTTATAGAATTTGCAGTTAATCAATATTTGAAATAGAAAATTCTCACAAGATATTAAGAATCGTTAGTACAACAATTTCATTGACACACAGTGTACGAATAGCGATCCAGAAGACGCGATCTACTCTTTCGAGTTTCGCCGTTGACGGAAGTCTGCGTGCGACTGTCTCGTAAGTTTCGCCGTCAATAGAGAAGCTCTTCCTCCCCCCGTATAATTAGCCCGCGAAATCTCATTATCCCGCAAACCCCAGAGTTCTGCAGTATGAATTCGTAAGTGAGTGCCTGAGTTAATTACACGCGTTTGCACGTGCGAGAGGCGCGCTGCGCATTCTGCAATTTTCGGTAGCTCACAGGAGTATTCGACGGAATTTCGTCGTCGACGACGTGAATACATTGCGCTCGTCGCATGTAATTTATCCGTTGTTCTTGCATGGGTAATTATTTTGCGTTAATAAGCTTGAGAAAAAGCACATTTGTCGAAGACAAAAAGACAAAAGAATTTTACAATCTTGCGCAAATATTTGGATTATAGAATGTGCATAGGGTTATTTAAAAATATTTTTTCTATGTAAGATTTAATTTCTTTTTTTTTTATAAAATATGAAATCTAGCATGTTTCAGAAACCCGAATCTTAATTAATCGTTATATAATTACTTAAATATTTATTAATTTTAAATTTTGAAAAATCTCAGGAAGCAAACACCTTTCTCTCTAATATTTTTTCTTAAAAAATAGGTTTTAAATTAATTAAAGAATATATTGTAGATATAAAAAAAGGGAGATATTTAATATCGACTCTAGAATTTTATACAAGTCTTTGGATCCATGAATTTGTGAGCTTATGTGCGTTCTCGTAGATTTTTGTGCATTAATCAGTTTTTAGATCTTCAAATTTATTGGATTTCGGGTTTATATTTATTTAGTTTATTCTGGTTGAGATTTGTAAACAAGCAAATTAAATCGATGACCATAGTAATCGAAAGATAACAAACAACCGACAAAACATCAAGTACATCTCCACCTAAATTTAATCGTCGTGCCGAGGGCGCGATGATAATCGAAATTGTGCAAGTCTGTCGTGAACGCTGAAAGCTTTGTACTAACAGCACCGCCTCCAAACATCACTGACATCCGCTAATCATTTGCCACCGTCGTAGATTGTAGGCATATAGGACGCACCTGTACTAGTACCCGTACCATGCGACTAGTGCCGTTTACTAATTGTCGGTGTGCTGAACGGGTTTGCACGGAGGGTAATGTCCCTATATCGCGAACATAATCGGCTAATCGCGGATTTGCGAATGCACTGTGAACCTAATACGAAACGATTAAAATGGAAGGAACAATATATATGGTGTAAAATATAAAAATATATATATAAATGAGCAGTATATAACAATGAGTGATAATTACGAGAATCTATTTTACAGATGTGCTTCTGTTTATAATTTTTCAAATATTTGATCACATTTTTAAAAATAATTTAAATTATTTCTGCGATATTTCTTATATTTAAGAAAGATTTTGTAAAATATTGTAATAATTGTACAGATTACTTTATTATTTAATTTTAATAATTTTTTCTTTTTACATACAATTATATATATATGCATTGTATGTATGTAATTATCTCTGTACATGTTAAATTCCCCCAAAATAATTTGCGCACATATACATGCTAAGGTAAATAATTCACAGCATTTAACGATCTAAATTCGATCCTGAGTTTGTGTCGCATCTCCTCCGTGTAATCACCCCATGTCGGCACCGCCTGACACCATCGACACCATTAATGACAACCAAGCAGTAACCAAGACCCCCGCCAAAACCCTTCTAAACTTCCCCTTTACCAAAGTACTGTCTTTACGACTAACTAGAGCACGTATTGTACGCTTCTCTTATTTGTGCACAGTTTTCCTGGTTTCTCCCGGCTTCGTATGCACACGAAGGGAGGCTCGCCAGTGGCCTTTGTCGAATATCAAGACGTTCGCTACGCGGCCCAGGCGATGGCCACTCTCCAAGGATCCTTTCTCCTCTCCTCCGACCGGGGAGCGATACGAATCGAATATGCAAAGTCAAAAATGGCCGAGGTGGGCTTTACAAATCTCTGGATCGAAGTAGGTTTCACTTTATGCTACGATAGACCGCTGCAAAGGACGCGGGGGGCGGCTCTATTTGAAATAGGCGAGCTTTTGTATATTAAGGTATTCGCGAGCTCGAAACCTTCGGTGTTTATTCTCGTGGTATTCATAAGGCGAAGATGGTCTTCGAGAGATCCGAGAAAGATCTTAGCGCGCGCGAGGATTTTAGCGAGGGCGTTTCTCGCGCACTTTGCACATGCTGAGAGCCTCGACGAGAGTATTTGTTGCGGTCAAGCGTGGAGCTTGCGTACCTTCGAATACCCAGCGGTCTCGCTTATGCGCCCAAGTCCTTAACACACAAGTGTTTACTGTGATCTAACACGAGACTTTTGCACATATACGGAGGCTCTGGGTGGTTCGCCCTACAGTAGAGCCGCCTCCGCGAAAATGCGATCAACGGCGAATACGTAGTAGGGCTGTGCTTTCGTGACATTTTATATTCTCTTATTTGCATTCGGCGCTAATAATTATTATTATTATACTCCAAGATTCAAAATACTTTGTTAGAGAAAGATGCTTTATAATGTTTAGTCATATATGGAAAATACGAATATTATTCTGATATTCTACTCAACGAATATTTTGGTGAGACGTGAAGATAATATGAGAGAGGGAAAATTGAGTTTTAACAAAACTGCAATTCATAGTCTTCGTAATATAATAAAATTAGAAATTTATATAAAGAAAGCATTAATTTTTAATTTGAAAACATATATATATAATGTTACAAATAAATTATGATTTAAAACACAAATATCAAGTTTAAATAATCAATCTTTAAAAATAAAAATTATTTTAGAGCAATTGGGTTTTATTGGAACTCTTTGGAAAGTACAGCTGTGCGTTTTCGTCTAGGGATCGAAACCGATATGATTTCGATGAGTTTACGTATATTGATGCTATAGATGTAGAAAAATGACTGTAATATTTATAAAAACCGCAGAAATGGCACATTTTTCTACGTCCATATCATCGAAGCTGACGTCATCGAAATGATATCGATTTCGAATCTTTACTTTTGTCGCCGACACCGAAATGCATTGGGCCCAGTGGATCCTGGATCCAATTATTCGGTCATTATTCGATCTAACTCACGCGGTTTTGCCCTCGAAAGCGTTTGTGCCTCGAAGCGCCAGACAGGCCGTCACTTTGAAGGCCAATTAAATCTGGTCGAAAGTCCGACGACGGCTGTCGCGTCGAGGACTCGTATCCGAGCAGTAGATGCACTCTCGTGCGTTGGTGCCAATTGTCAATTATCCGTCATTAATCGCCTACCGATCATGTGAAAGCCGGCGAATCTGCCTGTCTTTCCTTCTTTTTTTTTCTTTTTCTCTTTATCTCTCTATTGCTCGATTGAGATATATGTTCCCATTTCTGCGAACGTATAATTTTTTTATCTGTTTTGTATTATTTTTTCCTTTTTTTATGATTTTCCCTTTTTCAAATTTTTGCACAATTTCAAACAGAGGCCAAATTATAATTTCGAAGAGTTCAGATTTCGATGTTAGGGACAGGCAAAAGTGTGTGATCTCGATATCTCTATTTCTGACGGATGGGAAAGAATGGCGATACTTGGCAAGGTAAATTTTATTGTAGCATTGAAAATTGAACTCATCCACATTATATGGTTTCAATCCTAGATTCTAAGTTCTCTCTTTTTCCTGTTGTATTCCCTTCGTGTTCCTTCTTTATTGATGCCTGTTTGTCGATTCGCTCATTTTTACGGTGTAATTTCTTTCATACGAGATCCCTCTCCCTCCTGTGTATGTTTATTTTCGCTGTATCAAATCTATCTTTGTTTTACTATAGCATATAGATATGACGAGCACTGTGCACCATCCTGTAGCAACTAATTGGCTGTAGTAATGCTTGGGGAAAGATTGGCTGTATAAAATATTAAAATCAATTTTAGTGATTGAAATTATTTTTTTATTATTGATTAGAGATTTGTGATAATGAAATATTTTATTTTTTCTTTGTTACATATTGGATGTGATAAATTTTGTACATATTTTAAGATTTTATTTCGAAATGCAATCATTTCCTATCTCTTACATCGTCGGGAGAAATGTATATTTTTTATAAAAATGTTTGTACAAAAAATATTTAATATGTATAAAAACAAAGAGGTTGATATGTTAACGTTCATTTTATTTTTCGATTTAACTTTGAGCAGTTTGAACAAAATGAATTGCGCGCAACAACAGTTCATATATATAAAGTAAAAAAGAGGAAAGTCAGACAAAACGATGATTCTGAGGTTCCGCTTTTAATCAAGACCGTATTTCCGCCGATGAAGGAAGATTTGTCGGACATTTAAGGATCGATCCCACTTACGTAATTTAAGGGCTGAACCAAGTTCAACTCACAGGTTATCTAACCACTAAAAAGATTGAACTAATTAATTAGCTAAGTAATTAAACTGCGTTAAAAATGAGGCTGGCGGAGTTTTTCGTTTGGCTGAAATATGGTAGTAATATTTCGGCAAATTTCATAACAATCATAATATTATTTACGTGTGATATTCGATATGCATAACTGCAGACACGTCAAGAAAAAGTTTGCATCATTTTTAAGTTAAAAATAGAGGATAATAATCGTGCATGTGAAAGATAGAAGAATATATAAGAATTTAAGCAAGAATGCAAGTTTTTTTAAGTCGTAAAATTTACGTAACTATATGTAAGATCCAATTAAATCGTAAAAATGAGCTTATTTTTATGATTTGCCTTTTTCTTAACTTTTTTGACCTTTTGTCGAAAAGAGAAAATGAACTAATTGATAAACTAAAGATTTGACTATACACAATATTAGAACGATTAGTTCTTACAGATTTGAAGAATCGGAACAGATCTAGAAGGGATATGGATTTAAAGCTATTGCATTTTTTAAATATGTAGAAGACTGAGAAATAGAAATGAAGGACTCTTGGCAATCCGTACGAAACGTCCGAAAATGGAATCGCGTCGCGATAAAAGTGTGTCACCAAAAATTGATCGGACGCTATAAAAAAGAGCGCTTCGGATCGCTCGACCTTACCCTTTAAAATCAATGGATCGATATCGTTCGCTCGCAGTAGCAACTTGTTTATTTATACGTGATGCCGAAAAGTTGCGATTGGTCACGCTATAAACGAAGCTGCGGCTACGGATCGACCTCCCCATTTTCGAATTAAACGATCGATACGGTTCGCTTGGGGCTGGGCACGGCCGAACACGTCATCGTTAATTCACGTCGTTTTATAAATGTGGGATACTCGATGAATTAAAACTCTTACCCTTTCCGCAAACATTTAATCCTATGAATATTTCCTCTTCCTCTGTCCTTATTATTGCATGTGTATATCAGAAAAGAAAAAAAAATATTTTGCTTTTAATATTATAGATGAAGAAGAACCTTTTTATATAATTGTTGAGAAAGAGAGAGAGAGATAGAGAGAGAGAGAGAGAGAGAGCCAGGAGACTTGAATTGTTGAATAGTCGAGATTTTAATTTTTTGCTTCTGTATATAGGAGAAAAGTTCCTAGGTTTTTATATTTACGAAATTTGTTTGCGTTGATTTGTTTCACTGAATTTCCAAGATTTTCTCACTTTCTGAATTTCTAAATTCTCTAATTTCTTCTTATGTAAATACTGAAAATTTTAAATTTCTTTATCTATTTCTTAATTTTTTTGTTTAGAGTAGATTGTATTTATTAATATAAATTTACATATACTGCGTTTTTCTGTCTTTCATTTATATACATATACATATACTGTATATACTGTATTGTAAATATTATAAAATAATTCTTTGTGCGTATAATAATTGAATATATTATTTTTATTCAAAAATGCTTAATACTCGATATTATTATATATTTACTCAATATCGATACTGAATATATAAGTCTTTTATATATAAGAATCTCTACAGTACTAATACGTCATGAAGAAATATTGTCATAAGATTTACATTGTTTTATTTTCTTATTCACGTCGTTCACGACTCTGTCTTGAATCTACCGTTGGTATATGTATATAAATACGTTTTATTCATAAAATCTCTATTCCTGTGGGATTTCTCTCTCAAGACGTAACAAAATTCAATCTGTCTGTCTATATCCCTATATCTTCTGCTTTCCTTATTATATCCTCCTTTTCTTCACCGTATATGTGTCCCTTCGTCGACCGAGAGCTTTGAACAAACCGTGAAAGAGCGCTTTTCAGCACAGTCAGGTCCTAATGAGGTACGCAAATTACTCAATGGCAATGTCGTCTCTTCAGCTTCGCGCGGACACTCTTTATGTGGTAACAAGACAAATGTAGGTTGTCCTTTCATCCTCGTTCGGACCCTCGACCGAGTCTTTTTTTAAACTGTCACTACGTGTGACTTTGGGAACCGGTATTATAAAAAATTCGTTATGAATGACCATCGACTTTCGGGTTTTTAATGTTCGCGACACAATCGCATCTTTGAATATTCGAAACTCCGATTTCAGCAATTTTCTATTCTTAGGAACTTGAATTTTCTACGATATCTTTGAACATATTTGAGTAATAATATATATTAACAATTATAGCTTAAAGATGATGCAATTTTCTTGTGTGTATATTATTAAGAATATCTGTTACACATAGTGGTATAGTGGCGAGAAAATTAAAGAATTATTGTGTGTGTGTTTCAGAAGGAAGTAATTAATTCTTTCTGAGATGGTCCCGCGTATTAGCGATATGCGATTAAATTATGAAAATATCGTCTCGTTGCAGTCGTGATCGCTTGCGTTTCGCGTTTCGAGAGTACCGCACCACATATCATGAATCGTCTTAATCGTTTGCATCGACTTTTCAGGGATCAAAGAGACAAGAAAACGGCCAACCTTAAGATCGACATCAACGGCATGTAAAGAGGCAGATTATCGGGTGGCCCGAGGAGATGACAGGACGTGCTCTCGTAGGACAGGATATCCATCGGAAAACAAGACACGAGGAAGAACCATACAAGAAATCGCACATTATGAGCAATTGAAGATTCGTCGACGAGAGATCGTAGGGAGCAAAACGTAGGATGCGGGAGCAGTAAATACACATACACACACACACACACATACACCTACGAAAAAGTAAGGAAGACAAGAAACGCAAAAGTTGCGAGCGTGGGCGGAAGGGTAAGATTTCGGTCGCTCTTTCGCCCGGAAGGGACACAGCGAACACACCGGTAGGCAAATTCTTGTAAATTCTTCGACGTTGCAGAGGCGTGTTGGTTCGCGCGACTTTAGCGGGGGGCCCAATATAATCACATAATAATTCCTAGGTATATATATTTTTTAACGAACTTAACTTATCTCGATTCGCGTACCTATCTTTACCTACTATTTATTTTCACCGTGTCTTTGATCGCGATCGACGACGACGAAGCGAGAGACAGGGAGAGGGGAGGGTGACGAAAAGAAATGGGGCAGATGGATCATCGAAGAGGAGGCGGCGGAAGAACGAAGGAAACGAGAAAGCGGATTTTATTTCTTGTATGTGTACACATGTGTAAAGAAAAATGGCACTCTTCGCAGTCACTGCACGCGCACGTTATACCGCGATATTTGTTTACACGTGCACGTATACGTTACAAACAAACACATTTACACGTGACAGTCGCGGAGATTTTTTCAGACATATCATGCCACCCCCAGGGGTCCGCGATATATATTATATAAAAATTGCATTCAACAATAATCTATCAGGTGTTTTGGAAAAAGAACTTGTAAAAAATTTTAAATAAGTCATTACATCGAGCTTGAGCTTTTCAAATTGTTCATATCATTGAAAAAGTGATGTCGTAAGAATCGAGTCTCGCAAAAATCAAGCTCATTAACGCGTGATTAAATCGCACTGATAGATACGATGCAAATCCTGGTGGCGACTCTAACGCGAAATTGCGTATTCCACACACTGAAACGAAACAAGTGAGGCGAAGATGAGTACATCAAGCTTAATACCAAAGGTGCCCTAAGAAGCGTGTATTTATGTTTTATCATCGGCGCGTTGCGCGAAGCACGAGCGCGCGTACATTTAACTATTGTATCTTGTTAAGAAGAGTCTAGTATCCTAGGTGAGAGTGAAGAAGGTGAGAGAAAGAAAATGAAAAGGAGAAGAGAGAGAGAGAGAGAGAGAGAGAGAGAGAGAGAGTGTCAGCGTGAGAAAAAAAGAAAGGATATTCTAGCAGAAATGATAGGTAAGAATCTGAGAATGAAATTGCGAATGTGAGAAAACATGCACGACGACAGGAAAAGAGAAAAAAAGAAGAGAATCAACCACCGGATCGAATGATAAGTGAGAGATGTTAGGTGAGAGAATGATTGCAAGTAATAATCTTATACATATATATACATAACGAACGCGAACATATCATAGGGTTAAGCTGCAAATGAGGATTAAAGTGTGGCGAGAGGGGAATTTGAACGACCGTCCGTTTCTCCGTGAAGCAAAAAAATTGCGAGAAAGAGAGAGAGAGAGCGGACGGAAGAAAGGAAGGTGGTAGTGAAGGTGATGTGCCCCGTGTGTTAGAAACGGCGGCCAACTCGGCACGTAATTTGCCCAAGTGCCTTTCTGTTGGTCGAGTCACAAGCTGTAATCGGTAGTGCGTTACACACATAGATCTTGTCCCGATTTTTCGAACTCCTAAAGAGAGAACTCCCGGTGCTTTTCTGAACGTGCAACCATACCCGAAATACGTCCCATCCGCCTCTCTTTCACCCTGTATCGCACTTCCCTTTCTCTCCCGCCTTCTCCTTTTACTTTCTCGATGGCGGAAAGCTGCAATGAGGGCGCATTGAAGATCTCGCAATGATTCGAGGATCAAAGATAAGTTTTTGAGTGGAACGCCTTTTCTGAAATGGCTTAATAAATTCATGAAAATCTGTAATAGCTATCTCTTGGTAATTTCTCTTTGACATGATTGAAGATTTTCTCCGTTTGTATTCGTGCGGAATATTTTTAAAAATCTTGTATCTCACGTAAAAGCACGTAAACGTATTTTAACCCATTGAGGTCACACCTCCTAAAAATAACGTTGAGGTCACATGGGGTCCAATGGACCCCACGCAGAAAAACAGTTGCCATTTGCGTTCTTCTTGATGTATCGACTCAAACCTTGAACTGGAATTTAGTTTACGCGACTTCCTCTTTATAATCCAATAATTTTTGAAAATTTTTTATGTTAAAAAAACGCGAGAAAATTTTTTTCGAGAAATTTGATTTTTTTCACAAAAATATTCATCAAAAGTTCAATTTTTGAGATAGAGCAAAAAACCTTTCTGCGTTTTTCTCTCAAAATAGTATACTTTTAAGAAAAAAATAGTATTATAACGTGCTTTGAAAAAAGTATATTTGTTATACAGTTTGAAGTTATCAATATTCATGAAACTCGTAAAATCAAATACGTCAGTTTTGAACTGTGGAAAATAAAGTGAAAAAACCGTCTCTTTCGAAAGTACGTAGACGAAAAATTAGCCTGGGGTCCACTGGACCCCATGTGACCTCAACGGGTTAAAAAATTATAATAATATTCGGATATTATTATATCCGAATATTATTGTGTGTATTTGATGCAGGATTTTAATAAGTTTAGATTTTTAATAAATATGATTGTGTTTACGTTAATTATAACAAAATAGATCTTAAGAAATAGCTATATAACGAAGCAGCTTTTAGTAATATTGTGCAGCTTCCGCCGATGAATACTCGAGAGTTTCACGACCAACCTTCGTATCCCCCGTTGTATCACTGGGCATTTATTACATGCATCCGCAATTAACGAAAGTGGAAGTTACTTAAGAAACGAAAAAACCGCCGATTAAAACAGTGGATTTCGGTAATGGCGATCATCCATCGGCGCACTCGGGCGAGCCGATCGTTTGATCCATCATTGATCGCCCGTCGTCATCGTCGTCATCGTCGTCATCGATCGTCAAGTCATAATCGCGCCAGTATGTTCTTTATTTTTCTACGGAAAACGACTGGAGAGCACTACTTTAGAAATATCACTCCGCGATATTGGGACTTGACGAACACACGATACATCACGCGTGAGAATGAAAAGATGAGATAAAATAGAAGTATCTTTGTTATCGTGAGGCAAAATGTTGCGAACTTTAACCCTTTGCGCTCTTACGCTTGAGTCCTATTTTACATATCAACGTAGAATTATGGAGATGGATCAGAAATTGATATTTTGTAATGCTACAAATTTTGGATTTAACGCTACAACTAACTGACAAGCCACTGCGATAAAATGTAATTTACGAAACTTTAGGAAGTATAATCTAAGTTGTAATCGAATCGAGGCCTTACAATTCGAGGAGCAGTAAAATGGACTGAGATTTAGATCTGTCCTTATCTCAGATATTTAAAAACAAATGATTACGTTAACGGGTAATTTAATAATTAAAAAAAGGGACATGATTAGCGTATCTCATTGCGGACAGCTTTCATGCGCTTGGAACCAGACTTACACACAGTTGGCCTTCTTCTTTTAAAAAATGTACCATAATATTCTCAATGCGTATCCTTTGAAATTAAGAAAAATAGTATACATTACATCTTGTGAGTGCAAAGGGTTAATGAAATTCGTATCAAGGACAAAAAGTTTTAATAATTTTAAATCCGCCGGGGATGGTTCTCGAATATATCAAGATAAATATCTAGCAAAAAAGGAAAAGATAAGGAAAAAATATAGCGAGGAGAGGATAATGAGAATTACAGTAGACAAGTTTGGGTAACGCGACCGTGATCGCTCGAGTATCGCGATCGCGAGGGATGATCGTCGATTCTTAGAAAAATTGCGAGGATGCGGCGCGGCAAACGCATTATTCGGTATATTCAATAGCTCGTTATTTTGTAATTAGCCATTAAGAGGCGGATTCGTCGTTATTCACGGTCGAAATCGATGAATCGTTAGATTGAATTTTAAAGTGCTTTACAAGTGAACTAACACATATCAGTAGGCAGTACGCTATTATTACATTAACATAGAGTGGTATTCGCATAAGGATATATTAGAGGTTAATATAAAATATGAAGAAGTATATATATACATATATCTACAGATGGATATATATATGAAGAAAAAATATATGTATAAACCGCGCGACTTTTAAAGTATACAGGGGCAAGAAGTACATGTCAATCAGATATTTTGTACCGTCTCTAGGAAATTACTCTAGCGAGTCCGTTTTACTTCTTTTATATATGTATATATATATATATATATATATATATATATATATATATATATATATATATATATATATTATATGTATATATTATATATGCTATATATATATATATATATATATATATATATATATATATATATAGCATCGTGCGCAACGCACTGCGAAACGAATCATGTGAAACGCGAGGGTAAACGGGACTTTACAGCGCTCATTTATTCTGGAAGAAAAGTAGTGAAAAGTATCATTTATTGAGCGGAAAACTCGAGAGAAAGTCGTACATTTGACGAATAAAGTATAAATGAAAAAAAGTCACTTTTAAGGTGCGTGTCCACCTGCGAGTAAGAACTCTCGAGAGCAAAATGAGAGAAAGAGAAAGAGACTCTCGAGAGTATCTCTCTCTCTCTCTCTTTTTTTGCTCTCGAGAGTTCTTACTCTCAGGTGGAGACGCACCATTAAAAATGATTAATTGATAAAGATATGGGGGATTGAAAATATATATATATATATATATATATATATATATATATAAATATGCTTGAATCTCTGTTTTACATTCATAAATTTATGGATCAATGAATTAACAAATGTGTGTACGATTTTTCCTTCGAGAGAACACGCTCTCGCTGTAATAATATCGAATCATTGGTTCGCATGATTAGTCCACTGTACACTTCGGCAAATTACAACTCGAATGGTTTGCATACTGAAAATATCTTATAAAATTTGGTCCACCATAGGAACTTCGCGTCCGCGTGAAGTTCACTGAAAGGGGGAAGACAGATTCAAGGTCGAAGAACGCAAAATCACCAAAGATGGCAATGTATCGATCCAAAGACTACCAATAGACTTCACAAAGACTATATCACGCTGTGAAAACAAAAACGTTAATATGCACAACCCGATGCTAGATCACACCAATCTACCGTAATGATAGCGCGAAGAAAAATCAAGTATAATTTGCCTTTTAGATCCCGATTCCGTCCTCGAAGGAAGATCCTGCGACAGGATTGATCCTCGAGATTCTAAGACCTCTGCACCATCATATAAAACTGTATAAAAACTATAATCGAAAGGCATTTTAATTTGGAGTTTTACATTTGATTTAATATCCAGAAAAATATATTGCATAATTACTTTTTTTTCCAATAAATAATGGATAAAAAGAGGAAGATGGCATTGGCACTCTGGTAGTCAGAGATCGCTCGTAAAACTTACAATCGATTGCGTAGAATTGTCATTAGGCATTTTTTATAATGAGAAGAGACGATTTTAAAGACAAATTAGGCAAAATCGGGCAAAAAATAATATAATTTGCGATTGAATTGTATATCTTTTGTTTACAACTGATTACGAAAATCGCGTCTCAAATTTGTCAACCTGAAAGAGGGCTACATACCTTATCGTATTATACATGTACGAGCATATAGGACAACCAGGATTAATAGAGCTCCTTTGAGCCTGACCACACTTCGAAAGTAATGACCATAGTAGTATTGTGAAGACACCAAAAATGAAAGTAAAGGTGAGAGGGAACGATGAGAGATGAATAGACAAAATACATATCAGTTTTCTAAAGCGCGCGAAATGCGAAGCGGATCTGCCGCGGCGATATGTATCGCGTACAGGCATCGCTTCGCACCGATACCAGTGATAAGTGTCGAGGAAGGGAGTTTATACATTCCGGACGAATGATCTATGAGGAGGAGGGGGAGAATAAGAGGGAGAAGGTGGAGAAAAGTACGATAGTCTAAAAACAGCTTTCTTATTGTTTGAGTACGATTTTGTTAATTGACTTAAGCGACCGTGAGAACTCGTTCTGGCGGCGGATTTATAATACGTCATGATGTTTTTTCGGAGTTTTATAAGATTGCGAGTAGGTAGTTAAGTAACCGTAGACTGTTCTACATAGTTGTTAATCGTAGTATCACACGCGCTTTCTGTGGTATTTAGTTGATTCTGTCATTAATGTTACATCCGTCTGACGACACGCGATGTAAGTAAAGACGAAGCTAGACGAATATATATATATATATATATATATATATATATATATATATATATATATATATATGTATGTACCGTGGACTTCGATATCTTAGAGAACAACTGCGATCAGACATCTGTATTCTTTCATTTCCCTTTGAAAGTACTCGATACGTTGCAATTTTGCTCACTAAAAAACAGATATTGTTTACGTGGGAACCATTACTGTCCTGATATTTTTACTGATAATGGATTTACATTGAGAATATCTATAAATAGATGCCCGGCTAAAAACACGATGTCTGCTCGAAGCCATCAAAGATCGGAGCGATCCGTGGTATTTTATCTGAAAGTAATTGAAATAATTATAAGCGGCTCGGCGCGACGCACGTACGTGTGGAAACGAGAGCGTAGTCAATTTGTATATTGAAACTGTCGCAGCCCTGATGGCGAGTTTGATTCGTTATTTAGCAAAAATTAAGGCGGCTTGCGAATTCTTGTTGAAACCAGTCGTGCTCAGGTAATCCACGTATATTATATTAACACGATTATGTCGCGCGTGTAATCGATTGACGTGGGTATCCTTTGCTCGGGCACATTGGTATCGATCGTGCGAAATATCGACACTATTTCTGAATGACGCGCGTTAGAATGGTAATTGTGAAGAAATATTAACAATTGGAATTCTAAAATCGAAATAAAATAAAAATCTGGAGTTAAATGCGAGTGTGGTAAATAAACATGCTTTTTAAAACTACATAAAGAGAACTGTTTAAGCTAATGAGAGATTGAAAGAAAGTTAAATATTTAACAAAAATTTAACATAAATGAAGTCGAGGAAGTAATATAATCTTGATTAATTAATTTTTTAATAGGGCATTCATTAATTTTTTGTATTATGATTGTTATCGCGTTTAATTGATGAGACTGTTGAAGAGAGAAATCGATATTATTATTATATCGCTTTGTAATTTTTGCCTTAAACTTAGCTTTGGTGTTAATTCGAATAATTTTTTCTAAAGACTCTTGATTTTTCCCGAACAGGTTGGAGAATAATCTCGCGCGATCGTTCGGCATTCTCACCTTGATCTTCTAAATTCGCGCAGTATTTCCATGCATTCCCTCGAGACGAATATTCTTTGAGGTGTAGGTACCTGAGATTATTCGACTATTTATTATTTACGCGACTCATACGCAAGTAATCCCAAAGAGTAAAAAATGCTACTTTGCGCCTTCGTACTAAAGTACTCTCGCTAATCCCACGATTATCATAATTATCGTCCAAGAGAGTCGAGAATCGGCGACCAGTTGGCTCATTATTGCCAATTATATTGCCAATTACAAATCTTTTTTCTCTCGTGCATCCCGCCACACGAATAGTAACGATCATTGCATGAGACCAGGATCTATATATATATACATCGTTATAATATTTATCAGCATGAATTAAACTGGGCTTTAAATCCCATAAGCTAATTATCAATTAAAGGAGAAGATTATTTATTATACAAATTTTAACATTTAAACATCGATCTTCGAGAAAGAGAATTTACGTCATTTTGTGTCACAGAATGTATTTTGATGTAGAAAATTGCTAAATTCATTAGTGCAATTAACGATACGCGTATCCGATATGCGCTACACACTTTCTACTAATACTTGATATTCTGACATAAAATTTAAAAGGCAATGATTAGATGATTGTCACAGTGAGCTATAATAATTATTATTATTTAACTTCTCCATCTATATATTATCATAATCAAAATCAACATTTTTTTTAACATCTTTTTTTTAGAAATAAACTTGCTAAATTAATATTCCTCGCAAATTTCACAGCATAATACAGTAAAATATTATTTATTTTCTTATTGTTTAAGGAAATTCAATTTTTGCGGGTCTTATTCACTATGACGTAATCCTATTCAATCATCGACGGCAGCCTTTATACCCGTCCAAGCCACGATCGCAAGATCGATTCACAACGACGACTACGTATTGAGATCACAAATTCGGGGGGGGGGGGGAGGTTATGCACAGTGTGAGCGAGTAAGGAGGGCGCCTAGAAAAGAGACTTTTCAATATTCGGATATCGAAGTATGTACTTATCTAGAGGATCGTTCGAGATGAGAAGAGTCGGGACTTATAGTTGCTTAATTAATTATTTGCGCGTCTGTGTATATGTATCGTATGTATGCCTGTATACATGTACGTGTGTGTGTTTGTGGTGGGTATGTGTGGGCAAAACCCGTTCACGAGATGGAAATATATTTAGTAGACGGTGATATGGACGGATGTCTACACGACGAACTGTGGTAGTTTGTACCAAACGTTCACAATTTCTGGTTGCGAGACCGGATATCCTCGACAAAATGATTAGACGAACGAAATATAATATGGGAGGAGCTTTTCACCTTTATCCCGATCTTTGAGGAATAATGTGATAAGTAATACCTTCATTAAGCGTCGTAAGGTCGAAGGAAAGAGTACGAAGGACTCTGTTCTTATGAATTCTTATGAATCGATGAATTAATTTGTCCATCTGTCAACGAAAAATTATACTAATATTCTTGGTGATCCTATAAACGGATGGGGCAGTTTATACGAGGCATGCGAGAATTCTTTAGGATTATAAGCTTATATTCTAGCGTGTTCATATAGTGTGTTCCGTGGAAGTCTCATGCTGTTATAGACCTCGCCGCTTTCTGAATACGTGAGTTTGCCGATATATATATATGTGTGTCCATGGATTGGTACGAAATTGTGAGTATCCAGTATCTCTCCGGATCTTTGAAGACACAAATTTATAATATTTTCACTTTACGGATCCGTAAGTCTGGGAACTTTTCTCATTTTACAGATGCGTTCATTGATTCGGCCGTATGAATTTTTAGAATGTATGGATTTATGGATCTGTAGATATAGAATTCAGCTTCATAGATCTGA
The DNA here is from genome assembly GCF_048541705.1 of Temnothorax americanus. Classification (NCBI taxonomy): domain Eukaryota; kingdom Metazoa; phylum Arthropoda; class Insecta; order Hymenoptera; family Formicidae; genus Temnothorax; species Temnothorax americanus. Next base: position 5,134,619 of record NW_027509547.1, on the reverse strand, counting down.
GCTCAGGTGGATACTGCGCACACATTGGTGTCGCGTCCGGTATACATCGACCACGCGTGATTGAAATCTGCGTTTTCGCAGCGCTTAAGAAGCACGCGTTGCGGATGTCAGTTAGGATCATGTAACTAGCAATTCTTTGACAGGGTCAATGTAAATTGGGGTATCGAGCTATCACAATTCGCATTTGAGTAAAAAAACAAACGATACATCTGGCAATGGCCGATTTTTTTTTGTGTTTTGACATACATTCTATACGCAGTGTTAAATACACGTTGCGAATATCGAGGAGTTTAATTTGTATATGGTTTCGCGCGCAAATATGTCGAAGGCGAATCCGCGTAGTCAATGCTGCGACATGCGTAATCTCAGTTAAAAAAAAAAAAAAAAAAAAAAAATAGACAGAACATGACAATCACACGTGTCACGAGATCAAATAGTAACTCGAGATATTAGGGTCGTTCGGCATCGCTCAATTTGCAATGAGAATTCCCGAGGGAAAACACGTAACTGCTTTTGATACTTATACATTGTACAGTAACGTACGATATTTTGAAAGTGATAAAAAACACGCCCTTACATTCTTAACATATCAGAAAACAGCGAAATCGATCGATCATTCATAATATATGCTGGGCCCGTCTTTTTCATCGTAAAAGAAACGTGCTAGAGAGTACCTATCTTGTTTTATTATTTATGTTATTGTTTATCTCAGGGTATTTCAAAGAATTATATCTATGAGTGAGAGAGATGAGGGAGATAATACAAATCGATCTAGTCCAAAAGAATTTTTTCAGCAGTGGATATAATACGGTGCGTTAGCGTTTATTGATTGAGAAAAAAAGATCTTTAAGTTCTGCGACTTATAACTCACAGTATCTGCACTACGTTTAATTTTTCTCTCACATTGTAAATCATATATTTAGTAATATTAGGTATATTAAATTAGTTTCTCGTTAGGAAAATAGATTTATTTAAATCGAATGCAATAAATGAATGATCTTTTCACAATACGGAGCTATATGGTTCAATAATGTCAGCTTGAAAGACGTCCTGTAATTTTCATCTCAGATAGATAGATAATGTCCGGCATGGTAAATGATCGAGCGTTTCGCCGAACTAATCGCTATAATTAAGGGCACGCATATTGGACCACATTCGTCGTTCGTAGACAACCGCGAGCGTTCTGTGGCGTTTATTAATCGATATAGATACACCCGTGTCTTACATTTGTATCCGTCTGTATGTATGTAAGGACGTGTCTCTTTGTGTAGCTACGTTGTCCGTGTATTTATTTGCGTGTTGTTTCTAGATTCACATCGCGCGCGTATTGCATGCGTGAACGCGTGTGTATGCACGCGGCTTCGGTTTGCGCTTGGTGTCTGGGTGGAAAGATAGGCGGGAGGTATATCGAAAGAGAGGGATACGTATATAGTTGGGAAATAATGCAAAACGTCGATGGAGTAGAAGCGTTTGAGGAAAATAGGGAATATTCTCTATCACGCGAATCTCGTATGCGTGTATAAATGCGCATGTAGTATGTGCATTTAAATATGTAATAGTCTATTGATCTACATCGTAGAAATTTATTAGGGTCGACTCCAATGCATCGTGAAGACTCTTTGCCTTAACGTACGGTATTCCTATTTAAAATGTACATTTTTTTAATGTTTCGAGATTTTACATTCTTGAAAATAAATATTTTTAGAATTTAGATCTCTAGTAGAAATATTATAAAAAATTTCAAAATTTTTGGGATGTTAGAAAGGAAAAAAAAGCAACCTTTTTTTCAAATCCTTTAAGACATTCGTTTTACATTCTTGTTAGATATATATATAATCTGTTGATTTTGTGTAAAATTTCTGGGTTTCACGATGCATGTATAAACGACATTTTAAAGGAAAACCGTGAAATTGAATCGCGATTCAATTTAAGAAAATAAAAATTGTGAGTTACGATAACGTGTATATAATAAAGACAAATTCGCGAGTCGATTTCTACACACGTGAGAAATTTTGTCTGGATGCGCAGAGATAGACGGCGCGTTTCTTTTGACGATCTTTTTGGCGTCAGAGTTCTATGCTGGGCTCTGCATCAGCCGTTACTTGTTCTTTACACTTGGTTATCGTACACTCGTTAGCCGCACAGATGAACGATCGTCAGAAACGCGCCTGCTATTTCGCGAATCCTTAACAGATCGGGGAGCGTGATCGATTAGGTAATTACTGTAATAATCGCTTTCGGTCTCGTGATCGGCATCGGTTTATGGGAATTCTACGATCACTTTGGATCGCCCCCTCGAACGCGGAACGGTGTGATTTTTCTCCGTTAGATGTGTATGACGGTCGTAGCAGTTTTCTCCACGCAGCAAGGGATCTACGTAAACACCTGTATGTTTACGTAGAGACGATTTATTCGTAAAAATTATCCGCATTGCGAAGATTGTCCATGGAACAGCAGTTATCGCAAGTGAGAGATTAGCGAAGTGTTACGAAAATGTGGATGTTCGAGCACATTTGAGCGATCAGTCGGCAGACTTGAACGCTCGAGTGAATTGAACACTTTGCGGATTGAAGTGTGTGATTCGACGTGATTCCTATACTTGGTCCGCTTTGGAAGAATACGGTGCGACAAATAAAAATGTTATTTTTGCGACTGAGTACGAGACCACATGTTCGCTTAGGTATAATCACCACTTTTGAGATTATAATTTTGTATTTAATCTCTGATGTATATCACGTGCATACAGCTGCAGAAACTAGTCCGTCCCCTGCGCACGCTACAGTACAGCACGATCAGTCGAATCCGCAAAGTGTTGAAAATTCGAATCTACATATTTATTAACCGTGGTAATAATAGTGAACCCATGACTTTTTATAGATCATTATCTTACTACAGATTTTATAATTTGCAAAATTATCGGTCTTTTTCTTTTTACAAACGCGGCAAGATGTGGTTGCAAAAGATAAGTTTCATTATGTAATATTTAGGATCTAAATCAATCGATGCAAAGAAACGAATTATTTTAAAACGTACGGATTATTGGGTTTCTACAATTACAGTTTTAGAGGATCAATATTTATTATTTTTTTACTGTTAAGAACTCACACAAGTGTGTGATTATGCAGCTTTATGAATTTTACATATCAAAACGTATACTTTTAATGATCTGCAGAGGTAACATTATATCTTAAATTCGAATATTTCAATAATTTTGATGCACAGATATGTGACAACTGTTAAAATTACTTGTCATATGATTCATGGACAGTGTCTCGATCGGTTACAATGAATTTTTTTTCATGTTATTCAATAAACTCCGAGGTTCACTATGTATCGCGAGTTACATATGTACTATGTATCCGGGTACAAGCTGGCGGTCAATGTAAATTCTATGTCAATACATTGTTCAATAATAATTGAGCATTGCGGGGAATTTGCGTACACTGTATCGACAATGTACAATTTTTGTTCATCAATTACACATACGAGAGCAATCACACATGGTAACCATTGAAAGTGGCCCAGTACACAGGCAGCAAAATCGAATTCACGCAAGCGTGCGTCGCTTGGCACGACGACGATTAACCCTAAAGATTGTGCGTGCATAATAATAACAGCAACACTAAATAAAGATAGTAATAATATAATAACGGTAATACTTTCGTATTCGTTACAAAAAGAGGGGGATACAATACATCTGACATATTTATGAGATAAAGTTTGCGCGTAAATTCGTAGATAATAACAACAATACTGATAGTAATAATAATGGATAATGAATAGTAATAATAATAATAATAATAATAATAATAATGATAAAATTAGCTGCAGCTTTCTGTGTAAGGTTATTGTGATATTTAAAGAATAATAACTTTACCGTAGCGACATTGAACTATGTTCAGAGATAAGAATATGATATTTAGTGAGCGAATAATAATATTAATAATAATAGTAATAATGTAATAGTAATAATACTAATAATTAATCAGTATGTCGACGGGGCTTGAGTGGACACACCTCTCCGATAATTGATCTACGGCGGAGGTACAAAATCGGAGCCGTGGGCGATCGCGACTCTCTCGTTTCTTCTTCTTCTTCTTCATTTTCTTCTGTGTTCTTCTTTAGTATTATATGTATATCGTATATCTATATAAACGTTTTTTCTCGTTTTATCATCATCACGGACGAGGTTTGAAACGACAATCTGAGGCCTCGTCAAATACTGCTGGATGCGTGACGGACATTCCGAAGGTCGATCGGAATATAATAAAGAGTATATCGAGAGGTAAAAAGTACTGATTATCTGGTACCGAGAGCTATCAGTGAATATAGTGTGTGGTGGTGATCGGTCGACAATTCGGAACGTCCGTGACGTAATCCGGATCAATCCGTCCATAACGTGTCTCACGCCGGAGACATTTGCACAAACGCGTGCATATTAATCATTGGGACTACAAAAACATATCATCATATATGTAATAATATACTATATATATATATTATATATATATATTAACAAGAAAATATTAAGCAATAAGAATTTATTTACATGCCCGTAAAGAAAAAGTGAAATAGGACGAATGAAACAAGAATGAAAACAAGTAACACATTAAACATTGCATATCAATTCGTGTGTCTGGGCAAGGATTAGCTTATATATATATATAAATATAAATATATATATATCTATAATCTTTACTTCGTCGTTGTCAGGCGTTAATGTTAAACTTAATTATCATTAATTAATTATTAGATTGTGAAAGAATTTCTTCAGGTTCTAAGCAAGATTTGGAAATAATAAAACGAGCAAAATACACGAGCTGGATGTTATTCTACCTGTCAAAATCCTTCATCCAAGTAAGATATATTTTCTTATTCTTAAGATTTTAATTTTTTATTTATTATATTTCAAATTTATTTAAATATATAGATTTAAAAAATATTAAGTATTTTGTAAATTAAATTATAATATATTGATTATTATTATACAAATGTGTGCAGACAGCCAACAATCTTTGTAATGTTGTTAAGAGAAACAATACATTATATAATTTCTTATTTTATTCAATATATTAAGTTGGAGTGTGTTAATAATTTACAATAATTAAAATATTGATTTAATAAATTGGTTAAATTTCCAAGATCATAAAACATTCTCATATTCTCTCGTATCCTTAAATTATTATTTAAAGCAAAAAAGAAAAACATTTTTTAAGAATAAAATTAAATAACATTTGTAACTTGTCGAATATTTATAGCTTACCAATTCTTATTTAAAATAGTAAAGTGTCTTAAAACAATTTAATACTTTATTTCTGGTTGGTGCTCTTTTATCTCGGTAATTGCGCAGCATGTATTATGACAAAAGCTCAAATGAAATAAGTAACCGTGTCGGATTAGCTGGACGAGTGTGAAATAAGCTGTACGGCTTCACGTTTATTTATGCATTAACTCCTATCTTTATATATTGGCCTTTGCGTACATGCACTTAAGATCGTTTACGCAGCCCACGTAAACATGACATACCACTTATGTTTCTAATGCGCATGATAGTGCTTCTCTGTGTGCCAACGTTATCAATAGCTCTCGTGGAGAACTGCATTCTACATGCGACATCAGGTATATCCGTTTACCTTGCAATCGAATGCTCCGACCCTCCATTATGCGTTCGCGGTGCGGGTTAAAGCGCAAGATGCACTTCACAATACATTCAGGTATATTGTTAAATTAAATAGATAATCTTTTTATCATAAGGAATGTACTTAATTTATCTTAAAACTTACATTTAAAAATTCTAAGGAAATGAGATATTTATTAAAGTTCCATGATTATCATTTTATTCTTGTATAAGATAAAAACATATCGAAAAATATGCAACGATAGATATTTATAAATAATTAATGCATTTATAAAGGTTTAAATTTACAACTATAAATTTATAAGTTGTTATAAATTTGGTACATCCGGATGCATCCCCTAGATTTTGTAGATCTGTAAGTCCATGACTTGCGATTCGCGGAATTATCGTGTTGATGGACGATAAATTTTGAAGGTCTTACATCGCGTTTTAGCATGATTATAAAATTTCGCTTCGGAAAAGATACACGGTATTTTCGAAAGATATGAGCTAGGCGCGTCTTTTGATTGACAGACCTGTAATTTTGCGAGAGTTATTCGACACGAAGCTCCGGACACAATGATAAATGAGATTTCTGACACAGCAATATCTTCGACTTTACCGGAACGTGGCGGTGTCGCTTTTTCAACGGACAAATAAACAATATCGCGCGAAATAATAATTATGGCAAGCGGGGAAACCAACGATAAATTTAATTCGGTCGATCGACCTTTTGCGGCGGCCGGCGCGGCGCTTAAAATTCATTACCAAGTTTTAATTAAAAATTAACTTTTATTTTTGTGCGCGATAGAAAATATCATCGTCGAAAAATGAGAAGTTCAACACCGCTTTGGCGCGTATGAATATTCGGTTTGCCACTTTCGTTCGTCGATCGTTTTAATTGGATTGATAATAACGCGCATCTTATAATTAATAGGGAACTGTGTATGTCACCGCACATTCACGGATCTGGTAAACTAATGAGGAAGTAAGCAATTCTCTCTATACTGTCTCTCTCACTCCCAAAGTGACCATCCGCAACGGATGGCATTTGCAATTAGGACTACCTAATTTCGAATGTGGCGCACCACGATTGGATTGCGCGTGTTGAATCATCATATAGATCACGCCGCTGACCCGTAAGGAATTATTGTTCATTTTGAACAAACCGCACTTTGTACGCATGCTTTAGTAATACCCACGTGATTATGTTAAATATGGATTTGAAATGTGAAACGATATAAAAATTCTACAAAAAGTAACTTAAATAATATAAAGGATAAACTATAAAGAGCAAAGAGAAAATTAATAGTTTAAAGAATTTATTAATAAACTTAAAGAGGATTTATTACTAGATAATAAAAATTCTGCAACAGTTTACATAAATCAGATTTAATTATTTAGTAAAATGGGAACTGTAAATTCAACTGCAAACTCAGTTAAACTCGTCTTTTAACTCAACAAAGGAGAATCGCAATCAACATTGAGAAGTTTTCCCACGGACCACGTTGAATACATTTTGCTGACAATTGCGGTTACGCAAGCGAGGAACTGTCCAAAAATTATCTTATTTAACTGCGTCAGTTTAATCATACTGAACAACAAACAGTTTCTTTTTTACCATTTTTCCAGTAACTTGCGCGCGAATTTGTTCGGCCGTTCATGAGTCATTTAGATAATTTGCATAAATGCGATCTTTTCTTTCTTGAACATTTTAAAGTAATTTAACAAATTATATATATAGAAATTAAAAGAATTTATATATATATATATATATATATTTATTTATAAATACATTATTTATATTATAGTTCGTTGATATCCTTGAGAGAAAAAGTGTTTCCAGGGGCAGAAAAGGGAAGATGCCACAAAGAGGCCAGCGGAGAAAGTGGGAGCGAAGAATCGTATTGGTGCAGAAGGTTGATTCGGTTTCGTCTTGAAATAGCTTTAGACCACCACATGTCAAAAATATACCATGCGGCGTGTTGAGTCTAAATGTTGGGCGGACAGGGCAAAACGGGATAAAGAGAAGAATGCAATGCCGATGAATAATACGCGTTAGGAACAAATTTTACAGATAATTATACCGAAATTGTGGGACTACTTTTATGTTACGCAAACATTTTTCCAAGAAGAAAGGTAATAGCACTTTACGAGTGCTATTATCCTTCCTCATGGTATCGACCATCGATACCGTTGACAAAGAACTTGGGGTTTAAGAAGATGATTTAGTGTTTCGAATGGGCTTTATGGCACTAAAATGTATTCTGTCCACAAGTCGAGAAACCCACAAATCATAAGCATTTTTGGATTTACGGGGTACGTAGACTCAGCCTTAACTGAAAGTATAGAGAAAATTCAACATTGTAATAAGTAAAAAATATTATTGAAATATTATTGAAAATGTTATTATACACTCTCTGTTATGTAATAACAATAAAGCGCTTGTTTTAAACGTTTTGTTAGCAATTATATTTTATTATAATTTAATATAAAAACTTACCAGTTTTTAAAAATACACTCTCTGATTTTTATTTAATGGTTTGTAAAAAATAATCTGATCATTCTAACACACGTAAAAATTTAGTAAGTTTAAAAATTTCGGAGACTGCTATATTTGTAAATATGTTAAAACAAAAGCTAGGAATTAGTATGAATATTATAAATAATACATTTTTGTTAAATTGACAAAGTATATTTTTGATGGAAAATTGCGAAATTGCTTTCACACGAAACTGACATGTGTAATCTCTACAGTTTACGCTGGTTTATGACGGAAATCCTCATTTCTCGAACTGATAACCAACGTCATAGTTCAGAATTCTATTCTCGTTTGCACATATTGAAAACCTTCTTGGAATTTCCTTGTTATGACACACGGACGCATTGTGAAACCAAATGAGCGCTGAAACTTAAAACATGTACCTATACTTTGTGTCAATTTTTTAAAAGTACGTCCTATCTTTTTGGCTATTTCATATTAATTAGTTATATATAATCGTGAAATTATCAACTCATCAGATAATCAAATGATGAAATAAAAAGAACTTAAATAATAGCTGATTTTCTCTCACTTTCTTTCTCTTGATAAAGTTGTTTCTATCTTATTGAGATACTGACTCATTGAAATAGTGACGCAGTATTTTTCGTAATTAAGCACGCTGACTATGTAAAATAAACCGTGAATAAGATTTAAGCAAATAGCTTGTTTATATAAAGAAAAATGAATAGATTTCTTCGGACAAGGTACACGGTGCCAATGTACGAGGTGATGGTGCCAGAATGACGACTTTCCTGAAACGATTTAAAACTGTAGTACTTCGTAGTAATCTTGCGAACAGACATGAGCCAGCTTTCGCGGATTTCGTCATCTATCGCCAGAATTTAAACAGGTTGGTGTTCAGAACGAATACGTCACGATACGTCATCCGGACTAGTTTATAGATAGTGACAGCAAATCTAGCAATCGTAGGATTTGCCGTTCGAGAAATTTTTTAAGTTATATAAATGTGCAAATAAAATTATTTTACATATATGCAACAGTGTTCCACTAATTTGCAAACTTTATTTAATTGTGAATAAATTGTCGTGCATTAAGCATGAATGTTGCATTTAGTGATTTATGACTGCATCGGTAAATCACATTACATCAATGTATTAATTAATGTCAATAACAATCTGTTAACTTTATATTTCCCTCGAAAATATACTCTGCTGTTGTTCCATATTATACCAATTCAAGAAGAAATTTTAGCTTATTTTTAACAATAAGTGGATAATTAGCAGATATTATTTTAGGTATATTTTCTGAAGTCCAAAAAACAAAGAAGTTTTGTGACAAAATAAAATGACTCTTCTTGCTGAGATATCACAAGTCACGCTGCTGAGATATCGTAAGTCAAAGTTAGTGCTGCCGATCTAATAGAGATAAAGTTTTTATTAAGTTACATATCACTCAAGCGTTAAACTTTCTTAGACGGGCAATCAAACATTTCCCCTTCCGGGAAACATTCATTTCTCATATACTCATATTGCACTTGTCCGTTTTAATTGGGATTAAAATAATTAATGTACCGGCAAGGATTATCAACACACTTCTTTGTTAGATGCTAATTCCGTAGTTTCTGGTGATTCCCCGCGAAGTATCTCGCACGTTCGCCGAATCGCTGAAGAGCCACAGCGTGCGGAATTGGATGCGCACCAACTTCGTCGTCGCTTTCTCATCGTGATCTTCAACGAAGTCTCCGGTTGTGGTCGGTGACGAGGGTGTGCAAGAAAGAGCCAACGCCGACGCCTGGCGTCGGTTCTCGCCCTAGCGGCCGCCGCGACGCCGAGTTTGCCGTCAGTGTGCCGCGCATCGTCGGACGTGCATCGTGTCGGTCGAGTCGCCGCTCGTGTGTGCGAGCCAATCGAGACATGTGATTCGAACCCGTCGCGATCGCCGGGAAGGATGAAGTAGAAAATGACGAGGAGATATCCCACGATCGTGGACGGCCTAAAGTGGTAAGGATCGATCGTCGCGCGCGGCATATCGATCCGGAGAGATCGCGAATTCGGGGCAAATACGAGAGCAGACATCGGTGATGTCTTGGAGTGATATCTCGAGACGGAGAGGCGCGAATATCATCTCTCTCGATATAATTACGGTTAAAGGGCAGAGGTTGTTAAGTTTATAGAAAAAAGGGGATAATTACGGCCGTGGCGGAGCTCTTGAAAGAGTGGAACACGGAGATGAACATATGGGGGGGACAGATCGGCGGAGATGTTTATGCGTCTCCCTAGAAGATTTATGCGAAACGCTATCTATAATTAGTCGGCGGAAAAAATAAGTCAACGAGGAGAGCGCAGTGATTATCGTACGGGAGAGAAAAAACCGATGTTCCGACTTTGAAATTGTCGAAGGGCGGTCTCTCTCTCTCTCTCTCTCTCTCTCTCTCTCTCTCTCTCTCTCTCTCTCTTTCTGTTTTGCCCTTAACTCTTTTGTAGAGTGAGTTAAATAATACTGAATAATTGAATGTAAAAGTACTTCTATATCCTGACGGGTAAATAATTATTGTAATATAGCTTCTGTTATAATGAAGTATGTATATTTTCGATGTTTGATATGAGGATTATAAATTAAGGTTACATTATTATGCAGAAAAGTAAAAAATATTTGAAATATTTATTGAGAATATTAACAAATACTAATTTATTTCAATTATTACAGCAGCAATTAACGTAACATATGAAAATATTTTATATTTAATTTGTTATATTTTATTTGTTCAATACAAGCAAATTTAATTTTAAATCTAGTTTCAATGAATATTAACAGAAATGATGTTATTTATTTTAAACATTTATATATAATTTTATATATATATATAGTTTCAAAAATGTTGCTTCGTTGAATACATCACATATATCACATTTTATATTCTCGTCAAGTTGATAATATTTCAAAAAAAGATTTATTTTATCTTCCTCCCTCTATAACTTTAAAATAAGACTTACTTATTGTTCAGCAATAAGATATTTAATATTTGGCAAGAGGTGGGCAAAAATACTTTATATGCACATACATATAAAAAAGCAATTTAGAACTTAACACAGAAGTGTTAGTAGAAAATAAGTCGTTAATTACATGTCAATGTATTTTGAGTATTTTGTAACATTATTTACGTGTACAATTCATTCTGATTCTCGTATTTTCGTACATATTAGATCTGAATGTTCGATAATTGAAGAAATTGTACAGTTGAATAGAAGTTGTTAAAAATATCGACGGATTCAATACTTCAAGTTGTGTATACACAAGGAAAAATATGATTAAATAATAATAAAAAATATGTAAGAGAGGCGACCTAACACAAGTAAGTCTTATTATCTTTTTGGTGTGCTTATGTCATAAACTTTAAAGCTTCTTTAATTACAAAAATAGTACAGCAGTAAAAGTAACAAGATATGAAAAGAGAGTATCGAGGTTTTACAAAGGTGGCGTATATAATTTTTACGACAACTCGCAACCTCGATCACATAATGTGAAGTTATGTTGCGTTCATAAAGTACTTATGCAGACTATCGATTTTAACGCATAACGTTAATGAGGAGGACCTCGTAAGACCTTTTCTCACTCCTGTCAGAGTAAAGCTTCAGTTCCTCTACTTAATCCTGTTAGTCTATCTATGGTAAACGCGCCCTCGCGTGATATATTATTTCACAAAGAAGGCACCTTACGAGAGAAGGGCTTTAAATAAAGTCCGTTGCAACATCGCATTCGTTAAAGATATTTCCTTGTCATTGTTATTTTATGCCCCTTTTATAGACGAGAACTCATGTTGCATTGTGATAAAAGCAGACATAAAATAGTTTTTTATGTGGATCATCTTTTTATAATCTTTTTATAATATGCGAAAAAGGGTAGTTTAATAAATTGAAACAAAATAATAATAAATGTAATATTATTATATTAATTATATATGTATTAACTTATTTTTATTTGTTTTTTATTTCGAAAAATGATTCTTTATTCAGATATTAAGAATATTGAGAAATGTATGAAATATTTTGATTGAAAGAATATTATAGATAAAAAGTGAAAAAAAATTATATTTAAATAATTAGAAAAACAAAATTATATATAAAGTGATAATATGTATCAGTAAAATTACTTGAATATACAGAGAGATAATTATCACTAGCAACAAGTTATTTAATTTCATCGGCACTCTCTTATAGTCTCAAAGTAAAATACACGACCAGGCATAAACTCCGAAGAGAATATATTGATAAGGTATCACAAAGTTGTATTGGTCGGACTGAGCTTTATCTTTGTCGATACTCGATTATAGTTGCCGGAACGTCTTCACGCGTACCGATATCTTCCCTATGTATCGCGTTCACCGTAACTTCGACAGCTTCGACAGTCCACAGAGATGTCTTTCAACTATGCCAAGTTCCGCCTGAAACTTCGAATGCTGTCAACTACGTTCTCAATGTTGTCACTGATCTTTATCCTATTCAATCCGAGTTAGGCAAGACACATTTCCAATCGCTTAAACTTGGATTTGATTGAGTTAAATATTTCCCGAGTTTTGTAAATTTATATTTGGAAGGAAATGTTAAGTATAATATTCCAATTAATTAGCATTTTTAAGTTCTCGTTTTTCTTAAGGTTTCATAGTTTCCAAAAGTTCCTTTTGCATGCATCCACACTTTAATTCTTCTTCTTTAAATTAGTTATCTTTGATTTCTACTTTTTTCAATTGTTCTTACTACACTATTACACTCACAAATAATGTATGTTTATGTGTGATGTGTAGATGCATATATAAGTATCTGCAATGTATTGAGCTCTTTGATTCGCTAAGCTCGAATGATATATTGTGCTGATCAGGATTTAAATAGATATTAGTTTTCTAAAACCTTAATTAATAAATTTACAATTAAAATATGAGACAAATTATTTCGAAATAACTTATCTGAATGTAATGTGAAATAAAATTATAACTTTTTAAATTTTAATGTAATTAAAAAATTATTATTATTTAGAATATTTTATGTTCTTTTATTTTTTAAGCAATGAGTATCTACAACTCAAGAAAATATTGTACGATATCTTTGGGCTTAATTTTACACGTTTTCAAAGCTTTTGCGATCGCGAACGGAATAATCAAGGCAATAATCGACGGGATGGATCTAATTAGCATGCGAGCTCGCATCCGGCAGGCAGAATAACAGGAGAGATGCGAAGAGGGAAAAATAGAGAAAGGGAGAGAAAAAGAAATATAGATTGCCAGTTATTTTCACTGAGAGTTTAGAAGAGGCGCAATTTGCCACGGTCGTAATTACTCTGACCGTATTATTCACGTGTACGTGCAGGCCAGAAAGAAATCAAACCTTCCCATGTTTTATTTGTAGAGTCAAGAAGAACGCGCGGGGGTTCTCTTCGGAGCGAAGCCGGAACTGTCAATATAACGCCGGATACATGACATCCTCACCTGGATATCCTGTCGAATTTTTTCCGAATTGATACTTTTTCCGATAATCGAATCCCACCGAATGGAAGGTTCGCGAAATCCAAAGAGATATTTCGAAAACCAGACGCGGCCCGACGTTTCTCGCGAAGGACATCGAGTCGGCAGAAGATTGTGCAAAAACTTTTACGAACGTTCAAGTTTAAGTGCAGAAGAGTTACGATAAAAACAGTGCTTGATACAGTCGAGTCCATAACACAAATCGTCAAAATTTGTGATCGACAAGTGGAGGATAAGGATTTTACGAAGTTACAGCGAGATTCGATATAATAATTCGTAAAGAAAGACGCAATTATCGAGAGATTCAGAGAAAATAATTATTAATATAAAACGAGAGATCCGAGTGGTGATCAGTGGCTTTAAGGAAGGGAGGAACAGTGGTGGCTGTGTGGTAACTTATAAGAATGGCGGAAGACTCTTTTCGCCGGAAAACCAGATCGGCTTCGATTTGTGCCCCTGGATTTTCCAGCATGGAACAAATGTTGGAAGCAATGCCACCCTCGGGAGCTCGTGACAGGGAAAGAGGCGAGCGGGAAAGGGACAGCGGTAGTGGGACGCCGGATGGCAGTACACCTACGAGAAGACGAAGACCGGCTACAAGATCCCAGAGCGCCCGTGTTTCCGGCGGAAATAAAAGCATCCGACGCCGTGCCGCCGCTCAAGGTAATGGTAATAGCGGTAGGAATGGGGGCTAAATAAGTAATAATTTATTCGTTGCGTGGGTGAATGTTGCGACCTGATTAAGATTTATGATTCCCAGAAGCATTTAAAGACTCAAGAACTCAAAGATTTATAAAAATACTTATAAAGTATTAAGGATGTATATCGCTTATGTCAAATTAGAGGGATAAAGCTGAAATTTATAGAGATTGTGCACTTATATGTCCCAAAAACCAGTGTTAAATTTGCGATCGATTGTCTGACCCGTTTCTGATGAGATATTTGCTTTAAAAGTTACAGAAATTGTATATATATTATATATACTTCCCATATAAATATCATAACATGTATCTCTGCTCCTGTACAGTAAAAATGAAGGAAATTTTTATGGTACACTTCTATGACATCGAGAATTGCAATTACGGGTTTTTAAGTTTTTCTGTTAATATATTTTTTTTCAATTTTTTAATGATTTATTTAAACAATATCAAGTACAAAAATGGGACAAAATTGCGATTTTTACGCTTTTCCTGTCCCAATGATAACATGTTTATGAATAATTTCTGAGACTATAGCTTTACACTGTTTAATCAAGAAAACAAAATTATACCACATATAGCTATACGTAAAACATCCTTAAAAGAGTGATCTGTCAACCATTTGAATTTGGTAAGTTCGACAAATTCTCGTTCAATAAGTTTCAATAAATTTTAAGATTTGTCGATTCTGTTTTCCAAAAGCACATCTTTCGTCTTTTAAACATTTTAATTCGAGGATCTGTAACTAAACACTATAGAAGAACTTAAACTGTCGAATGACCGTTTCGCGTGTCCAGCTCTTTCCCAATGATCAAGATATGAATATTGGCCGAGATCGGATCTCGAGGTATGTACGTAAAAGTCTATTTTGCGCGACAGGATCACGTAATGCGGCGCGATCGGACGTAACTTCCGATGGTATCCGATGAACTCGTAGAAACGTCATCGGTGACGTACGATCCCTCTTGACGAAAGAGCAAAGTGTATCGATATTGCACCGGCATGGCAGTCTATAGACACGTCGTCGCTCTAAAGCCTGGCGAGAGTTCTTGAAATTATTGGCGGCCGCTATTCTCGGACATGGATTTGGCTAGTAGGTCACTGACAGCCCAAACCCGTCTCTCGTCGTACGCTACCGCGTCTCATCGCGAGTCTAGAAATTAGTTTCGTTGCTAAGCATTAGTGCAACGCTCCGCTTTATGCGCGCGCTGAAACACGGAGTCATATTAATGTGAAACGGGAATAATTAGAGCGGTAATTCCTGTTGTTTGTACGCAGATGTAATACGAGCAAGACTGTCAAGTCTTAATTAAAGGATAAAGAGCTAAAGTTTTGGTATAATGTGTCAGGAAGCGGTAGAAAATTGGCAAACATTCCTCGCTTAATAGATCGTTATCTTATTGCGACTTCCATTAAAATAATATCATTTTTTTTATCTTGATATTTTGAGAAAAAATATTATCTGCATAAGTATTTGTCGATATATATGAAATTATTTAAAATTACCAAAAATGTCACTGTTAATGTATATTACATGTTATACTATGATTACAAATATAAATTAAACATTATTTACTTACAATTAATGATGGGGTATTACAGAATTAATTGTTAGATCAAATAGCTTTAATCCACTGTTTTAATATTACAGACATGGAAGAATTAGCTTCTGTTTCAAAGCTTGTATTCCCCCTTCAAAACTTTAATCGCAATAACATTGGAAGGAGAAATCCTATTTTCTTGAAATTAATAAAATGGAGAAATTTGTCTGCTTGATAAATTTCGCGATTAAGTGGAGCAAATATTCGTAAACGCGGTACTGAGCTCGCTCTTCTTTTCCTTTTCCGCGTCGTTTAATTTTGTTTCCCGGCGCCCTCTCCGGGTTGCACTAAATCACTTGACTTTCCACGCGTCGACTTTGCGATGTAATAGGTGTAGTGCCTTTGAAAAATACTCTGTTCTTTGCTTTCCTCTCGAGCACTTTGCCGGTGAAAAGCCCGCAGTCAAAAAGGAACTTTTTCGTTCTGCCCTATTCATTGCTAAAGGGGTTTTTTATAAATAGTATTATTACTCATTGAAATACATTCAGACTTTTCCTGTAATAAAATATATTATTGTAACATTACAATGTAAAGAGTATCGAAAATGTATTTCTGTAAAAATTGAAGTTTTTTTAGAGACAGAAACCATTTGTGCTCTCGACACAAATATAGGTATTTCACGTTTTTGTATAAAATGCCCGAATAAAATTTGGACACAGAGAGATAGCTTTTAAATGGATAAAATCATTAAAATTCTTTTTAAACTTATTTTGCTAGTAATCACATTTTAATATCTGTTACGCTGCGATACAACAATGTATCTTTTTTTTAAATTGTGATTGAATAGCTTATTGACTTACCGCGATTGATATCGACATCGATATTATAAAACATCCATACGCGGTAAGCATGACATACGGTATATATATATAACACGGTTATTAGAATCTGCTAAATATGATTAGCTTTGACAAAATCTGTATCTATATTTATACCCGATATCTATACCGCTCTATAATTATTCCTGTTGAGTATGCATTAATACCTATAATTTTGTCGCTTTCAGCCGCCGCTCATCATCATCACCATCATGAGCCGAGCATGAAGTCGGCCCACTGCAGCAGTGAGCCTAGGTTGACCGAGAATGACGTCAGTCCGGGGATCAGGAGACGAGGGAGCCGAAGGGGGCAGAGTATGCACCACACGCATCAGAGGAAGAGCAACGCCTTCCTGGATGTGCCTGACGTCTCGTCTCAGATGCCACCGCGGGAGGAAGGCGAGGACGAGGATAGTTACAGACTCCGTAGCTTCAGTCTCACCAGCAAAGGTCAGAAATAGCTCTCTCCCACCTGTTGTAAATGTAAACAACCGTAGGAAACGATTTCGCTCCTTACGCGAAAACGTCGAAGGGGAAGCTTTCGGTGTCGACCAGGGTTTGCGCGCACAATTAAGATAGATAAGAAGTGCAGATATACGCGCTGGATAAATATGGAATAAGAGAGAGAATGGATCATCTGTTGTGGACTTAAAAAATAAGGATGACACTTGACATAAGGTGGCATAAAATAATTAAAATAATTACATGAATGATAATAACATAATAATAATAAGTAATACATTTCTAATAATAAGTACAATCAATAATTTAAAAGTCTTGTGTATTTAATTTAATAGTTTTTACAAAATTATGATGCAACAATTCTTGTTACACGGGTAACTTGGTATATTGTCTTACTTATTAATGATCCTACGTGATTCTACTATCTAGAATTTAAAATCTCGAAAGGACCTTGACGGAGTTCTTTTATAGGAGAAACGTTGAATTCAAATAATTAAATTTCCCAGAAGATTTTTTAAGTACCTCTAATATCTCGAATATTTTTAGCGTCCTCTTATATTAAACTTTTTGTATCCTGAAATATTTTCCAAGTTCTTTATTATCGTTGTGGTTTCCCAAACATTTCATAAACTTTTTCAGTGTGTGTATACCTTGCTCTATTGCGACGTAAATTATTGACAGCTTCCAGTATTATATATACAAACATTCTCGATTTACCACGAAAGTATCGGTAACTATGTGGGCGAAGCAACTGTTGAATTTTTCGATAGTTTCGTAACGATGCATGGTTTCCGGTGAATTGACTATCGATTAAATTGTTTTACAGTATTACATTCACGTAATAAAATATTGTTTACAACGGATTAACAGTTTCTATTTAAAGTTACAATTGTTTAATGAAACTTGTGCTTTGCGTCATTGAAGCAACGCTATTATATATTGCAATACTATTATTTTATAATTAAAGAACCATTTATTAACAAGGCGAGTAGTTTCAGTAAAATTGCTGATTAGGGTGTCTTAAAGATTGACAAAATTCTGTGGAGTTTCAAATACACAATAACATTGTAGAGTTCGTATTTGGATAGTATTCTCTTCGTTGCGACGCTATTATCTTTCACGGAATTTACAGACAATTTACATGGGAAAGGAACGAAAATGAAAATAAATTTAATCAAAATATTTCAAGCTATGTGTGTTTCTTCGCGTTTCTGCCCCACGTGTGTACTTCGCGAGAAGCCGCGCCAGAAATACACAAGTGCGAGAGAGATTCAGCAGGGGAGAAGAGCAGTGGAGTCGAGATAAGCGAAAATAGAGCGCAGCTATAGTTATGACGTCGACGGGGCTCTACCACTCGAGTTCGACAAACCAGTGAATGCGCGTAGAAGTCATTTACACTCATCCGTCTAGAGAGCCGCTCTTTATAATAATACTTACTGCTTACATAGATAAAAATGAATATGCTTAGGTAACTTTAGCGGTAAAGTTGATTCGATATCTAGTAGAAATAGTCGTCGATCGACACTATTGAATTTTCCTTACGGCAATTCCTTGGTGTCATCATGGCATCGTCGAGTTAGTTTAACTAGGTAATATCGATTAAGCCTCGAGTAACCGTAAACGATTAAGAAAATGTTATTATTATATTGATGAGGCAGCAGGTATAGTAGAACAGCGTCGCGAAATAATTTTTCTCGATAGGCTCTTACGATCTTGTTGATATTTGTTATGTCGGCGTAGTGCCGTTAGCAAATATGTTAGCGTGACGTTAACGTTCGAAACATTGCTTGTCACTTGTGTCTATTTTTAATATATGTTATTTACTTCATATCTATTATTATTATATCATCTGTATCTATTTTTAACAATATTTTTAATATTTATTATTTACTTGATATCTATCACTATTATTTGTCGAATATAAAGCTGATATTTCAGTAGTAATAATTTTTTAATTAAATAGCTGAAGATCTAGAAACCTTTGCACACACAAGTTCAAGTAATCCTGAAAATATGTTACAAGATTTTTTTCTTCTCATTGTAAGATGGTAATTAAAAACTCTTAATTGTATGTATTAATCCTTGTAAAAATTTTAAGCAAGCTTATTTGGAAAGCAAGCGCATTATGTACATACGTGTTAAAAACTAAATGTTAAAATGTTATATATAACTTCTTATTAATCTTTTTTTATATGAAAAAATGCTAATTTCGTCGACGAATTTATCACCGAAATTTAATACTACCGAAGTGTACAGTACTATATGTGTATAAACATTTTCAGTATCCTACACTTGATATTCTATCCGATCGCTTTTGCATCGTGTTCGTGCAATTCTATCCAAATTTGTCTTTCTCTCTCTCTTTCTCTTTCCCTCTCCCTCTTTCTTTTTCTCTCTCTCTTTTTTCCTTCCCCCTCTCTCTCTCTCTTTCTCTCTTTATATCTATCTCTATCTGTCTAATCGTTCTCGGAGCGGAAGTGGAGTGCAATGCAGTAACAAAGTTAAAGCTTGAATTTACGTTAAAGTGACATGAAGTCCCTCGTTTCTCGCCCAGATCAAATAGTTTACTTGCCTGCTTGTTAATCATTTTCGGAAAGTTACTGTTTAAGAGCGAAACGTGCCTTCTGGGCGAAGTTGGTGGTTTAGGTCAGTGGATACATCAGCAGATCGTCAAAATTATTCTAACTAACGGGGATGAACGGTTCTTCGAAATTCATGTTACATCAGTTTATCACTATTTCACTAAATGCAGACAGTTTGATAGCGATGCAAGCTATAATCTGGTGCAATCAGTTTGCGTTAGCAACTCTTCTCGTTTGTTGCGTAATTGAAAGCAAAATTTCATTAAACTACGTCAGTATACAAAATTCGATCCGTATATAATTCTACCCTTCGTGATTATAGATTAAAATTTAACTTTTAATTAATACTGATGTTTTTTCAATATGATCTGACATGTTTTATATACATTGTCAGCATAAAAGTGTGAGTTTGCAACAAATTCGTTTGGTTGACATTATTAATTGAGCTTTTTAATTGAGTTTTCAACTTGGCAAAATAGATTCTATTTCATTGGAAACTAACCGTAAGTAAGAGAGAATATAAATGGAATGGCGAATATAAGTGGAACGGACGCATTATTTCTGTTCAAGAAACTTTCCGAATGATCGAATCCATTTCCCATTCTCCACGTCTTTCATAGACTCGTTTGTCTTTGTCTGCTCAAAACTTGTGATTCCTGGTTTAAGTTGCTTCATCATAAATCGAATTCGACCACCTGTTACATTTGTAAACACTGATTTCTTGCAGGTTTTCATAACGAGTTTGGGATAACAGAATAGTCCCAAACTGGAAAAGAGCTAAAATAATTATTATTTTGACCATTTATTGTAGCAAAGCAATATAAATTATTTGAATTTATTTTAAAGGAAAATAGTAACTTAAATAATTTTTTCTACATTTTCAAAAATTATTAAAAAATTGATAACCGGTTTTGACATTTTTTAAAAATCGTTATTTAATTCTATACCAAAATTATACCAACTACATAAGTACATAGATGAATGCATATATGATTATAAGAATTAAAAGATAAAGCATTAAGAACAAAGACATTGTAGATATCGGCTCCGAAACGGCACGTGTCCTAGAATCAGCAATACAAAAGAAGATAAGAAGGAAGCCTTGAGAAAATAAGCAGAATGTTTCGTTGATGCGTAAACCGAGACCGAGAGGTAACGTAATCTGGCAAGCGCTTCTTCGACCTGTTACATTCTCGCCTGTCGCTTCCATTTTCGCGAGAGCTTCCCTGAACGGTGTTTCTCAGAAGATTATTTGAGATCTTATTGTTGTTTTGAAAGAGCAACTTGCTCAACGGTATAGTACTAGACAATTCGCGATAATTCCGCGAACAAAAACTTTCACGAGCAAAAAATTCTCTGTTAACTGTCTAAAAAGAAAACTTTTAGAAAGAGATGAGGAAGTTTGTTTGGAAGTGACTCAAGATTTTCATACAAGATATATGTGCATAGTATATTTGATACAGTGTACATTTCTACATGGAAAATATCAAATATATCCTTGCACATACGGGTTTCGACAATCCGATGAGCTCGATAGATTTATGGATCAGCGGTCTCGCGTGTGTGCGCGGATTTCTTTACCCATGAAAGTACGAGTCCAGGAAATTGAAAGCAGGTGACAGATTTGTGGTTCTAGATATCTAGAGGAAATGCGGATTTATTTGGCCGTGTGATTCCGTGCACCTGTTGCCTTGAGCCTCCGTGATGGAGAATTAGCTAATTTCAGAATTTTCATTATGTACCGATTTAACTGTTCAACACACGGTGAATTTTAACGCATGTTGATTCTAAACGTTTCGGTTAAGTGCACTTTTAGACGAGGTTGAATCGCACATAAATCGAGACGGCAAATCTGGTATCACAGATGCTTTCTTTCTTGTATACGTATAGTGCAACAGGCATACGTGCCCGTGCGATGCAACCAGGTCAAGGAAGCTGTAAATTTCGCGAAACTGGAATATTCTTTGTTTTCCATTAAAAAAATTCTCAAATATACGTATATTGCTTTCTGCATCATGGTAGTCAATTGAAATAAAAGCCTTCTGAATATTCATGTACCGCGTCAGCATCTTTATATATTCCAGAGAACATTTTTTTCTTCTGCTTACGTACTTTACATGTTCCTAGTGATGCGCGTGTATCGATTAATTTTCTCGTACCACGTTTTTTATTTGTGTTCGCGCTGTTATGCTCCATTTTTCTTTATGTATCTCTAGGAGAGGGATAAATCCGCGTTTATGATGGATTTGTATTTCTCGAATTTCAAATCGATATCTTCGTAGCACATCCATCTCGTCGGTAATCTGCGTTCTTAATCCTTGTCAACAGCGCTCACACCTTTTCCGTGACAGAATAACGATTATGCGAGCGTGAGGCTTTACGGATGTAACGCGATCTGATTTAGCGCGAAGAACAGACATGTTTTAGCCGTGTTTTAGATTGCGCGCTGATAAGCATTAAACATTGCCGTCAATATAAATTAAGCCGCCGACTCATTATTCTTGTTTATCTCGTCCCTCTTTCCTAAGTCTTCTTACTTCTAGTTATACATCAACTTTACCGGATGGGAGAAGTTGATGAACGTTGCAGGGAAGAAAATATCAGCGAGAAAATCAGTAGACGTAGAAATATATATTAAGTCGCAGTATAATGTGAGGGTTGAAGTCTAAGGTCATAAGAGTTTGCGCCCTTATGTGCTCTAATAGTTCATTATCCGTTCTAAGATGTAGGAAGAATGTTGTATCAAACATTTAATTCTATTTCTCTTAATCAGATAATGAAAAGAGTTCCTGTAGACACGCATTTATCCATGTATCCAACGCATGTATCCAAAAATTTCTGTAAATAATAGTTATTGTGCAGATCACGTTTGATACAAATACATATACATGCCCATTTTCAATGTTGTTTTTAAATCTCAAAACAGTTAAAAAAAGATTATAAGAGAAATAAATCTCTTTTATTAACTTTGGAAAAGATATTTTACCGAAGCTGTTTGCTGTAAAGATTTTAAATTGCTCATTGAGTACCTTATATTCCGCGCGCGCACGCGCGCGCGCGTTCTTTTACAGTTTATTGTCAATAGGAAAGCATCCTTCGTAAAAGGAACGGTGCTAAATCATGAAAGTAATAAAGATCGACATTGGGTACAATGCGCGCACTCGACGTAAAATTACGCTTTCTTTCTCACGTTGCCCATCAACTTTTTGTTAAATCTTTCTATCGGATCTAACCTTCGACATTTTAGCAGCATCATTGACCTCACATATAATGTCGTAGTTTTATTCGAAGATGTTCTTCCCGCGATCTGTTTGCAAGTTAGGTTTGCACAGCTTCTTGCAAATTCATTACTGTATTTTACGCGGAAAAGTTAACGTAAAATCTTGAAATATTTATGAAAGTAAGCGCTGGGAAGTAAGTGCGCAAAGTTGTTTAAATTCGCTGCTTTTATTCAATTTAAAACGTTGTAAAAATAAGTTTATCAGTAGAATCTTGATATTTTTTCTCCAGAGATGTGTTAACGTCCCTTAATAAGGATTCGCAAATATCTCTTAAAAACCTTTTCTGATAATGTAACTAATAATCAAACAAGATACTAAGTTTTTTTTCATCTAAATTGTAAAATAAAAAAATTTGTTTTATTTTATTATTTTATTTTACATTATTTTAGTTAGATACATATAAATAATAATAATTTTTATTCCAAAATGTATTAATACTCCAATCCGTATTTAATAATAATATTGTACAATATTGTAACACTGTATTGTAGTTATTATTTAGATTTGAAGTTATTATTACGCAAAGTGTGCGCAATTATAGCATTATGAAATTCTTTAACATAATCTTTTTTTATAAAGAATCTTGCAAAAAATAATTTCGACTATTCTGAGTTAATAGTGGTTGCTTACAAAGGGCGCGTCGGTTGCCGTGCGATAAACACATTGGCGGTACAGCTGCTGCGATTTATTTATATAAGCGCCTCGGATACTGTTTTCGCTGCTATAAATAATCTTATCGGCGTTCTACCTTTCCGCGATATTAGGCGCGTCGTATCTCGCCTCGTTAAAGGGGGAAAGGTTTGTTGTGCTCTTGTTGCAGACCTTAACCCTCCGCTAACAATTTTCTCTGTCATTCGTCGAGCCATAATTGCCTTTTTTCAATAAAGTGTATTTGTGCTTATTTTCCTATTGAGTTCGCATTCGAGGCATAAGTGAACGATTAGTTTGTATAAACACAGCTAACTATATTAATTTTTTCATGGCGCATCCTCATAACCGGGATCATTCTTTTAGACAGCTTCTAATCTCTTAATTTAACAGAATTCAATATATGTGGTAACATTTAATTTATTCATCATCTAATCAAGATCAATTTTACAAATTTATCTTTTCAAATCTTTTCCTTTTATACATATAAACGTATACCTATGTATATCCATTTTTTGTCACGATTATGGCATCGTATTGCATGTTAGACCAGTGAAGGTAATTTCTGTAAGTTTTTTCGAGAAGTCCGGGAGGCAAGTAAGCATACCTCTACCTTTTCTTTGAAATAAAACAAACTTTTTTCTTTTGTTCCTTTTTTCCTCTCGTTCTTTACAATGGGCATTAAAAAATTTCTAATTTGTTAAGAGTTTAATGAGAAGGAAAGCAATCGACGCGGCATATTTCAATGGAGCATTTGATATATGTCAACCTGATTATTAAAAACTAAATCTCGACCGATAAAATAAAATATTACACACTCTTTATGACGTCACTATCGATCATTTCCGGTAATTTTAACACTGCGCCCGCCTTCACCCACGTCATCACGTCAACTTTGCCCTACGTCCGGTTTAACATTATGATATCACTCTGCACACTTTATTACCATCTCATTTGTATCGCACGTCATAAAAACGTCACCGTTACCGCTGCCACATCGAGTAATGACATCATTTTCATCGTCGCGCTCAACGAGTCAAAGTATTGAAATCGATTTTGTAATGTCACGTTACATGAGAGCGCATAAACGGGCAATTTTGTCCCGAGAAAAATGTCGTTTATTTTAAGATATTTTCTTCTTGAGGAAACTTCTTGGGAGGTTCATTCTTTAAAGGAATATTCATCTATCGTATATAACGAAGAGCGGATAAGCGGCAACAATCTCCGACACGGAAAGTTATTAATTACAACGCTTGGTCGAACGTGCGCGAGATCTAATGAAAATTTCTTTCAAGGTTCAACAAGCATTTTGCGCGACGGACGCGGTGCCTCGACGCGTGGGCGTTTCCGCGCATATGCACGCATGAAAACTGCGTTGCGTCTCCATTTGCCATTGTCTCTCAAACTCTTCTTCATGAAATTAAATACTCGGTCCGTTTAGAAATATAGTACGTGGTCGTATTATGATATTCGTAATAACTGTCGTAATAATAATAATAACTACCGTCTACAATCGGTCGTAATTATAAAATAAAAATCTACGAGTTGACGTAGAAGCCTAAATACCACTGACGAGAATTCAATTCGCAATGCAAATTTTTTCGCTGCCATTTCCAATTTAGCTCTATTTTCATCGTCGCTCGTCTCCTTACGCTTGGCTTACATTTAAAAAATTCAATGCTCCATATAATATCGGTCATCGGATGACAGGGGGCGAGTATTATCGAGGGTTTGCCTTCTCCGGGCTGCTGCTATTCAATTCCGCCATACTTCTACTTCTGTTTTGTCAAGGACCGCGTGCATCCTCGCAGTAGATATAGACAACGCTGGTCAGACATCACCATTATTGTGCCGCTTCATCGATGCACATGCTCATACCATTTGCTTGATGAATTCGCGAAAGGACAGTATATAATTGGAAATAAAAGATCGCGTAAATATCGCATTCAATTTTCACCCCTTTCTTCGTGTGAAATAATCTTTCAATTTTTTAGAAAGATATAAACTGTCGATTAATATGAATAAACGTATTAAGAAACACGCAAAAATATTTCACGGTTTCAGATGTTTAATGCTCCAAAAAGAAAAGCATTAAAAGATTTTTGAGTTTGAAAACTTGAGAATTTGAAGATTTTTCAAATATTAGAAGAATAGGTACATAGAAATTATATATAAGATTTCAGATTAAAAACTTTTAGATATGGAAAATATGCCAGGCATGTACATTATCAAGAATCCAAAAAGAGAAACCGAGTGGTCTTGAAGGTGTGGGTCTAACTGTTGATATATTCAAAGCTATTTAGAAGCAATCGTTATATAAAAAATAGCTTATCGAGTAGCTCGGTGAGAAATACCAGCAAAGGTGAAATTACTTACAGCGACCTTGCGCAAACACGGTCCGTGAAATCGAGGGACACACGTTCTCCCCCGATCGTTCGTCGGACTCGTTTCGAAAATCGATTTTGTTTTTTTTTCCCCGGGTGCTCGTAAAACGGCCCTCGCTCGTGCATGGGGAACCCGTGCCACAACGTCGGCGACGTCGGTCGGCTCGTAACGTTTTACGATTTCCCGCTTCGTCTCGCTTGTACGCGAAACGCGGCGTCCGCTTTTGCCGCGTGCAATTTTGCATAAATACATATCAAATCTGTTGTGTGACGAGCTTCACGGCTGATGCGCACCAGCGAGCTAGTCAATATACGTCGGCATTTACGGTCGACTTGATCCTTCGTCTTCGATGTAATCCGCTTTCCGAAGAGGATATTTAGCAACCCGGCTATTATTCGCCGGGCTTTTTGCAATTTCCTCGAGCCAATGTAACTCGTGTAACCTTTTACCGTTATCTATAGAGAAGCACTATTTATGTCCTACAGCTTTTTTAAATTTTTATCTAATATCGTCAAGTTTATAAACAGAAAAGAATACAGAAAAGAGAGAAAGTACAGCAATGTATTTATTATATAGAGTACCTACTCTCTCTCTACGTATATACGTTATGGCAGTTACTCTTTACTTTGAAGCATCCCCACTGCCCACATATATGTGTTTTCAATATTTATGAGCTTAATAATTATTTTTAATAACATAATTTTTAATATTGTTATATTATAATTAAAATTCTTATTTTATTTTTACAAGTGTAAAAATTCATAAGCAATCATTGATAATAAATAAATTTACTTTAAAATACATCCATGCATATATACCAAGTGCTTTTAAAAATTCTTTTAAAGATGTGCATTTTATGTCTCTATATTATACAGTTTAAGACAGAAATTTTTATAAAAATTCCAGAAAATGCACGTGCTTTACTTAGTATTAAAAATGTTGACACACTAAAAACTCTTGAATAGTCGTTCTAAGAAGCAAGTTCGCGTAAAATCGTGATAAAATTTGTGAGAGTCGTGTCGCGGAAACGAGGCGTTGAATGCCGTAATTAGCGTAATTTTTCAGCGTTTTCTTTCTCGCCGCGAAACAACGAGCCGTATATTGCGACAAGAATCGCGAACGATAAATTAGTCGTATATATCTGGCGGTCAAAATTTAGCGCCAATTTATTTGGAGCGGGGGCGGAGATGGGACCTGTTTGCCGCACGTGACACTCGCTTCGACTTTGACGAGGAGCTTAATAATGCATGCAACCGAAATTGAAATATTAAACGGACCTAACGGAGTTAGCGGCCGCGCGCCAGCCGGGTCGCTGTTTACGGCTGGTAACCGCTACGTTACCTCGGAATGAGTTGATTGCGCGCACATCGCGATCGATATGCAGACGTTCCGTGTGACTACTGGTAACGCGTGCGGCGGGGGGTCCAACTCTAATGCCTTCAGCTCTCTCCCGTCTATGCATATATGATTCCGCATAGCCGGCGCGCCGCGGGCAAATCTGCATCGGGTCGTATGTGCGTCGGTGTTGCACACACTGCACCGCCCGCGTGCCACGTATGCATGCATGCGTGTGTCCCCGGGTGTATATCTACCCGCGGCCACGCTCTCTCACCGTGCGCGGCTGATAGACGGCAGATTGGTCCCTATAGAGCGACGCTGTGGCTATATCACTGCCGGGGCTTTCAAATGTGCTTCCCCCGGCTGCTTAATGGAGTTTAACCGCGACGACGTCGACAGAAATTTCACATCGTGCCAAGCACGACGGGACGGGGGCGGCGACTTTGTAACGGCGTGGATTTCCCTAAGTCGATGTGACCGCGACATATAAATTGAAAGTTCCCTCTTTCTACAAGTTGACTCGTCATTTGTTCCGACAACCAAGCTGACCACTTAATTTGAAGTTACATTATTGTTTATACGTTTATGTTAAGCACGGTAATATATAATTCGCGCTTCTTTTCCTTCTTTTACAATGAGATGTAAGAAAGAATGAAAGCACTTCGCCGGGGACGTGAGCTCAGAGTGTCTGGAAAGTCTTTTAGGCTTATGGGAAAACGGAGTCCACCCCGCAGAACAAGATCTTATAGGATTATTAAAGTGCTGCAGGGTTAGTGCAGATGCGTTGCAGAATCTCTTTACCGAAAACTGCTTACGATAAAATATTTTTATATCAATGGCGAACTGCCATTAGACCGTCTGAATATTCAGGTGTATGATTCATAATCTCTAAAATTTCTATTTTATTTTAAAAGTTGCTCATGTATTTGATTGAATCCTTTGTCTATCTCTCTTTGGCAGTATTTGCATAAGGAATATCAATATTCCGTCTTCTACTATTATTTCATATTTCACTGCGCGACGTTTCTCATGTCGCACAGCCTTATTGCTGGCTCCAAAATATTGAATACGCCCTAATAAACTAAATAAAATACATCAAAATAAATATGTATACTTCCGCCTGTTATTGGTTTTTGAAAAGAATTCTGAGAGTACTCCGAGCGTATTGTGAGAATGCTGAGGATTGGTACTTCGCACTTTAAGTGAACAATATTCATCGTCCATCCAAGACCAGATGGGTGACCACATTTTTGTCTGATTGCCGACGATATAGCCGTCCTCTCTATATATCATCCAATTTTCTCAACGGCAGAAGTCGAAGATAAATGAAGCAAGAATTTTTCCATCGAACGAGATTAGAGAAAGAAAATTGGGTGTTTTATTTTTTATTATTTCGACACTTTTATCGTACTTCTCATTGGCTTTTACAATTAGTTGCATGAAATTGTAGAAACTTTCAATCATCTAAATTTCTTTATTTTTTTGCGAAACATTATTGTGCATTATGTTAGAATGCAATCTCGATAAAACAATTTCATAAAATTAGTATATATATTTTAATAACATAAATTTAATATATAATTATATATGTATATATATATGCTACCTATATAAAATAATTAAAATTTATATTTTAATTATTGCGTGTAAATGTTTTTATTATTAATTACTAACTTATTAACAGCAATAACTATTTAAATATTTAATATAAAAGCCATTTAATTTAATAACTTACAATCCCGTTTAAATTAATAATGAAATAATTTAATATAACCTACGACGGTCTCTATGTACTTTTTACGCGAAGCAGAAACATTCTGCTTTTTTATTTTGTTCTTCTGGCTGTGGTGCCTAAATTAAAAATAGCAATATGTATAAAAAAAAAGGCGAACAGTGTCTTCGTTTTTTCTTTCTATTGACTTTGCTGTATATCGATCGGAATATAATTCGATTTTGTGAGCACGGGAGTGTGTAAAGGTACAACGTGCGCTTTTCATAACATGCTTCACTTGCCGTGAAACTGCAGACTTTCAGGCTCTCCAGGCCGATAACCTATCGGATAGTCGACATCAGAGGAAAAATGAGTAGGCGACAGCAGAGATGACGACGGTGAGACGATCAGCGTCTCGATTACCGTCTCTGATGACTGCCAAATATGCGTCACCCAGAAATTTTTGGAACGTGTCACACGGGAAATATGCAGCTGAGACATGAAAGTGATATAGCTTTTATATAGCTGCAACTCTGTACGATATTAAGCATTAAGAATCTATTTCATCACTTGCTTTATTTGCGATATCATTTTTGAATCTCCAAGAAATTTCTCTCGTACAGTTTTGTCGCTACGCTAGATTATATTTGACTCGAGACGCTGATCGACGCTGAAAAAAAAATCAAAACGGAAGCAGAAACCGCTCTTAAACTGAAGACTTTAAAGATACAGAAACCTGTGTTGTGTTTATACGTGAATCGAGAATCTTATTTCAAATTTAAAAGCGTCAAATCTAAAAACTGTCCAACGCTTTTAGACTATGAAGCTATTTTAAACCTGTACATTATGAGCTAATAAACGCAGCGATATTGACTTACAAACAGATATTCTATTTCCAAAATCTGACCAAGAGTTTTCTACTTAATTTATTTTGAAATTATACAACATATAAACAACATCAAAGTCTAAGAGACGCCTGCAAGTCGTCTTTACACATCTTGGATCAATGAACGTAACGCGGTTCAAAAGCAACAGGGTTGCAGGACACATACGCACGCGCACGCATATACGTACATACACATACACGCACATAATAACATTTACACTCACATAAACACTTAACTATATGTTATAACGACATCAAACGACAGTATTAAAAGATGGTGAATTTAATCGCGTCGTGAAATCGTGTCTTGCGAATCATTCCCAACGCGGAAACATTGCGCGCGTCTGAGTACGCGCAAAACAATTTGGCAGCCGTCGTTCGATCGTACGTCGAACGTTTAAACTTTTATTAATAGAATCTACCTCACTTATTCGATGGTCAAATCGGTGCACCTGTACCACGTTGTCGTGCCAGCAGCTATTCGCCCGTCGGAAACCAGCCGGCGCGCGAACGAACGCACAGCTAAAGGGGTGGACGCTTCCCCATTTCTCGCCGTGCAATAACTTACTTTCGCAAAAGCGTGAAAAATGCACCAATGCATCACGGCAGTTCAGTCGAGCGCCGCATGATATTTTTATCAAAAGCTCACGTGGAAAATAACGGTCCGGCACCGACCCGCAGCCCGTTCCTGTCAGCTGACATTATTTTGCAGTAATCAATGGTGTGTACTGCAATCGACACCTATTTCCCATTCAATTATATATTATGTAAATAACGATATATATATATATATATATATATTTATCAAAACTACGTGTGCAAGTAAAATAATTTATATACGTTTCTATAATTGAGATCGCGCCGAAAAT
The DNA here is from genome assembly GCF_048541705.1 of Temnothorax americanus. Lineage (NCBI taxonomy): Eukaryota > Metazoa > Arthropoda > Insecta > Hymenoptera > Formicidae > Temnothorax > Temnothorax americanus. Next base: position 5,103,706 of record NW_027509547.1, on the reverse strand, counting down.
CATTGTTACCTACAACAAATAAATGGCATTTAAATCACGTATCATACTTTTTTAAATCCCTTCGGATAACATTTCGTGATAAATGACATTTCGTGATAAATGACATTTCGTGATAAATGACATTTCGTGATAAACAACCTTTCGTAATAAATAACAAAACTTAGATTATCGTTGAAATCGGAAACTATTTAGAAAGCACGAATAATTTTTCAAAGTCGGCGTTTGTTTGAAACATTTGGAATATTGTCATCATTTTCAGTCTTGCATTATTTTGTATTCGATTATAACCGCGTCTAATATATCGTTTAACATCGCATGTCGTTCATCATGTGTCAGGTGCTGTGCGATTTGTCAAAATTTCATCCGATTCACATTATTGTCGCCATCGTATCGATAAAAATAGTTGATGACGCCTGGGAAAGGATCACTGTTGCTCTAACGTTTGCCTGATGATTATCGTTTGAACGTGATACGAAATTTTTCCGGATTTAACGAACTCGGGAGCGGAAATTGGATTGTACCCGCGAGTTGTCCGCGCTGTCCAATTTTCTCTCCATCTCTTTTCTATCTCATTCTCTCACTCTCTTTTTAACACGCGTGCGCGCGCACGCGATTGATCTTCCCGTTTTCATTCATTCGTACGTACAAGTACGTGCGCACAAGTAGCACACATGTCGGACTAAACTTCGCGCTGACAAAAGCGCGAGACAAAGGGAAGGAACGGACAGACGAACGGACGGGATATCGGTATTCTGAGTCGCTGAACAGGACGTGCGTTGTTCCGCTAACGGTGGTTGACAGCCGCACGTTGACATCGGCGTATACACGTGCATGTGTACGCGGATGCGGGCATATGTTATCAAACGCGAGCTTTACACGTATGTGCTAACGTATCTATAATAAATGCTTGTGAATATTTTGGCAGAATCGATTTGAGGATCTTTTATTTATTAAGGCCGTCCTCTACCTTCTCGGCTGTTTTTTTACGGCTTTTTCAATAATTTTTTACGGGCAAACCATCAAAATAATCAATCTCATTGTTTTTGCATAATCTTGATGAACATTTAAATAAGCTTTACAAATTTTTTAAAGTCAAAATATATAATAAAATAAAAGTTATAGTGGCCGACAGGAAGACATCAAGTAAAAGAGGGGCTTGACGGTGACCAAGATTGCGGCTGTTCTGCTTATCTGAAATCAAAAAACCAAACGGCGTTTTAATCTTCATATTTAAGACTAGCGATTGAACTAGAGTGAATTGTAAATTACAAAAATTGACTTTCTTATACACTTTTGAAAATTACATTCTATTTTTACTCATTTTTTATCAAATTTTTCGCTCGTAGAAAAAAAACTATCGAAGCAATCACGATAATCCTAGTTCAATCGCTGGCTTATAACATATTAAAGATGCTGTATAAATTTCAACAAGATCTGTGCAGTAGTTTCTGAAATATCGTGGTCACCGTTTCGAAAAATGGTGTTTCGAGAAAAACGCGTTTGAAAGTTTGCGCATGTGATTTATACTAAAAGTTTCATCTCACCGTCAATCTGCTATGCCTGGACCATACAATAGGCTTTCCTCTTCTTCTTGGAAGTGCCACTTCTTTGCAACTGCCACAGCAAAACTGAACTAACCGACGCTTCACGGCGTCTCAGTCAATATTCGAAAACATCTGCTTGGCTTTCGGAGCAGCCGGGCGCGCGCTCTGTATACCTGCTCCGTTCCAGGGCCGTAACTTGTGAACCACTTCGAATATCGAAAAATCCTTTGGCACACATTTTCTACACATGTTGTAGATGTGATTTATGAAAAAAAAAAAAATATTTTTTTTCGACCCGAGAAGGTAGAGGACGGCCTTAAAACAATTGAAGGCACAATGGCAAAATTAATTCTTTTATCGGTGTTTACCAGATTTTTAATGAAACAGGTTTAATATATGGAAGATGGCATTTGTTTGCTGGGAAACATCTGCAATATTAAATTTTGTTATATTGTAAAGATTGAGAGATAGAGAGAAAGAAAAAGCGTAGATTTTTTTTTATTAAAAAAATGCACGATTGCGTTGCTCTAATAATTAAGCTTATTAATAAACTAATACGCCAGTATTGTAAAATTAATAATAAGATAATATATAAGAAAAAATAATGAGTTCTTATAACAATTAATACTTATCTAGATGAAATTATACATGTACAGAAATAAAATTATATTAAAAGTAAATTTAATTAAATGTAAAACATAACTAAAGAGATGAATTAAAATAACTTTGACATGGAAATAACAGTCGAAATTTCAGAATATTTCACTTCAATCAACACGTAATTTCGTGAGGCGCGAGACTTGGATTTGAGTCATCTTGCGCGTATGATACAAAACTGATGTATGAATCACCTCACAGATAAAATGGTTTCATGAATCATCTCAGGTCTATGAACTTCTGAATATGCCTAAGGTTTTCGTACCAAAATCTGTTATTTTATTCGCAAATTTTTGAAAAAATTAAGTGCTTGTAAAATCTAATACTAGATGCAATAAAAATAAATGATTTTTTCTACTATTTTGCGCATATACGGGATGACGAGTGGCTCTCGGGCTTCGCGAGTAATTAGTAACTCAAAGGTCCGTGGTTCGATTCCGACCCGGCTTTCATCCCATATACCTCGTTTAAGAGGTGGAAGGCCCATTTTAAATAGGAAGTGACGTTAAGAATTAAAGTTCCAATGGATTAATAATCCGTTTAAGAGTTTAAAAGAATTATTGCATAGTGATAGTGGTCGACGGTAAAAGAGATTGATTGAAATATATATATTGGGATTAGAGTTGTTTGTGTCACATTGCCTTGAGCAAAAGACACCTTAATCTCCCTCAGGACCGAGGGAAATTGAAATAACCCCCCCTCTATAAGTCATCACATCTTTAGAAATGCACTTTGAAAATAAAAAAATTACCTATTTTAACGTCTGTGAATTTAATTTCTTGCGGGTTCTCTAGGAATTCTTCCGTACGTTCAGAATTACCTAGTTGACCATGATTATCTTTTCCCCACGTATATACCTTGTTGTCCTCAGTAACCACCACGAAAAAACTATCGCCGCAAGAAAGGGAAATGACCTTTTTTTTTTACTATTTTGCGTATATATAAGTGCTTCCGTTTTTTATCATTTTATCTTTTCTATAATGGAGTAAAAATGAAAGTTTTTAATCGATCCCCGTAGGGTTACAATTCTCATCCATGACTACCTTTTGGACCAACGTACGGCTTAACGTCTCTTCCCGAAAGACGGAGCAGAGTTTGCTCCGCACAAGAGCCATTCTCGCACGCGGAGGGCGCAGCTTTCGGAAAATAAATTCTATGTTTACGTGCTCAAGTGGACTCGAACCTGGTTTCTCAGATTACAAGTTTGGCGCTCTACCACTAGACCATATTGCCGCCCCTTTATCTTTTCTATATTTTTAATATTTTAATTGTTTAAATTTAATTATTAAGAAAAAAGGTATTTTACTTATCGAGTAATTCAGTTCTTTACGTGCGCACATTCATGTTTAATGCATTGAAGACAACCACGCTGTACACAGGTGTGCAACTTGTTAGAGCTGATTCCACCTGACGTGCAATGCAACGTAAATGCATTAACACGGAACCAGAAACGTGTTTCACATTCGAAGTTTACTTTTGCAGTGTCTAAGGATTATTTACAAGTTTGGCTACACATCGATTCGATGTTCGTATTATCAGCAATGGCCGATCGAGAGTGATCGTGTGAATCCATTACTTTAACGGCGTCTCCGTGTATTTCCACGCAAATGCACGAATCTAGGAACAGTCGATCTTTGTGTCAATACGGAATGCTTTCGTGTTGGTTACATTAAGCTGCTAAATGTGTTTTAACTATCAACACACAGTTGATGAGTTTAGTTTTCCACAGAAACAAATTTCCAGAAAACATGTATAAAAATAATCAATAGATTTGTTCTATTGATTATTTTTATACATATTTCTTTCACTAAATAGCAAATAATTTTCTTCTCTAATAAAAATATTAAATTATTAATTTTTCTTTGTTACATTGATATTATGCCTGCTAAAAATTTAAATGTTTTATTAAGATAGATTTTAATAAATGCGTAAACGTATCTGTTTTTAACAATAGACACATGTCATATTAAGTGTACGCTAATATACTCTATAAGTATACTTTGCAAATAATAGAAAACAAATCATAACTTTTTTTTTCAATTCTTGTAATTTTCGATTATACGTTTAAAAAGACATATTTCAATAAGAACTGCGAATTATGTACGTGTAATTGTTCTTTTGAAAACCGTGAAATTTATTTCATATTTCGCGAGGATTGCGTTATTATAAGAGATGAAATTCTCTGTTGAGAATTCCGACCGTCCCATTTCAGCTCTTCCACCATGGGCACATATTAAAATGATGCCCACGCAAAATATGGTATTAGTGATATTACCTAGGGTCAACGCGCTGTAAAGGGCGTGATGATGTTTAGAATATACAATGTGTTTTGAATACAAGAAAACGTGAATATGCACAGGGATATATATTTGAGCAATGCAAACCAAATGTGAACACGGAAAAACGGATTAGCTACTATAACAAATCTGGTCGTAAATTATGGATAACTAACATTTTTTGCAGGGAGAGCTATATTTTTTGCAGCGAAAGCTATAGTAGCAAAAGGTTTTGCTATTATACTATTGCTAAATTATAGCTCTTGCTTGCAAAAAATGTTATCCATATTTTACGACTAGATTTGCTATAATAGCCAATCCTCTTTTCCCGTGAATATTAAAGCACACACAAATTACGATATATAAAAGAAGGAACACGGAGATTCACAAAATTTATGTAAAAAGAGATGTTGATAATTCATATATAGCTAACTTTGATAACGATAAAGTACATCTGAAAAATTGTTACTGTCATTTATCGTTTATCGGGCTGTTATTTTTACGACGTTATCGATTAATCTTTATACAAATAATTGTATTATATTATTACACATTCGTGTATGTTTTATTTATATGATGTTTTGACGATCACTGGTATGTTCGATATAGGTGTCGTCAACAGAGGAGATTCATTTAGGAGAAGAAGATCGAGATCGAATTCTCTGGCGCCTGTCGATCAGGAGAACGAGGAACGACGACTGCCGCCCAAGGAAGTAGCTTCACACACCGTCGCTATGTTAGGTACAAGGGGAGTTGGAAAAACCGCCCTCATCAGTCAGTTTATGACCAGCGAATGTATAAATGCCTACGATAGACAAAGAGGTGAGTCTTACATCCTGTCACGCTGTAGTATGATGTTTTACAGTACGATATATTGTAAAAATCGTGAAGAAAACGCGATTTTAAATAAGAAGAAGTCACTTCTTTATTGTAACATTATTTTTTGTTGTTAGTTAATACTCTCTAAAAAAATAATATCCAGATGTTATTTTCAACAATTTATAAAAATAAACACGTTACAATCATGTTCAATGAAAAGATTTTAATAATAGTGTGCATGTTATAAATATTCTAGAGTCTTGAAATCGATTTTTTTTAATAAAAAAGCCTAACCAATTTAATTTAAAGCATTTACGAATTTTTCTGAAATATATGTGTTCTCTGATTGTTAATAAACAACGAAGTCTTACTTATTATTCAATATTAAGTAAATTTTACTTTGATTGGATATTTTAAATGTTAGTTGGTAAAATGCTTAAAACTCATTAAAAAGATATAAAGATATGCCTTATATTTTTTTTCAACAAAATCTTTGGTAAGGAAAAAATAATCTCGAACCGCAAATGAAAAAAAGTTATAAAAACCTATGGCACATTTAGCGAGAAGTTTCCGGTTTCCGTTATATTATTATTTCGGTCAGATTTCTGAAAAAATTACGATTGATTCCTTCGATAAATGAAAGCACAATGCGGTAAGAAATATGTAAACATAATCTTGTTCGAAAGCACCCAGTACGTCTGTTAATAGAATATTTTATTGCCACGTCGTGTAAACGTGACTATCACGTGGAAACGGTTGCAGAGAGGAAATTGACGGACATTTCTTCATCGATCCTATGGCAAATAATCTTTATGGCAACTTTCAACGGTTTATACTTCGTACCCAGCACGATCGTCTCGTAATATCGCGTGAGTTTACGCGACGGTGTGTATTTCGATTGCGCGCCCGGTGAAAGACGGCATCAGGCTCCGCCTGAAAAAGACGTGGTTTCCGGCTTCTTAAGCTCTTGTGATATGCGCTATTCTCTCCGAATAAGTAGGGGTTGAACGGTATACTTAACAAGTAAACGGTATACAATATCTTTTTTCCCCTTGTTTCCATTTCATAGAACAATGTGATTTTTCTTATTCAAGATTATGAGATATAGGAGTAGCGAATACTCATAAACCGAATACGGAATAGTACTGCAGTAATGTTAACACAATTTAAATATAGAGCAAGGAAAAGTGAGAAATATAATAATATATGTAAAACTATAAAATATATATATATAAGTAATAGAAAATACAACGTACTTGAATACAAAAATATTTGTCTTTTACTAAAATATATAATAATATTTATTATTTTATTATTTAAAAATTAAACTATTGCGACAAGTAAAATGCATATAAATTGGACGTAAATATATAACAAGCAATATATTTAAATTTTTTAATATACAGTGCAAGCTTGCAGTGATGTAATTTGCTTGCCTAATCAAAAGCAACTTCTAAAATATCTTAAATCTAATATACGGGGCGTTATTGAATTGCTCGGTGAATACTTTTTGCAGGCGAATTCTTTGAACAAATTAAAATAAATATTTCTTTAGCAAACATTTCATGGCGCTGGGTTTATTTCTCGCGTCCCTCTTAATCTTTAATATCAGATATATTTTAATAACTCAGTCATAAAGTAAAATTCCGTTAAAGTAACATTGACAAAAAATTTACCTCAAATTAAATGGAAAATTTTATAACTGTATCTCGTTTATGAAAAATCTTGCGCTATTAATCACTTCATCCTCACAATTCTTTTTTTTTTTTTAACGCATGGTTTTACCGCATAAAAGCCCTCGAATCGTGAGTATCGTTTTATAAAAACGCTGCTCGTCACCTGGTATCGATTACTAAAGTGTCAGTGATATCTCGCGTAATATAAAATTTGCATCTAGGTCGAGGACCGTATGCCATCTCGACGACGATGTGAATTATCGTCATCCTGCCATTCTGCCAACCGTCCATCTTTGCGATGCCCACCTGTTAAAACAGACGCGACTTTCTCATCGTTCACGTGTCATTCTTAATTACCATATTTTTCCACTAATTTTACTCATGCAAGATGACTATATTTCGATCTTCGTTAAATAACGTTGATTAAAAAAAAAAAATTTTGCTTATTAAAAAATGTAGTTACATATTATTTCTTATTACGTCATGTCTTACATCAAATATATAACTGAGCAAGACAAGTAATTAAGTAATGTCATCTCAATAAACTTTTTTGCTTACCTGTTCCCTTCTACCTTCTAGTAAATTTGATTTAACGTTTGCTTTATAAATCGTAATTAATCATGCAAAATTTCTCGAGCTGCTTGTTTTCTCTCGCAGCTCCTGCTCCATCTCATTGAAAAACTTCCTCACGGCTCTTTCATTGGTGCTAAAGTATGATAAGCGAGACGGGCTAGGCATTGTTTCAGTTGGACACATTCAATCCGCGTTCGGCGACGTCACCCGGCGCTATTACGATCGATATTCGTGCGAGCTATCAAACAATGGGGCTTGCTCTCGCGCATGGTAGAAAAAATCTGTGCCCTGTATTCCTTCTCTTCCTCTCCTCCTCTTTCTCTCTCTCTCTCTCTCTCTCTCTCTCTCTCTCTCTCTCTTTCTTCCTCACTCGTGCTTTTTTTATATATCCCAATGTAATGGAATTTTCTATTTATGTCTAGTTCGCGCAGGCAAGCGGCTTTCGCGGAGATAATGGTTTCGTATAACGATAACGAGAGCCCCGGTGTAAACCCTCGCAACACTTCTTGCGCGAAACATTTTGCACATCGTTACCAAACGTATAAAGCTAGAATATGAAACAAACATATTCCATTACGGCAATAACAGAGCTTCTATATAATTTAAAGAAGAGATGGAATTTTTAATGTTAATTAAATCACATGAAATCCTGTTTGCGAACTAATGAAACATTAAAAGTGGACGCGATATTTTTCTCCGTCGTGAAGAATAAGTTCGGGAACAAAACACAGTGACTCGTGCCAAATCCTATGGAATTATCAAGAAATAAATATTGCTTCTGCTGGCGTGCTCCAATTTATGAAAATGTTAACAACTTTAACTCACTTCCTTGCATATTTTTGTTGCTTTCGTCAGACGGTGATTCTTCCTATTGTATATACAGTTACTCTGCATTTTTCCTTGTTCTCTGATCTTTTTGCAGATGTTATTACAAAGTTTCTTCTCGTTTCTTCGTGATCGATGTCAATCGACAGCCCATAAATCTTATTTATTTCGCGATTCTTTTTCGTGCGTGGATTATCAATAAAATTGATCTAAAAAGAAATAAATAAAGTATTAGTATAACTCGATCTTAGTTTTCAGCAAGTAGTCATAAAATGTGTAATTATAAGCATTAACAATGTGAATAACTTATTAACTTTAAGAAGAATAAATAAAGTACAAATCACACAATGATTGACTTTTGGCTGTTTTTCGCAAGAAAAAAGCACGCCTTTTTGAGTTTTGATTTTTTTCTCTTAAAATCTTTCTTTTTAGAATAATTATTCAATTTCTAATCTAAATACAATCTCTCTCTCTCTTTCTCTCTCACTTTTATAAGAAAAAATTTTTTTTCTTAAAATAAAATATATTGTCTCAAGAAAACAATTTGTCTACCCATTATTAATTATACGTAATATTATATTCCATCAACATTTTTTAGTTGATTATCCTTATTATTGACGTAATTTGTTTAATAATTTAATCGTGACACTCACACACACAATTATCTCTATATGTACATTTATCGAATTTTGTCATTGCTAGCACGTCGATGAACCTGTTCTCGCTTATTAACCTTATAACCATCAACCATCGTTCTTTTAATAATGTTCCTCAACGTTGCAATATAAATTATGCGATATAAATGAAAATGTAATTTATATAATATGGGAACATGTTTTGCGCGTTATGCGCTCCGAGTTCATCCTGTATTTTAAAGTGCATTAGCGCGCAAGTACGTTTTAATCACTGGGATTATAATTATGTTTAGAGCGACAAATCGTGCATGCATATGGATTACGTTCACATTATAGCACAGATACATAATGGTGTCATAATAACTCAATGAGCCCATCAGTTGCGCGTACGCGTACAGTTTTGTGACATTCTGCAATTTATCTCAAAATCTTAGGCACATTAGTATTCATTACATTATCTCTGTTTCGTAATTAACTACCTGAAATTCATAAAAACGTATTTCATTTATCTCAATTATGTATTCATTAATAATTAATAATGATAAATAATTATGTTAACACATTAATACAGCAGGGTTGTACGTTTCGAATTACGTCTTAATTTGATTTAATTATTATTTATACTATCGGGATTGCTACATAAATTATACATTTTAGGATTAAATAACTAATGATTGTAAACCGCTGCTGATAAATTTTTATTACTATATTCCAGGAAAGAGATAAAATTTTTTTATTTACAATCTATTTGTTTTATAAGTATTATTTATAATATTTACGAAAGTTTACCGATGTTATATGTTTACTTTTGTAAACATAGTCGGGATTTGCGTAAAAACGGATGGTTTGCGAAAGTGAGTTCGAGCAAAATGGAGCGGAAATCAGTTCCACGATCAATTACGCAAAAAGCTTCACGGCTAAGCTTTTGCGGAAGATTCATGAACGACGAAAAGGTCAATTAAACCGTTATGCGAGATGATTAATGATTGTTATAATTGTATTCAGACCATTTGATAATAAAATGGAAAAGGATATTGTACCTTTGATGGAACAAATTTTTCAGACTTTAACAAAGAAATGAGACTGACATTTAAAGTGACAAAGTGATTAAAAAATTTATTATCTTTTTTAAAATATGACATAACTTAGAGGAATGTCGAATGCATTGAATGAAAAAGAATAAATTTTTCAATTTGTATTTAAATAATTGAAATTTATGCAAAATCGTACTTTTCATTCAGTTTATTACTCATTTTTTAATTAAGTTTACTCAATTTACATGCCTGGTAAATCTGTATATTTTCTACACTGTGTAATTTTTTTTTAACTTATCGGAATATGAAAATTGATAAAACAAATTAAATGTAAAATTTTTCAATTTTTTTGAAAAATACGTTTGAAATTTATGAAAATAAATGTTTAATACCATTAATGTTGTGTGTTAATAAAAATGTGCTAACGCGCTTGAAAGAAACTTTTCGCTATAGATATCAACTAACGCCAGAATTTCCACGAAAATTTTAATATTCTCTTGTCAGATGATTTTACAAACGATAAAATTATTTTTTAATACAATGCAAAGTCTTTCCAAATAAATTACTGTATAATCTTATATATGACAGAGTAGATTTTCAAATGTATAATATGCCTGACATTTTTATCGAAATCGTTGAACGTGGGCAGAATCTGCATTCTTCCAAAATAAATTGAGCAAAAGGAAACGGTATAATTAAAACGACAAACGACAGGGAAAATAGAGGCAAAAATAGTCTTACGAGTCCGCCCACAGTCAGGTTCAAAATTTCTGTATACGCGATTCTATTCCAGTCACACTCCATATCGTTGCGTTTCGTGTGGATTAAGATTAGCCACGATCGAAATTGAATCGAAAGCCGACGCGAGCAAAAAGAATTTAGGCTGATGTCAAGTTTCGTGCGATAATTTTGCTGCAAATTGAGATCGAGGCCAAGAGGCTACTCTCTGCGCGAAAGAGAAAAGAAGAGAACGAGTGCTGTATTTTTTAATAAACATTTCTCTCTTCCGTACTTTAATTAATTGCTTATAAAAATTATGAAACATTATAATATATAATATTTAATATTGCTATAAAACTAAAAATACATCTGTATCTGATAATAAGTATGCAAATCACATCTATTAAAATTAGATATTATATATTCTTATTTCTTATTTGTTTCATCATTTTTTATCGATGCTTACAGTCGTCCGAATTTCAATAAAAAATTATAAAAATCTAGTAAATCTTTTTGTTAATAACAAAATATAAAAAATAATATATATTGATCTTGAATTAAATCTATATTGCAAAAGAAGTCTACGTTATGCACGTTGATACAAACCAGTTTTCTGCTTTATATTTTAATTATTTTCGTAATCGCTGTAAAGCAGTGTAGAGACAACTTAATGTACATTATTGCGATCAAAATAGCGCAAGTTATTTTCTTAAAGAATTTCTGAAGTTGGTTCGGTATATTTTCTTTACGTAAAATTGTCAATTTAAAAAAAAAAAAAGTTTCTACAATTTACATTTTCGCCACAGCTCCCTTCACAGTTTTATGGTCTACTATATCATTCGACTATATATTTTACTTCGTGTGCGCACAAAGCATTTTGTACAGTCGGAGCTGCTACAATCGCGACGTACTTCGTGACTTCGCGCGGAAAAGGGAGCAGCGACGCTCGCGTCGAGTGTGTGCGAGTCGATGGAATACGTCCGCCTCGAAAAGCAAACGAAACGATTTCCACGAAGGTATAAAAAAGAAAAGTGCAGGAACAAGCCGCTCGGAAATAGCCGCGGTTAATTTTGCGTTCGCTCCGTGCTATAAGCGTACATCATAGAGAGTTCGCGTCTGTTCATCGTCTGTTCTCCTTCTCGCTCTTGCGTTGAGTCTCTTTTCTTCTCCTTTCTTCTATGTTTTTCCTTTTTTTCCCCTTAGTTTACTATTTCTTAAAAAATACACTGCTGTGGTTTCGCCGAATTTATGGCGGAAATTGCGGGTGTTGCAATATTGATAGATCCGGCAGGTGTATTGATGATAGGTACTTGTGATATTTCCGAATTCCTTTGCATATATATTAATACGTGAAATTTTTATAGGTATATATTCATGTTAAATTTGTAAATTAATTGTCTGTAATATAGTTGTAATAATTACGGTTTATTAATAATTGCACCAGATATTCTATTAGATGCTACATAAATAATAAACAGCATGAATTGATATTTCGGAACTAGAAAAAAAATGTTTAAGAAATGGTTAAAAAAAATATTTTAAATAACGTAACAGGATAAATAATTGAGATTGAAATACTATTGCAATAAATTAAATTATTTAAAGCCTCGTGCAACATGATATTTACAGATAAAATTTGTGGTCAAAACGTAAAATTTGTTGTAAATAAAGCTTGATTACTTTTCGATGAAAGGTATTGTTTCTATTAAATTTCATGTAAATCAAATGTGTGTGATCGCATATTCAATATCCAACAGTTTTTTATCTGTATAAAAATTGCGGATAGAGAATTTTTTATTGACCAAACGGGCGTTTTTGTGCGGTTAAAATTATAAAAACGTGAATGTAAATCCTTTTGAGCGTTTGAAAGATCAATAATTTGTACCGAGGGAAATGAAAATTGCGGCATGCGCTTGCGCTGGTGGAATTCAATTCACCAATTTCCACGATTATTATTCGCATTTCGGCGATCTTCCAACCCCAAAATGTCAGTCCCCTTTTGAATGCACGATATTCCCGTCATCGGCTATCAATCGAACTTGTTCCTGAGCGTTAATTACGTTATGTCCCGCACGCGCGGTTTTATTGAGATAATTATCTCGTGAAAAATATGTCTTCGTTGAAAAGCGAATCAGCGTTTAAATCACAACTATTATGTGCCTCGGAAAAATATTATGTTCATTATAATATCAATACTGCATTTTACGTCAAATATTCCGTACAGAATCGCCGTACTTTCGTGTTATTATTTGAAAATTGACAATCTTCCTCGCGATGTGATTATTCAAATTACATGCGAGTTTGTTTTTTTAGTAGTATTTTAAGTTTAGTAAATCTGTAACAATGTTTTTTCTCGTTTCTCTGCTTTCTATAATTGGATAAGATAGAAGAAGCAACTAGTGTGTTGTAGACATCTTCTTCCACGTTCACTTGTTAGCGTGTCTTTATGTTCGAATGATCGAAAAACGTATCTCTCCAGTTCCTCTTTCTCTCTTTCTCTCGTGTTTCCGCGAAACTCTGTACACATCCGTCAACTCTACGTGTCTGACCGTTAACCTCCATTTTCTGGCAACAGTCAAGCATGCGAAACGCAACGTTGTAAATTTACGGATACATTTCAAAGAATATCTCGCGACTCCGAAAATTTATCGCGGAATGTTGTGAAAACAGAGTGTTGCAAGACAAAGCTGTACCAGCGTTCGAAGAGCACGAAAATTTGAATCGCGTGTTCCTCAATAGTAGATAATTATTTTGAAAGAATTTTTATTTAAATATTAGATATTTGAAAATATATTTTTCTTAACCAATTTTGTTTTACTTTTACATTTCTTTCTATTTCCATCACCATTTCACTAAAGAATCAATATTTATTAATTATAAATGAATAGAATATATTTTGTTCATCTATATATACGCTGACTGCAGAAAAATTGCAAATTTAAAAATTGTTTATTTATTAAATGTTATTGGAATGATTTTTTGTTTTACTGAACAAAATAATATATTGTTTCGAATGTGTATAGAAACATATAACAAGTTGGAAATAAAGAAGGGAAGAGAATAAAATCCTGAAAACGTTGCAAACAACATATCTCACCTACAAGCTGATGCGAGTTAGATATGCATTAAGCGATTTAATTAAAGTTTTCTCTTTGTTCAAATACTAACATACACAATACGATGCTATAATAATAACATATTTCAATTTATGTGATGAAAATTAAATAATTATTTAGTTCTCTTAATTCTGCGGACAAGCAAAATATACGCTTTCTACATTTCAATATATGCATGTACCGTTCGTATGCATATACATATTCTTGTACTAATTTTTATAATTTATACTTTTTATAAATGTGAAAAATAATTTTTATATTTGATACAATTTTTTATATAGTCAGATCATTTATAAATAGTTTTATTTTAATTGCAATTTAACATTAAAAATTTTTGAAACAAGAAGATGAAATATAAGTTTGAAGATTTATGCGATTGTATAGTATTTACTGTCCCTTGCTCTATGCTTTTGGCGCCCATGCTGGCAACGTTATTTATGACACCCGTCAGCAGCTGCGGAACTGCATCTCTATCTCTAGAGAAGCGAGAGCCGTTCAGCCGAAAAAAATTGGTTAGGACAACGACACCCGAACGATTCTCTGACGTCACGGGCGATATTTCGTTAGCGGGCTAAAATCAATCGACAACGCTCTGGACAGGCGGTAGATCCGTAGATCCGCATTTAGAGCCAAAAGATTACGTCGGTTCTCTCTCGCGTCATTTGCGAGAACGTTTCCTTGCTCTAATAGTTTCTCGCTCGCGCGCGAAATAGATTTATTTGTGGCGTTGATTATTTTTTCATCGTCACATTTATTTCAAAAAAAAAAAAAAAAACCGAAAGAGATAAATGAGTTGACGAATCGTGAGATAGTTCTGTCTTTCTTTTTTACTTTTTATCTGTATTATGGTTGAAAAGAAAGTGCGTAAAGATGCGGGAGATAAAGAGAGTATTTAGTAATTTAAGTATACGATGCATTCTAATATTACTATATTATAACACACACAAGACAATAAAATTAAAATTAATTTTATTATTTATTTAAAAATCTAATAGAGAAAGAAAGAGAATTTATATTACTAAATTATTTATAGAAAAAAAATAATATAGAGTGTTGCTATACACAAGTTCTTTTCGTGTGGAAATATATATTATAGAGAGAACCTACAGTTTTAAAAGAGCATTTTTTATGGCGATATTATGTTCTATATATATCTGTATCTTCGTTAAGACATTCTAGAATGTTAAATCCACTATAAAAGTTCTTTCTGAAAGATATATACTCAAAGGTCTTCATTTTCTATTTTTTATTCTTATTACAGACGTGCCGAGCGAGCAGTCTGTTTTTGTGATGCTGAATGGTGAAGAAAGCGAGCTTAAATTTTTAAACATCACTAATCTCAAGGTAAGGGAAAAGTTCCGTTCTTTTATATATTATATAATGTTATAAAGCGCAACGTGTCAAGCAAATTTTCGTTTATCTAATCTTTATATATTTTATTAAAATAAGCGAATAGAATTTTAATTTTTTTTTTAAAGTTAATAAATTTCACGCAGACCGAATTGGAAAAAATGCCATTGCCAGACGCTTTCGTCGTAATGTATTCGGTGATCGACAAGGCGTCCTTTCAAAGGGCTGAGGAATATCTCGCTCGACTTCACGATCAAGATCTTCTTCGTGGTAGACCGGCTATTCTGGTCGGGAACAAGGTCGATTTGGTTCGTTCCAGAGTGGTTTCGCCCCAGGGTAAGAGAGAGGCGGAACATCTTTCTTTTTTACACATACATTTTTTCACATACATGGTTAGGTTTTGTGACACTATAAAACTGAACGTTCTCACATGATATGGTACATCAGGCAAATTCTAAAATAAAAATAAGATTAGACCGTATCTATGTGTGTGTGTATGTGTAGGTGCATGTGTATCGCTTATTTTTCAGTTAATCTTTTTATAAATACAAAATTTACATGAATTTTATGTTGTAAAAGAAAATTTTATATTTTATTATTAAAAAATGACATTCTATGTTCAAGAAATATATTTATAAAATTTCACCTCTTAACTTATCTATTTCGAAAAAAACAAGGATTTTTTAAGTCTTCTATTATCGTATTTTTATTAAAGATAATAGAGAACTTAAACGATAATAATTTAAACACTTCACCATTTCAATTGTAATACTTCATCCCAAATTTCCGGACTGTGCATTGTAGATGGAAAGTGCTTGGCATGTACCTACCGTGCGAAGTTCATTGAAGTGTCGGTGGGCATCAATCACAACGTCGACGAGCTTCTGGTTGGCATACTCAACCAGATCCGTTTAAAGGTGGTCCAGGGTAACCAGGAGCACCGAAACAGCGGTGGCAGCGAGGGTAGCGCTCATTGGTACAAATCCAGAGGCGTCGTGCGCGCCAGCATGAAAGCCAGGCAGATGCTGACTTGGCTCTTCGGCAAGGAAGATAGTAAATTCAAGAATTGCGAGAACCTCCATGTACTTTAAGTCACTGCGATAAAAAAGAAATCGCAGTCGGGCTGCCCGACTACTGTTTTATTAGTACGTAAGTACGACATGACTCAAGGAATCCCTTTCCCGACGGAAACTTTATTAGAATTCGAGAGACTTTTGAGAGAATTTCCGCGCGTCGGGAAAGGATCGCGAGAATGTAGTCTGAATGCGCGAAACTGGATGCATCTTTGAGTTAACAATATGTAGTAGCTTAAAGTTTTTAGAATCAAACGTTAAGTATTCGCTATTGATAGTGTTTACGAGAGAGTATCTCGTAATCCTATGGGAAAAGGCGAATATTTGGTCCGTGGACCAAAATGGATACAATTAGCATCGGGTTAACAAAGTGCCAATTAGCGAAAATTATAACGCGCACCGCGCGCACGGTATCTGGGGAGGGGAAAATGTCGCTCGATTCCACGCTCGTTTAACTATAGAATTACCTCGTGAGAAATGCAAGTGATTAACCCTTTCAGGCTCAGGTGTGACTGAGCGTTGCTTTTCAGTAACTTTCTCATAAACTTCGTCCTCCTTTCTTTTGAAAGATTAAGTATAGCGCTATTGAATTATTCGTTAATGTCTTTCACTCAAGCAATGCTGGATATTCAAATCACTCGTGACAAATTATATGTAATTTTATATATATAATAATTTAGAATTGAAATTAATGTTCTGACAATTTCCGTTACACATTTCTCGTTGCTTGTTTTATCTTATATTATTTTTCGTTATATAGCATTCTACACTTGTTAAAGAGAAAGCTCTAGCAAAATAATTTAGCATATTATACGTCGCGCATTTTCAATTTTATATGTAATTATGAGTGGTGCTGAATCTGGCGGCCCTTAATAACGCAATCAAAAGTTCAAATCAATCATGACGATGAGGAATATGGACTAAAACTGGACCATGGCGCGAATTAATCGCCCTTAAGTTTACGATCTTACTGTACGATAAAATCAATTAATCTTCTGATTTAATATACACGTATATAAGAAACTTACGTGTATACTCGTGCAAGCATGTTCTATATAAACATATCCAACGTGTACATCCCTCTAGTCCCTCCATTGACGAGTGTTGATTCTACTACATGGTGTTGCAAACAAAATACCGTCGCTATTCTCGCCTCGCTAAATTGGCTTGCATCGCTAGTGCCATTAATTTCTCGCGTACCAATAACAGGCTTTTCGCGGCTCGTTATTGTGTGTATAAGGCCAACTTGTGCAATATGCTAATGTTACTTGACATTAAGTTGTACATAAAAGTCATGAGGTTACTTTGCTATCTAACAGTGTTTGTTACGGTTAGAAAACATATAGTGTAAAGCTGCCTATATATGTTGCTAAAATGTTTCCTACGTCATTGAGCGAATCTATATACATATATGTCGCGTGCGTGCGTGCATAATTTTTACCATCTATATCTCAAGATAGATAATTACGTCGATTACGTATTTCAATTCCAGATACGTTAAACGTTATTGTCAACCGCGTAATTAAGTAACTTTTATTTAGCGCGGTTTGAGGTCTGACTCTATAAAAATTCTTTAATCGAATTATTCTATTAATTATTTTGTAATCCGTTATTTTGTACCGATATGTGTGATACCAATATTGATATAAACATAATTTACGCGGCATTTTGTGTGCAATATTCTGCCGCAGTGGAAATGAAATCTATAGCATTGCGTGTTTTCCTCGCACGCGCCGTGAGAGAATGGGTACAGCGTGTGTATCCAGAAAACTATAGTCTTCTGAAGAGAGAGAGAGATATCCTTTTTCGAATCTTTAAGGAAAGTGTCTAATAAAAGCTGTCTATTTTCTGCGATCTCTATGCCTGTGTATCCAAATTATACGAATGTAGCGTAAAATCCGAGTGCATAGAATCCTCTGTACACCTACGTGACGGGAACAATGCGCGAATGACGTGCAAATTTGCCCTCCTCGTGTGAACCTTATTTGTCCCTAGACTGTGTATACAAGAAATTAACGTTTCGGATTGCAGTAGTACCTAAATTATGGACTTCCTTTCTCTTGTTACATGAAATATATTTCAAAAAATGTTTTTGACTCTTAACGATCCAAATAGAACTCAACAAGTTTCTTCCGGCATTCTTCGTTATCGTCGTTATCATCGTCATGCAATTAATTCGATCGCATTAGCGTGAAATGCGAGTTGTGACGAACACGCTGTGTGAATTTTGAGTTTAAGGATTTATCCCGAAATGTTTCTCTCAGCCGAGGAACCGAAGATTTTTACCAAGTGCCTTTGCGTATTTTTGTAATTTAAGCTATAACTCAGTGTAAGCCCCATGAGTATCGCACTGTATAATCTATTATTATACATATATTATCGATATATTTATTTGTTGTTAATTCATTATGTTACCTGCGAGATCGCCGTATTGTATACGCTCTCGGTGGCATAACTTTTCTTCTCCAAAAAATATAGGGATTATCAGGCTAGCTCTTATCTTAAAACTCATTAAAACGCCAAAGTGATAAGTTTACTTTTTATCTAATTAAAGACTTCATATTTAAAGTTACGCCACCGGTGAATATCCTTGTTTATTCGTTCCATTAGTATCTCCCGAAAGCTATGAATGTAATTTAGTTATTGAAGTGTTATTGTGTCTGCTCGCTGTAATATGTGACGTGACAATACTGCCAGTTCTTTGATTAATAAAATGCTGAAAAAAAATTTTTGCTTTATAGTCCGACATTATAATATAGGCAAGAGTTTTTTCTGTTTCATTACGATACGTAAAAATTTTCACGTAATGCATGAATTTACATATTCAACGATGCATGCAGTTGTCAATATATATATACATATATGTATGTATATATGTATATGAATGTAAAGTTTAGATTAATAAACGTGAGGATCTATATATATAATAAACTCGTATATATAATACAAGTTTATTAATGAAAACTTTAAATTTATAAACTAAATTATTAAGATATTTTATAGAAAATATTATTTTAAAAAAGTTAAAACAAATACTAATTTTATTTCGATTTATTTCGAAGAAGAAGCGACAGCAAAGCTGCTTATGAATTTGTAATGACATTAATATCAGTATTTGCAATTGTAGATTTGACTATAAATGATAAAAAAATCTAGTAATCTGTAGATCCAGCAACATGCAAGCTGCTTTCATTGTTCTCGCAATAGTTATTAACATATTGCTCCTTCAAATACGCTTTATATAGGAATCAACGCGCGTCATCGTTTATCGATCGCACGCCCGGCGTGTGTTTTTTCGGATCCTATTTGTGTTTCTTTTCTAAACCATTATTTATCATAAATCATTAGCATTGAGACACTTGGTTAACAAATACTCGCTCCAGACGCATGCGCTTTATGCATCGATTATTTTGCTTGGTGCCAGATATTACAAACGTCTGGCCATGGCAGATTGCCACGCAACCAAGGAAAACAAGTAGTACCAAGTACTACGGTTCTTGTAACCTTAGATGCACGTGTACGTGACAATGTACGAGGAGCTGCGATGAAGAACATAAAATATTGGATCAATCGCTGATTTTTACTATAACGGTTCAATTAAAAATATGGAAAATTAAACGCTCGTATTGTCGCATTCTTAATAATTACATATATACAAGGTAGTTATGTATATTTATACGCAAGAGATAAAATAATACATTAGCGCACATTATGTAGAATAGCTGCATATGTCTCTGTTTGACGATTAAATGCAATTTTTTCATTCGTTCATTATTTGCCAATGCATGTAAATACATTGTCTCTAACACATTGCTTAACGATATATTTAATTTTGTTAGTTAATGTGATGAAGCGTTGATAATTGAATTCCGAGGAAGTTCGGATACTGTTGAAACTGTATTTTCAGCGTTAATTATTGTAGAGCAATTGTTGCTGCTTTACGATGCTGCTTTGGTCATGAACGTAATTAACTAATACAATATTTTTCCGCGCTATATTAATTATGTATTTTTGTATATACATATACATTAAGCGTATTACACATTTTATAATATATTATTTATCTCTTTATATTAAAATATTAGATGTGTATGCGTATATATGTGTGTGTTGTTCGATATTTTATAATACTTAAAATGAATGTAACAAGTAAAAAAATGTTAGATTTTTTGGAAATCTTTATCGATGGTGAGAAGATATATTATTACGACCCATTCATGGCATCTGCAAAGCCAACTACATGCAAAGAAGCTATACGGCGATGGGAGGAAGAGAATCAACAAAATGCAGCTACGGCGACGGAAGTAATCTTAAGCTTTCAGTGGCCGCCAATAGAGAAGATGGACAATGCGCTAGCAGCTTTGGTGAATTGTGAAAAGCTTTCCCTATCGACAAATATGATTGAAAAGGTTGCAGGTAAAAATTTAATGCATTACAAAATTACGAAAAAAATTTCAAGTGTCAGGATAACTCATGGAATAATAAGTGTCGCATGAATTTTTACGACACGATACGATACGATTTTCTTGTTGAAATAATTATTGCTGTTGCTTCTAATAAATAATTATGTAATAAATTAATGCATCTCTAAAATGCGATATATTTTTGACGGATTTCAGAAGTATGAGCATACATGTTTTTACAAAAACAAAAATTTTTTAGAATTATTTTTTTTAATATTTCTCTGCTGAGTGTTATCTTAGATTGATTAATCAGCGATTCATGAATTAATCGATTTATGTAAATCACGATTTTAGATGCCGCATCAGAAATTATGCACATTCGTACTCGTGATGTTTATCGAATGCGTAATGCATAGGCAAGCGTGTGACTGTCTCGCGACACATCACGATGTAAATGTGATTAGAAATTTCACGTTGTTACGAATGGACCGTGCAAGAACGCGCTTTAATGTCTTCATTTGTTGTGCAGTTTGCTTGTAATAACAAACATTACTGTCCATTATAATTTCATGCGACAATTATTCGATCGTTTAAGTCACGACATGCTTTATCGAAATACGTTAAATTGATATACTATATTTTTGTTACTTAAATTACATATTCTTTAAAATTCTTTATTAATAATTGTTACCATATAACACGCGCGACATTTATTATTAATATATAATAAATTGTAATTCTAGCAAAATTATGATGCGATAGAAGTATATAATGTTGCATGCAAATATAAATTAACTTTGTTAAATATGTTTTGCTTTTTTCGTAGGCGTTGGGTCTCTGAAGAATTTAAAAATTCTGTCATTAGGTCGTAATTTAATCAAAGGCTTCGCCGGTCTTGAACCATTAAGCGACACTCTCGAGGAGCTTTGGATTTCTTACAATTGTATTGAGAAGATGAAGGGCATCCAGGCGATGAGAAATCTTCGGGTACTTTATATGTCTAATAACTTGGTGCGAGAGTGGAACGAATTCGTGAGGCTACAAGAGCTTGCAAATCTTCGAGATTTAGTTTACGTCGGTAATCCGTTGTATGAAAGTCTCGAGGTATTTATTACATTAATGTATTTTTTAATAAATATTGTACAAAACGTAAAATATTCTTTTTGTACATAACGTTTTAAAGAAAAAAAAATTACCTTTCAAAATATTTTAAAATATTATACCCTAGAGAAATATTTATATACAAAATAGTAAAATGGATACAATTAGATGTATATATATTTTGTAATAAGTTTAAATAGATTTAAATATTATTAAAAATATTATTAAGAAATTTTCTAAATGTTCAAAATTTGAAATGTTTTATAATTTTTGTATACTTATATTTTGTAGGTAGAGCAATGGAGAGTCGAGGTTGCACGACGTTTGCCAAATTTGGAGAAACTTGATGGTGACCCTATAATACGAACAGAAGAAAATCCAATTCAATTAAACAAAACTGATTCGTCAAACAATTTGCTTGATCAAGAAGCTAGCTAATATTTTAAATATTTTTATAACAAAATATATAAAATTTGAGTCTATTAAATCTAAATTATATATATTTCTACAAATTAAAGATGAGATTTTTTAAATCTAAATATTTTCAAACCAGATTGATAGAGGCAATTCGAATGTTTATATCTCTCGATCCTCGAGACTTGAAAACTTTGAAATATTTGCATTCTGGAATCCAGCTTATTTTTTAAATCTGTAAATAAAATAAATAATTATTATTTTTGCATTAAATAAAAAAGTAATCTTTTGTTTGTATAAAGAATTTAGCTATGTGAGTTGAGTAACGAATACAGAATTAACAATGTTAACATTATATAACAAAATAACATTAACAGTAAATTAAACATTTTTGACTGTAATGTCTAAGTATTACATAACATTGACATTTCCTAATTAACAATATGGTCATAAACTTGTGGTCAATCAGAAAAGATTATTAATCACTTAAACATTTATGTTAATTTATTTGTCTCACGATACAAGATAGATTGTACATACCTTTTGGGTAGTTGAAAAAAGTTGGAAAAGCAAATAGTAGCTAGAGTTTGATTGGATTCGATGCAAGAAATATATTGAGAATCAAACAGACGAATCTTACTCTTCGTAATCGTTTTCTTTTCTCTGTTATTGTTCGCTTTTATTATACAAGACGTGCAAAATATTAAGGTGTAATACGCGGAGCGCTCGTTTGTATAATTATTGTATTTTCCTTTTTTTGTATAATTACGTAACGAAGTGATACGTGCATTAGAAAAATTGACATATGTGCGTTTGAATTCTTTCTCTTTCATCTCTGTCTGTCCTTACTCCTCGCTTTTTTGCACGTTTAATTGGTCTACATTCAAATTTTGATATACCAATAATGGTATACCAATAATGTAACGTAAATCCGCGACTTACTTTATATTAACATACATTATATGCTATGTATTCTAAATTATTCATGCAAATTATTAGATACGCAAATAATTATTAAATTTTGTTGGCATATTTAGTGAGCGCATTGTTCTTATACAATTTGTTTTGCTCTCCAATGCCCGTTTTCACCAATGTCGTTTAACTTGAACCTTAGTTGAATTCACTCTTTGTTTCTAAGTGCCCATCTACAATAGGTGTTTTAAGCCCTAAGCCTTAAGAAATTGTTCAATTACAGTTGAATTTGAGAAGAATAATTGACTGTGATTGGTCAATTTCTTAGGGCTTAGGGCTCAAAACACCTATTGTAGACGGGCATTAAAGGAGACTGTTAGGGCCAAAGCACATAACATGGAGTAGCGATATACGACGGTCGTAGTCCGCGACCTGACAAATCAGGATACGCCAAAGCTTGTGCGTTACTTAATTACGTCCGCGACTACTACTAATGTCATATGTACTTTGGCCCTTAAAAAGAGACAAAGAGTGAATTGAACTAACATGCAAGTTAAACGACGTTGGTGAAAAGGGACATAAATGTGATTAAAATTTGACTCATTAAACAAGATAAAGAAAATATAATTAAAGGTCAAGCTCGTGTGTGTCAAATAATAAATAGGTTGCCGGCCAATAACGAGCAATGTTAGACGTTAAAATTTCAAAATTTATTAATGTAACATTACAAATGGTACGTTTCGGCAACACTGTGCCTTCCTCAGCCAATTTTAACAATTAATTGAAATGCCACGAATCATGTGTCAAGAGTAACAAATTTCCACATCGAAATTAACATACAGATAACATTGAAATCTAAATTATTACATACTGATGAAGTCCTTAAAGTATTGATAAGGTGTATACTTGCTGAACAAAAATTCGGAATCGTTGTGTATCAATCTTAATTAAACGTCGAATGATAAAATCCATGATTAATTCCTCAGTCGGCAGTGAGAACGAATCGAGTCAATCTGTGATTTTTTGTCCGTCACAATCAAGAGTCAATAATTACGATGAAAGTGTAAACTGTAATCAAGAGTCAATGGTTGAATTAATATTTTTGTAAATTATAAATTAAAACTTGTCAACGTGGGTAAATCTAAGGCTATTATTGCACTTATACGTACTGAGACCATAGCAAATTCGAGTTAGTAAAGTTTTCAGAAGGAACTGTATCGTGTCGAATCTTGTGTGTGACTGAGCATTTTCGTTCTGTGTCGGAATCGGTTGACAACAATGATGTAAATAGACCAATGTTTAACTCCCTATGAGTTGTTACTAAGTTCGTTTAGGATGTTAAAATAAGAACCATCCAGCAATTCAGTGTCTTTGTTGGAATTAATACCATTTTTTTGTTCTTTGATGTGTATCATCTCTGATATTAGTCTCTTGTAGTAATTCGTTTCGAAATCTAAAATCTCCAACAAAGACACTGAATTGCTGGATGGTTCTTATTTTAACATCCTAAACGAACTTAGTAACAACTCATAGGGAGTTAAACATTGGTCTATTTACATCATTGTTGTCAACCGATTCCGACACAGAACGAAAATGCTCAGTCACACACAAGATTCGACACGATACAGTTCCTTCTGAAAACTTTACTAACTCGAATTTGCTATGGTCTCAGTACGTATAAGTGCAATAATAGCCTTAGATTTACCCACGTTGACAAGTTTTAATTTATAATTTACAAAAATATTAATTCAACCATTGACTCTTGATTACAGTTTACACTTTCATCGTAATTATTGACTCTTGATTGTGACGGACAAAAAATCACAGATTGACTCGATTCATTCTCACTGCCGACTGAGGAATTAATCATGGATTTTATCATTCGACGTTTAATTAAGATTGATACACAACGATTCCGAATTTTTGTTCAGCAAGTATACACCTTATCAATACTTTAAGGACTTCATCAGTATGTAATAATTTAGATTTCAATGTTATCTGTATGTTAATTTCGATGTGGAAATTTGTTACTCTTGACACATGATTCGTGGCATTTCAATTAATTGTTAAAATTGGCTGAGGAAGGCACAGTGTTGCCGAAACGTACCATTTGTAATGTTACATTAATAAATTTTGAAATTTTAACGTCTAACATTGCTCGTTATTGGCCGGCAACCTATTTATTATAAGATAAAGAAAAGATTGTACTTTAATTTTTTATCCAATTATTACGAGTGCTTTAACATATACTTTAATGTTAATCACGAAGAATTCGTGAGCGTCGCATCGGAAAGTTATAGAAAAACTACATAGAATTGCATGTTGTGTACTAGCAAAATAATTTTAATAGAAAAATCTAGTAGGGCGACACAGAGAATGCTTTTCAAGCGAAACGTACATTCAATTTTTAATAATAGTTATGTCTGAAAGTCGAATTCTCTCATACCTTTGATACATTCTCAAATTTCACTCTTTTCTTTCGATACTGAAGAAATCACAGAGTGGAGCGTTCCCATAAAAGCGTCTCTGTTTTTGTCGCATAAACGGCTCCGGCGAGAAAAACTGCGTTGATAATTTAGTCATTCGGGAGATTAGATGATGAAAAGATAGAAACAGGCTTTAGCCAATGACGAGTAAGAAAAATATCGTATATCGACATTTTCGGCTTGATTCGCACCGTCGAAGCGACGCTGAAGCAGCGGAGGAAAAGCATTTTACTTGGATTTTATTAAAAATGTATTAGAACAATTTGATTTTTAATTTGATTGAAAAGTATGCGGTTAAAAATAATTTTTGAGAAAACAGTATTAATACTCGATATGCTTCTGATTTTATGTATGCATTAATGGTATATTTTATTTCTGATCAACAATTTATTAGTGTAATTAATAGTTAGTTATTGATATTAGAATTCGTTGTGTGTTTTGCATTGCCCGAAGGAAAAAGAAATTTCTAAAACTTAACCATTTTACATAATTTTTATAAAAAATAGAAATTTAAGGGGATAGTAAAGAGACTCGTATTTTCCTCCCAATTTTATCGTGAATCAATTCTACGTAATCAAGGCGGAAGTTTCCATAAGCAGCCTCGATGACTTTCTTTTTTATGGAAGCTGTGAAAATAATTCGATTTAAAGAAAGTCATCATGTATCGCATATATTTATATTTTTATCATGGAAACCCCGATCTCTATTCACAATTGATACTCGACTGTACACAAAAACCAGGTCGCGCGACCGCGAAGGGAAGTTTCGTCTTTTTAGTTTATCCGAAAACGTGAACACTCGTGTCTTTTTGCTAGAATGCTTAAACTCACGCGCGCAAGAATTTAAATATTCAGACCTCCCTGTATAAAAAATGTAAGATAAAGAACTTTACGGTCGCTCCGGTGTCGCTTCGAGCCTGACGAGACGGCTTTTAAACATTTATCCTTAGCTACGTCACACCGATGTGCTTTACTGTTTCCTGTGTGCTGCGTCATTCTGCTCTACACATCTTTTCTTCGACACAAAAATAGTTTTCATATATTTCTCTCGATCCTCTTTCACCACGCCTTCCCTTTTTTCTCTTTCTTCTCTTTTTTTTGACCCAACACCGATTATATTCAACACGATTTACACTGAAATAGATCTGGCGAATCTTTGGATGAAGGCTGGTAGAAAGATAGGCAGAAAGGTAGAGTGCGTGAGAGAGAGAGAGAGAGAAAGTGATAATCGACGATATATCGCAGGGATGGACTTTCTCCTCTTCCATTTTCTTCTCAGTTTTTCTTCATTGACTCTTAAGATTAGTGTACAAGTCTTAATAGCGATTGCGATGCAATCACCCCATGGTTTTTTTCCTTCCCTTTTCTCAATACGTAATGCGCTTACGTCGTGGCAAATCGTTGTTTCTGCTTCTTCACAAAGTCGAGAGCCATCTTGTCGCCAACTCGGGTTTCCAATATTTGGAGAATCGGATGATCTAGAACAAAAGGCATATTTAATTTGCAAGAGATATAAGCATCGATGTAGAAGTTACAATGTGAAGATTATTTATAAAGAAGAAATTGATGATATTGTAATATTAAATACATTTATTCAATTTCTAGTCACGTAAAACATTTAATAATAGAATATCTTAAAATAAGATAAATTTATAATTTAAAATATTTTTTATTTACATAATTTCCTATCATAGATCTATATGCAAAGCGAGAAAGTTTTTGATTCTTAGACTTATAAATTTAGTAACGTGTTATTTCTATTCTAAAATTTTAAGTGGACTTCAGAAATTCATGAATTCATGTATTTTGATTAACTGTTCCATTTATAAAATTTGATTAATTCACTCACGCCGATTTTTTTGGTGCATAAGCGGTAGTTCCTGATGTTTGAGGCCGTGGAAATTGTCTATGCTGGTGTTTGTGTCGGCGACGCCAGGAATAGTGCTGAGTCCTAGGAAAGCCTCGCCTGCGAAATCGTTCGCCGTGAGAACGTCGTGATCCATTACCGTAAAAAGAACCATCGCATTAGGATCACGACACTGTTCCACACTCACCGAACTGGAAAAAGTATATATATGTACATATTTATTGAAACTAAATATATTTTTCAGTTGTTATCTGATATATAAATCAAGATAATATGTTATCTTATAATATAAATTTAATAGAATTAAAATATTATTACATCATGCAAAACAAATAGTAAATTAGATAACAAACTTCTTGAAGATATTACTTTTACATATGTGTGAATATTTTCTGTTCTATTATTAATATTAAATATTGTTATAACTCAAAATATAATAAACTCACAATTCAAAACACTCGTCAAACATGGGATTTAGAGTTCTCTTTTTGACATTAGTTTGTTGCTCGGCGCAATGCTCGAACATTCGTCGTGGTAATAATTCGATTATTACGAAGGGATCGCTGAATCCATTCGGGTCTAATGGTATGACATCTCTGGCACTTATCACCTCGATGCAAAGAGAATCGTGATTCAAATAAGCTCGTACTGTTAGAACTCCATATTCGTAGCTAGTTGTGCTAAGTTGGTCCTAAAAATTAACAAATAGATATATTATTATATTGTAATTAGAGATATAGTACACACACATTCAGCAATTAAACATTGTGCCATATATAAACATTTTAAGGCAATTTTTCCTATACAACATATTTGCATAGCAAGAAGTATTAAAGAGAGTATTTTTAAAGAGAAGAATATTCTTAAACATATTTGTACAAAATATTGCTATTTGCTATTTAAAATAAAAGAAATAATTATACTTAGTTGACTAATTAATTTGGATGTCGCATATTATATACCAGAAGACGTTGTTGATAATATCGATCAATCAAGAAAGTCGTGTCCATTTTATGATACTGAAGACGCTCTTCCGCGTTCATGAAACTCTGACGACGTAATACTTCTAAAGGCAAGCCCTTATCGTCAGCGTTGAAGAAGCTTACTAATAAGTCAAGCGCCTCGTGCAATCTCTCGTAAAACATCACTGGTTTATCCTGCAAGTAGTAATAGTTTTCGTCATTATTTTGTCGTTTGTGTAATTTAGATTACTTACAAATATACTGAGTTAGAAATGTGTCACAATACATACAAATATCGTCGAAATTATTTTATCATATCAAGGATAATAATTTTATCAGAGAAAAGTTTAATATTCATGCAATTATAACAAAGGCATAATTACTTCGGCATTTCCATCCATTTGACTGGCTAATTCACTAAGGACCACCTCCCAAATATCCTGCAAAACGCGATTGAAATTTGCGGCTAGCAGAGCCGAGTTAAGTGCTACTAGATGAACATCCAGGTATTCTACTAGAGGTGCGATTGCTTCTGTAGTTGGTAAACTATCAGGAGACCAAGCCAAATGAAACATCGCCTTTTTCAGAGGTGGTCTCATCTATATAAAACAAATAAAATAAAATTATTGTTATATAATTGAGAACAAATGTATTGCCCAGGTAGCTAACATTATTTGTCGTCATTTTAACGTCAAAATATCGGTAAGTAAAATCAACTTGCTACCTGGATAGTTACTTTGAAAATTTTCCATTATAGGTATATTTTCGTTGCGTGTAGTATACTACAGTATGATTAGGATGAAAGTTATAGTTTGCAGATTTTCAATACGCGTTTGTTAACATAGCTATCAATAGTTACAGCGATATTATCGCGACAGTAATTATGCTTGCAAACTAATAAGCGCCAGCGACGTTTTAAAACTGAAATGTAAATTACGTTGCGCTGACTTGGTGACCTTTCGGAAAGAGCAGCAAGATACTCATCTAGAGATTGCGATAGTAAAGGAATTATATGTATACTGTATATATATGTATAACACAAGGTTGTAAATTATAAAATGAGTTGCATGATTACTTGAGAAATTCAATTTAAACTTAAGCAAGCAATCTTAATTTTTAAAAATTTATATTAATATTTTATCTGAGAGTACCTTTGCTCCGATTCTCGAAATTATCTGATTTATGAAGAGTAACATTTGTCCAGGGGTTTGTTCTAGTGGTGTTATCATAGTGTTTCGCCATTGTATTCGAACGGATTCGCCCGCTTGAGTCTCCAAAGCTGTTAGAATCTGTTCCACGCGAAGTTCCTCGCCTAGGTCCAATAACCATCTTCTCACATATTCGAGACCATTGACAGCTATGCACATCTGAAAACGGAATAAATTATCAATTAATTGTCGAGCGTCGAATTAATAATTATCAGTACCCTCATATTTCCTTCACGCGACGCAAAAAGGCATTTCAATTTGCAGTATTATCGAAGATGAAAAGAAAGTAACAAAACTTTATAATAAATTTAGAGAGTTTATTATAAAAGTAATATACCATATATTTCTTAACATATATGTATGTCCTAATTATTTTAAAATTTATGAATCAAATTACGATCATGACGAAATATTTTACAATGTCTTTTAAATAAATCTTTATTTATGAAAAAGCTTTGATTATTTCCTTATTTATAATATTTTCGTATATTTTATTATGCTTTGAGATATCCAATATCCATACTGTCAAGCGCTGGAAGCTTACCTTACCTATACATACATATGATTGCTTTATATGTATATAAAAGTTATATTTTTAATCCATATTATATATGCGTTTATAACATATTATACATTTTTCTATTTGCTTTCTACATAAATCGATGGATTAGTAGAAGTTGCATTACATGTCGCATCATGTTCCGCTTGTCGTGCAAAGTTGTAATCGCATATCTCATATTCTCATAGTTTAGCGAAACTACTTTGCGAAGCAGGAAGTGTACTACTGTTTGTGTACTAAAGCGAAGCAATCTCTACCTGAGCGATTACCTCATCTGTGGTCTTATATGGTGTTTGCTCTTCATAATATCCGCTATCCGCCAGTTTCTGATGTGTTATCTCTGCGTAATAAGCTGCGGAGCTGCATATCGCCTATAGCAAATAGCGGTTTGACATCACGTTATTGCAGTGATATTACAACATCATTTTAAAATAATACATTTTATATGTTTATAATTATTAGTATATTTTTCTATATTAAGAGAACCATTGCGAATAAGGAGTTTCACATAAAAAAAAAACAATTATGAATTACTTACATCGATAACTTTCAATACAAAGTTATAAGATCCAACTAGATCCGGCCATGCCAGTTTTTTCCAGAATTCTTTAATCTATAACCAGAAAAATATATAATTATAATTTTTTTAATAACAGAATCATGACTATTACAGTAATTATTTTGTAATGTAAATAAATAAGGACAGTAAAGAAATTTGATGAAAGAACCTGATAAAAGCACGCAGTGGCGTCGATTGCCGACGTGCAGTGTTTGACGAAATATTCCCCGGCGCAGATCCGATCGAGTTCCGCGGCTCTTCGCACTCTTTGGATTGCCTTGAGTTTCGCCAGATCCAGCCATTTGTCGATAGCTGGTCTAAACCACTCGTAATATTTGCAGATTGCCAGAGTTTTATGGTCCGATTGCGGCAAATTCTCCTTCATACTAGAAAAACAAATTTTATATAAAACCACAATGTTACATACTATATTTTTCACTTCTCCTTAATATAAAATAAATGCAAGAAATAATTAATAACGAGAAATAACGTTGCTTTTTTACTTACGTAAAAATGTGTAAATTAAAAATAATGTTCAAAAACATTATTTTTGTATGTATTTAATTATAATAATTTCATGATAAAAGCGTTATTCAAAATGATTCAAAATGTATTTATGTGTTAACGTTATAAAAATGAAACATTGTAAGTCATAAAAATTTTATTATAATGATCATATGCTAACATCAATTTCAAAAGGTGATTTTATCGACATAAGAATTAGCAAGTATAACAGATATTTACTTTACAAAGTCTTGGAGTGCCAGGTAAAGTTCGAATATCGGCGTTCCTATCTCAGCACCAGGTGGTAGAACATATTCTTCATCTCTGTTTTGACCGTGCAATTGCAAACAGGCGGTGGTGACCCTTGCACCAAGCTCGTTATGCATCTGTAAAAGTGATCCAATTAAGCATGATCTGTTCGATCGTGTAGACAGACGCACAAGCGGAGAAAATATTACTTGTAATAATTACTTTATTTAAGCTATTATACTATTATACAACGCTATTTTACTTTTTGGCGCAATATTTTTGAAGCATTGTGTTAAATGCGCTACGTGATTTTATGCGCTACGTCGCATCATATACTTCACTCAACGCAACAATTTGTTGGATTATATATGCAACGTTCAGACACCGCAAGCCTTAGCGGATTTGCATTCTCGGCGAAATTTATATGTAAAGCTATTAAAGTTCAATTTCGCGTGTATGTAGTAAAATCGTGTTACACGCTAACGTGCGATCCTCTGCGACTTTATATTCAAAAGAGTTCTCGAGAGAGATGCCGGATGTTAGTCCCGGCGATGTAGTTAACAGGAATAACAGGGATAAACGGGAGTTTTTGTCTGTACACGCAGCAGATGGTCAGCACTGCAAAGTTTTCGAGCGCCTTTACGGTAAACTGCTCAAAGAACTAGCTGAAGATAGCATTATGTTCGGAAAGTTTCAGATATGTTCTTCATCCTTGCGATACATTTGTACACAAATTGCCCGGGAGGGGTTTTCATAATCAATTTCCAGATAATTAGCGCGTTTATCTGGTGAAATAAATGTACAAGCGGAAAAACACGCGATTAAGAATTTGTAAAAATCTATATACGCTTAATTAAATTCGTTTTAACTCGGTGTAATAGAATTTCTTGACGATGTAAAGAAATGCGGTATCGGATCGATAAGGAATCGATGAGAAATGCGTCTTACGATCGAGCTTTCTGCTTAAAATTTTTCGCGGTAGAACTCAAGTTTACACCAGTAGTTACGCAAAACTTTTGTGAGGAAACCGAAGTTTTATGGCATCTACGGAAGAAATTTAATCAGAACTCGCGAGACGTCGGATGTCGAAATCGAGGATGCGCGAGAGCATTCCTGAAAGTGCAAAAAAGATAAATTATGTGTCTTTTATATTCTTGTTCGTGTTGCAAAAAAAGTAAATTACTTTAAGAAGAATTTCATAGTTATAAATTCTTAATTATTTAAATTTAAGATTGATTATACTAAATTTTTTTTTATTTCTCTTCACATACTTTTCCATTTAAACTAATTTTTTGCAAAAAAAATAATTTAAAAAATAAATCTTATTTATTAAATTATATTAAAATAGGTATTTCTCTAATTTGATTGTTCTGAATTTATATTAAATATCCTAAATTTAACATATATGTAATATTGTATATAAAATTGTACTGCTAAGTAATATAATTAATATAAAAAATATTTTAACATTTATCTAATCATTGTTTTAAATAGTATTTATTTCATAAAACACGTATACAATTTCCTAGAAATATATTTTTGCTATTTATTTTAGTTTATTCATTTCTTGCTGAACAATGAGCAGCAAGTACAAATGTATTCCTCGTGATATGTAAAACATATTCAAATATGTGACAAAACTAATTGATACGTGATGACCTGCCTAATAATAAATTTCAAGTAAGATGTAAACAATATTTGAGCAATACCACAAAAAATAATACAATAATATTAAAAAATCCATTCGCTTCTAGCAATTTTATTGTTAAAATCAAATTACTTTGTATTTAAGTACTTTAAACTTTGCAAGTGCTAAAATGACCTATGTACAAATTTGAGTGATTTCGGAGAACTACAGTTTTCAATAATAACCATCAAACCTACTTTCTGGAACGATGTATTACGCGTTGATTTCATCGAGCGTAACAAGGCAATCATGTGTAACGAGAAATATATCTGTACCGCGGCTAAAAGTAAGTGCACAGAGGCAAACGAGTGGTGCGTCATTTGCTGAATTGGCGAGCGCATGCAATCGGTACGCGTCAAATGCAGCTGTGTTTTGCTAACGATCCGGATGAGCGCATGCAATTTGCGATTTTTACTCACGAAAACTACGCGATTCGAGGGTATCATGAGGAATATGCACTAACGGTGAGAAGTAAAGAACTGGCCAATGCTAAATAGCATAAGGCAGTAGAATGCGTCATAGTTTTTCTTTACTATACTATCAAGAGAGCTTATAACTTGATTAGAAGCTAACTTGCGTAAAAAAAGCCAGAGAGAAATCCAATTACTGTATCACTGTTGATAAGATAATATTAAAACGCGCGTATTTGTCATAATCCGTATACTATAAAATTAATGAGATAGATTTTTGAAATAATATTAGAACATTACAAAATATATTTTTCATATTCGTAGTATAAGTATAAAATAGTAACAATAATTGGAATTATTTTAGTCGGTACACTACTGCCCATTTTGTGCATTTTGCGAGTATTCTTTTTTTTGTATTTATGTGTGTAGAAGTTGAAAATGTGTGCTCTGTCCTCGTGTTAAAGAAACTATATGGAATTTCAAATACTATAAAATCGCGAGCTTAAATTGCCAATCAAAACAGAGATTAATCGCCTCGAAACTAATGTATATATAATAGTATATACACATACAATAAAATATTTTCAATAATTACTGAGTTGATAACGTCTATTTTTTAACTGCATACTCATATAATCATATTTGTTATTTATTTTTTTACATTATTTTTTATTTTTTATTTTGCACGTATCGTGTAGTTATATAATACAACTTACGCTATGCGTAGTAATTAATTCTATAATTAATATAATGACTTTTTGTGTCATTGTTATTAATATAGTAATTAATTTAAATATTTTTAATGGCTATGCAGATAAAAACACAACGATTTCAACAGTTTTACATTATGCAGGAAATTCAAAGTAATAGAAAGAAAGAGAGAGAGAGAAAGAGAGAGATAGAGAACTATAGAGACAAGAGTAAAAAAGAGAAATAACAGGAGAGAAAGAGAAAAAAAGTTTAATATTTTGTGGTGGCGATGAAAAAAAGTACCTCGGAAGTGTTCTCCATATGTTTCGCCACGTGTTCCGCCAGCTATGGACAAACATCTCGTGTACAGTAAAATCGCGCTGACCTGATGGACATTTATAATTTGTCGTCACGCTTTTCACCCAACCTGGCCCCTTCAGGTCACTGCGACTTGTTTATTTACAGCGTGTCCGATGCGACCTTACCATAATTGTAATTATTTTACAACTTACTTTTATTTCTCTTCAAATATGCTCGTTATTTTGTACATATTACAATCTAACACATACTTAGTTTTTAATTGCCATTCATATCCCCGTAAAGCAATATATCGTAAATTTGGGACACTCTATATATAAACAATAATATGTATTGTCATTTCAATGCAAAAACGTCGACCGAATTTATTTCTAATAATTTTGATATATTTTGTCCAATTCAATACATTAGCTTAAAACCAGAAATTTGGTTGAATTTCTCTTGAACACATTCTAATCAGTGTTTCTGAAATTTGATTGTATAGCTTAGAAAAGAATAATTAAAATAATCTTCTTTTCACCATGAGATCTTTTTGTATTCGCAAGCACGATCGACGTCTCGAATAAAGCGTTTAAGCCAAACATAGCACATCCAGCTCGACGACACAGTGAATAAAAAATAATGATGTGTTATGTGACAGTGTGTCTTTGACGCGATATTGTTGTAAAATCACAAGTAAAAATCTATTTATATAAATATTTTTAAATAATTTATTCACGAGAAACGTTTCTGTCATTTGCATTCTTACCAGTTTTTCCAGTTGCTTGTAAACCGCTGAGAAATATGGCACACCATTCGTGCTGAAACATATAGGATTAATGTGTTACGATTCGGCAGATCTTTTGTTATATCAAGATAATAAATTTCCTAAGCACTTGCAAACTCTGAAAAAACATTGTTAATTACAAAACATTGCTAAATATATTACCAAAGATATAAATATAGAATAGACAAAATGACTAAGCGATTTAGTACTTTTGTATTTACTGATAGAGAAAATTCCTTGCATTGATTATTTCTTATACTTTTTCTTATATATATCTTTATATTGCCTACTAAAGCAGATTTCAGAAAGACTTACCCTTCAAAGAGACAATTGTAATATAAAAGCCCCTGTTCTAGATCGACTAGTAATGCAGTTACTAAGTTCGTAAAATCTTGTAAAACTCGATCGATGTCTTGATCAGGTTCTTGATCATAGCACATTGTCTGTTGTCTGGTATCTTCGTACCTGCAAAATTAAAATTAAGCTTAAATAAAAGTTGCATTATGTTTCTGTATCGATTGGCCTCATATTGCGCTTTCGAGTTTTACCCTTTTATAATTCTATTATTATTATCTTCTTGCCATAATTATTTTAATATGTATGATTAATTTACAAATAAAAATGTTTGCATAAGAAAACAAAATAAAAAATAAATTTTATTTGAAAAGATATTTTATTGGTTCATTACAAAACACCTCTACTTACCATTCCAGAGTTCCTTTTCTAAGAGCGGTAATGATTTCACCACGAATTTCCTTATTAAAAGGACAGCAAGTTCGGAAAGCCTTCATATTTGAGAGAAGCCCCAAACATCTGCAGTAACATTAATTGTTATCGTATAATATAATTTTATATGTTAATTACATTTTAAAGTTATACAAAACCTTTATATTTATTCATCTAATTTATCATAATTAAGTTTTTATTGTTTACAAATTGTAAAGTTTACAATTATATATATATATATGTAACAAACTATTTTATTTTAATAAAAATACCTAAGCAAATAATCCAGCTTCGATATAGTCGGCCTATACAGAGGTGGATACAGTACCCGATGTTGCCTAACTTTTTTCAAAGACACTTCCAAGAAATCATTGAAGGAATCCGCTAGACACTGTTCTGCGTCGCGCGACAGAGTTTCAGTATGCCATCGATTGTCAAGTTCCTAAGTTTGAAATAGTTTAAGTTTATAATTGTTATTTAATAGTTTCATCAGTGTAAGATGGCAAATGTAAGTTGCTCCGATGACTAAAGTTACCTGCAGAAGACGATGAAGCATCCGTGGGTCGACGGCGGGCTGCCGGGAACTTGCCACCCATCTTATCAAAGCCTGCTGCAACTCGGTGACATCACCTTGCACCGCGTGTTGATGTAAGATTGTCAGCGCGGTTTGCGACAGTTCTCCAATAAAGTCTTCCTGAAAACCGCAAGTGCGTATAAAGTCACATGTCCGATTATAGTGATTCCTATAGAGAGATAATCAATACATTGTAAAACGCTTTATAATTTTTATGCACGTGTCAGTATAATTTAACATTTTGAATATCGGGAGAAATTGTAAAATTTACAAACATCTATTTATTTATGAGGGTTATGCGTACCCCTTGTTTGTTCATTTCATGATTAAGGAAAATTGTATACAGCCTTTCCTGTTGCCTCAGTTCGCCCCAATTATCCTCTTCTGACGTTCCGCGGTCCTCTCTTGTCGACAGCCATAATTTCAGACGGATTCTACCCTGAATGTTACTCCTTTGTGTCCGCGCTTCAAGTTTATACCATTGATCCACTCCAGTGCTCGGAATCTCCTACAGAAAGATAATATGTTATTAAACAATTGTCTAGAATTTCATTTTCAATGCATAATTCTCTTGTCACAAAATAGTAATTATTATATTATTCAGATTAAAATATATATAACTCAAAACAGATTCTATACAATCATTTAAAACAAATAAATGTTGGTTCAAAACCATCAAGATCTTTTCAAGATGATTTTGAAAACTTAATAAACATCTTCAGCCAGTTTTTGGATTTTAAATATTATTTAAAGAGCTTGTTATTTTTTCAAATTAATCAACATACTAGAGATTTCTATTGCATTTACAGAGTATTAAGCTAGTTCAATAATAAATCCATTGTGAATTAAACAATTACCACTAGAGGGATGTTTACACAACCTAGGAAGTCATCCTGACTACCGGATCTAGCACTTTGCGCGATTTGCTTGAAAAATCGCCCGAGCCCTTTGACACCTCGTACTTCGTTGAGTTTGATAACCGCGTCAAACACCGAAGACTCGTCATCATGGTCCCTGAAATCATCAGTGCAAGTCTTGCAAAGCTTGGTTCGATTTTGGAAAACATCACATATTCACATAGAAATTTCAATCATCTCCTTGCAATTATTACGAATTTTGTACAATTTTCAAGATATTATATCGGTAATCTAATAGAAAGTTATTATGCGCAAACTCACCATATGTCCAAATGGAGAATGTCCGTGTTGACGTCGTCAATGTCGCTGAAACAGGAATCGGTGTACAGTTATGCACGAGTACACGGATTTGCAATAGTTAAATTAATAAAGGATCGCCATTGCGAGAGCCAATTACGAGGGGATTAGGCCCCAAAGTTTTCGCTTACAAACGGAACTTCTCGTTCCAACGCGGACTCAAAGTATGCGGCTTCACCGAGGTAGCTCGTATAAACTTCGCGGGTAGAGCACCGCTCAAAGACTCGCGGTGTTCCCGCCTGCTGTGCTCCTTGCGCTTAAATGAAAGCCTGAAACTGATTTTGAATGAACAATTTAATAACAATTTAGTAACGTAGTTGCCAACATTCCAACAATTCGTTCTAACATCCAATCATTTAATAATCTCCGATCACTAAATTTTGTTGTTTCACTTTTTCAGCAAACTTACCTCTTCCGTCTATAGAGACGGAAGTCTCTAGAGATCTAGTACTATATATAATTAACGGTACTAAATAAAAAAAAAACTTAAACGAAATAAATGTTATAGTGCAACCTTATAATCTAATATCTGCATCTTTAAAGTTTATATTCTGAGCGGATTTATGGCACAATTTCTTTCGAAGATAGCTTCGCACTTTCTGTAAATCTTTCTTTCTTATAAAATAAACTTTAAACTACATTGGAATTATTTTACAGTTGTCTTGTATCAATTGCAGAGTACACGAATCTATTTTATCCACATCCGCATTGTAACACAATAATCTTGGAAATTGGAATTTGGTTGCTAATTAGCAAATTGTGTTGCTGTTAGGAGATTATAGAGTCTCAAGTTTTCCTCACAAGGCTTCCAGATCTTCTATGCCAATGTGCAGCATTACATCCGCTCTCGCAGAATCCGGATGAAATTTCACGCGGTTAACGAAGGGCATACATAGCGTACGACACCTCGTAGACGTCGCGCATCTCGTTGCAGCTGGTGACGCACTGTTCGCTCTCGTTGCCGCTGCATTAATCACTTTACTTATGCCACCAGGTGGCGAATGGAACAATATGGTAAGATACACAGCAAAATGGGCTTGCTCTCTCAATGCTCTTGCCCGTTCTCCATCCGGAGAACGATGCTCACCCGCTCGCAGAACTTGCTGTATCCGGCGTGTGTCCATTGTACATCGCGTCGTATTGTCGCAAATGTCGTCGGAGTTAGAGTACGGTAAATGCAACATGTCATCGCGGATTCGTAATATTCTAGATTGGCATGTCCTGATTTCTTAGCCATAATCTTCTGTCATTCCAAAAATATAGTAACGATTACAATGCTTTAGACGTTCTTTGTTAGAAAATGCATAAATCTAGAACACCGCGCGATGATACTATTAATCTATGTAAAATTCATATTTGTGCATAAATTTATAACGATACCAATATATAGCGTATCTGTAAGTTCATTTATAGCGTATCTATGGATCCATATGTTCGCACAGATATAATTCGCAAACTCACAGATTCTTTTTTAAAAGTTAGAGACTGAATAAAATCGTTTCAAGCATAATCTCTTAAGTATAAAAATATCGTTACACAGACACATTATCTATTTTTTAATAATAGATATTTAAAAAATTCAAGATTTTACGGAATTATATATATATATATAAAATCATGAAGCAATATTTCTTAATTGACTTAATGTAAGCAATTCAACCTTTCAGTTCAGCATTACTTTCTATGATATTAATTTCTATTTTCGAGTGTATGTACATTTATCTTCAGTTGCATGCCGTCAATTTATCATACCGCTGATAACGTTAGATATGGCGCAATATTTTATAATAAATTTTCGATATTTTCGAGAGAGCATTTCGACAATCGCATCATTAATATCAATCATTAATATCGACCAATAATACATAACAATTTCTCAGAGCAGAAGATAATTCGAATCAAAGGGGAAAGTTCAATTCTACGTCTACAGTATTGACATATTTACGAGAAATACAAAATAAAACTTCCATAGCCGTGGGCAGTAATTTTATTTCGAACGATTAACACAATATCTGTCACCAGACACTAGATTAAAAATCTCCTGGATAATCCTAAACTAGATGTGACAAGATATGTTCACATCATCTAGTATTTCTTATTATAATAATTAATTGCCAAACACAAAAACTGCAGAAATTATAACAGCATTTTTACAAAACGTTTACGTATTCTCGTATTTATACGGCACGATAATTTAATTAATCATTTCTTCCGTGTACTTTCACACGTCAACTTACCTGTGATGCTTTCGAAGTTTCTCATGATGGGAGTTCTCGATCTCACCGCCGTCAGAAAGGGCGCGAATTGCTTGCCTCGGGGATGCCGGGGGTGTATGCGGCGAATGCGCCGATAAATTCGTTTGTGGGCTTAATGGTGCACCTGCGTTGCCGGGTTGTATTCCCAGCATGCAGTAAGGATCGCTGAATCCTAAAGAGCATGATAATACTCTTTCAGTAAAAAGAGCTTTGTGCAGTCTGTACGTGATTTATTCTGCCAATTATATTCCGCGATATTTTCTGATTAGTATTTTAATCGTAAATTTTGTAGCAAACGTGTATCTCCTATCAACAACAATACCGAGCGAGGACAATTTTTACTGTAGCGCTTACATTTTTTTCGTATACAACTATAAGTTTTAGTTGAGTTAAAATTTTATTAGGATAAAGTTCTAACGTCTTTAAGCTAACCATGGAATATGGCTTCGTTATTTGTTTGCTGCCGAGCTTAGTTCCGAGAGGAAAGTCAGTATTTTCACTCGCGTGTAACTCGAAAGTTAATCGCAGCTCGGAATGCAACAGAATTGACTGAACCTACCGTTGACGTCCTTTGCCTCGAGTCCATCGGCTTCGATCACCACCACGCTTAGCACGACAATAGGTGGCTGCAACAGTTAAAACGTTTTATTTCATCTAATTTTGCTGCGGCATAAATAATGCTGGTACTTCGACGATACATTTTTGTGGAAGAGCAGTTGGCAATATCGCAGTGTTTAAGAAGAAAGTTAATAAACGAATATACCTTTTCTTCCG
This sequence comes from Temnothorax americanus, assembly GCF_048541705.1. Taxonomy (NCBI): domain Eukaryota; kingdom Metazoa; phylum Arthropoda; class Insecta; order Hymenoptera; family Formicidae; genus Temnothorax; species Temnothorax americanus. The sequence goes on along the minus strand of NW_027509547.1, from coordinate 5,062,771 downwards.
AGGCAATATTGAGATATCGCCGATGCTGATCCTGCGGGACTCCAAAGGCTTCTTGGGCGTATCGATACAAGTCTTCTTTGTAATGCGCATATTGTCCTGTACTGGCGCCCACAGTGTTCGCAATCGTGTAAAGAACTTCTATGTACAATTGCTCCATCTAGAAAATACATGCAAATTTTTTGGTAATATTTCGCAGATAATAAATAGCTTTGCTATTTTATTGCACAATTACTATTATAAGAAGAAATTTTTCTAGCAAAATTATGAAAAACAATAATGTTAAACATTATCAAAATGCTGTAAGTTCTTTCAGAAATAATATATGAAAAATTGTGTTTGAAGACGATTAAAGATTTCCTTTGTCTAGTTAAATGATCGTGTTTCTCTGCTTCTTTTTGCAGGAATTTAAAGCAATACGATATTCATTATACGAAGAAGAATACAAACTCATTTTACAAGAGATAGGATATACATTCAAGAGGCATCGCGCTCTCGTAACTTGTCCAATATCGTGCCGTTTAATTCGAGAAAGTAAAATAAACATGCACCCTTCGTTAAAATAGTAAAAAATTATTAAGTTTTTAAAAAAATATTAATAATTAGATCTATAAAAAATTTTTGGAAAATATATTTGTCAGTAAAACTATCACATTATATATTTTTATTCTATATTCACATTTTTACTATAATTAATTAGTATTTAGAGAAGCAAAAGATAGTTTATAAATAATTTTTATAAAAAAAACCCAATAATGTTGATAGAACAGATTTTCTGTTCCATATCATTTCTCGATGTGTGCGTGTGTCACGAGGAATATTCCCTCTTCTTTCTTATTAACAAAAGCGACAACACCGGATTTTCGCCAATTAATCTCTTTTGAAGCATATAATACCTTTACGCTACATTGTAAGTGGGAAATAAACATAAAAATTAAGAAGAGTCGGAAACAGCAAGAATATTGTATCCAAGGAGAACGGAAGAAAATGGTGTGTTAAAATGATGAGCAGAGCTTGACACGAGAACTTCGTCGAAAACTCGCGAGCTCTCATGGAAACGCTATTTACTTAAAAGTGTTTTTCAGCTTGAATATTTATTTTACGAGAAAGTCGAGAGCTTGCAGCACGACAGTGCGAAAAATTGTGCGGATATCTAGCGACCCGCCGGGAAAGAAATATACACATATTTCACTGAAGATAACGGATACATAAGTTTACAACGGCTAAATTCGTAACCCATCCACAAATCCGGAAACATATATATAAATCTATAAATTCATAAGGATCCATAAATCCGTACATTTACAAATATATATAATATTTAGAACTTATTAGAATTTATATATTTTCAGAGCGCGATAAAGAGACAAGTTTTCATGTAACTATCAAATAATCTTTATTAACATGGAAAACTGTTCATATTTAACATTGCACTTAATATTACGTCTCCGTATAAATTTAAATTATAATAATAATTATTTCTCTGCAAAAATATAATTAATAATTATATCTCTATGCGAGAATCTCTCTATGCAAATTGAATTTTGTTCGATAACGTATTTTCTATCAATTTTATTAAATAAGTAGTTACGCCCACTAATAAGTAACGATTAAGGAATTACAGAACGATTGGATTTAAAATCGAAGTTCCGAGATTTGAAATCGGAACGTCGAGTTGGAAATAGTCAGGCTTTATTCATCCGCGCATTACAGTCGATAAATCGAAATGACGACGACGTACTTACTCCCATTACGGGGTTTTCTACCTGTTAGTTCGATCGGCGAATGAGCGCGCCCGTCTGACTCGCGCGGCTCGACAGACTTTATCTACTTAGAATAATACTTCAAACGGAACCGACGTAACTACTCGTCTACATGCAAGGCCCGTTGCAACTAGAGTGACGTGTGTTAAATGTAACGGCGTAAGCCGCACGCGATTCAGTCGTAGCGCGAAAATGTAAAAAATTGGTCGTCACTTGTTTAATAACAACGTTAAAAATTTTGTCAGAATTTATAAAATAGTAAACACTAACAAACAAAAAATATTATAGCTTGCAGAAATTGACACGTAAAGCGGTTTAAAAAATGAAAAGTGTTGCGTCAAATTTTGATAAAATAAATAAAACTTGTGTGTGTACTCCGTAGAAAATACGTAAAAATTGTTGTATATGACGAAACGATCTCTTTTACCTCTTTTTTGCTAAGCCGATATGGCTGCGAAGTCAAACTGGAATTTCTGGACGGCGGTGGCGGTTCCTTCGCTCTTGCTTCCACTTCCTGAAGAACAACGAGTCTCCGATTCTCTTGTTTCCAAGATAACGCGGTGAAACTTTCGAAAAAAGATCCATCTGTTTCTTGAACACTATATAATTAAGAGACAATTCAATTAAGTAAATCAATAATTTGTTTTTGTATTGTGTTGCAATATAAAAATGGTTTTTTTTTTATAACAAATAGAGGAGTTGTGTAATAAAAGTACATAATAAATGTTCAATTATGTATTATTGTAATAAATGTAATACTATGTAATAAAACTACTATTGTAATTAATAATGTGTATGTTTCCAAATGTATTACCTCTGACGAGAGGCTTTATATTTAAACAAACATTTTAATGATAAATAAACCCAAATATCAACTTTATGTTAATAATATTAAATATTAGTAGATATTAATAAAGCAAACGCACTTGTAGTATTTATTTTAATGCACTTATTTTAATACACTTAATATATTTAATGCACTTGTAGTATTTATATAAAAAAACGTAGAAATTTTTATCTAACAATAAGCAAATTCAGATTTAATTTTGTTTTTGATTGGTTAATTCAATATATAAAGTCAATATAATATTTAAATTCAATATAATATTTCTAAATAGACAGATAACTATATTGAGAGTGAGCTATTAATTAACAAATTACTTTTATCGTTGCATACGCATTTGTGGCAGCTGAATGTATGTATGCTTTATTCAGTGCAAGCAAATCAAGAGAAAAAAGTATCGTAATGTATCAATGCATATTGTGCAATTTGCATTCGTAAATAAAACTATATTTCCGTACTTCGTGCGCAGTCGCTTATTAGCCTGGTGATTTTTTCACTGTCGCGTGTACAGTGTACACCCAGTTTCGCAATCTCGCGAAACTATCGATCGCTATCGATGCGCTCTCTCTCTCTCTCTCTCTCTCTCTCTCTCTCTCTCTCTCTCTCTCTCTCTCTCTCTCTCTCTCTCTCTCTCTCTGATGCATTGGAATTTTAACACGACGTATGCACGTTTAAGTGCAAAATAACAAGCATGCATGTAGGATTTTTTCTAATATTAAGTTTGATATCTCATATAACTATTGATTCATCCACCGATTATATTTCATCATCTGTCATTCATCGTAAGTAATATTTATTCTCTGTCTAATTTATGAATTTTCATACAACATGTCTCAATTTAATATAAAATTGTAATTTGTTATAACAAAATTATGAAAATTCAAATGTTAATCTTGTTCACAGATTTACTTATTATTTATAATTTATTAAATAAATTACACATATTACACATATGTTTATTATTATACTATATTTTATCAGCGATAATTTTATAAGCATTGACATATTCCAATAATATTCCAAGAATTAGGTAGAAAAATAATGTAATAACTTTTGACGTCATTTTGGCTACTAGCAATTCATGTCTTTCCTTTTTTTGCCGAGAAATAGCTTTTTCTCATTAAAGCGAGCTTGATTATTGGAATCAGGATGGGCGGCCACGAAACACGACACTAACGGACAGAGGTTGTTAAGCAACGTGATGGCGCAAACCTATAATTGTTCCAAGATGATAAAGATCTTAGTTGCCTTGATAGGTATCGCAGGTCGCAAGGAACATTCGATGCACGGTCGCTCGAATTAAACTTGCAACACACGGAGTGCGCTTTGTTACCGATTTCATCGCACGCTGTCTTGCAAGATGTAGAGGAGAGAACAAACAGGCTCTCTGCATAATTTGTTATTTGAGACAAAATATAACACGATTGCTAGAAACATTCAGTCTAGAAACGTTGCACGTTACAATTTTTATTTTAACATATTTTCCTTCTCCTTAATTTCTCTTTGCTTACAACAATAAAACATTTTTTATAGATTTTGTTTTTCGATTCTGCCGTACTAAAAGAAATTCAAATCATCGTAAAGATATCGAGTGAAAAATTCTTGTAAAATCTTTATTTGCCATCTGCAAGATAGCACGCGAGAAAAGCCATAATGAAAAACACTTCGTGCATAAAGTATAGTTTAGAACTGAAACTGTGTGCCATTTACATAATGCACGGCATTGACGATGTTCCCTTTTACGGCTCGCATAATTCGTGAATCGTCGTATTAATAACTGAAGCGACTTTCGTATTTTACATTTTAATGATGTCTTTATGATCAAAAGCGACGACGTTATGGACCGGTTCTCTCGTTAATTTAATTTTTAATTAAATAAGTGATTCCGCGGTGCATTTAGATGACTCGCTCTGCATTGCGGCTTAATTACGACGTGAAAAAGTATGCAATTTTATTTCCATTTCTGTAATTATTACGCCGAGACGTGAGGAAGGATTACGTAATTCGTACATGCGAGTGAAGCCCAGTATAATTCGATTACTCTCAGTTCTACTAATATTTCTCTCACAAGTCACACGTGCGTGTAATCTCAATCGGTAAGCAAATGTACGCATCAATAAATGCATGCCTATTCAATTCCCACTAATTGGAAGCAACCGCGTGGGATTTCCCTGAAATTTTATATTTATGCAATATAATACTTAATTTAGGTTAAAATTACTCTTTATCCTGTAATAACAACTTCATCTTAAAATAAAGTTAAATAAAGACTGCATTAGTTTTTGTATTTTCTTTGAATTAAATAAAGTTACTACTTCCAATTGACTTCTCTACAGCAACAATTAAATAAACAATTATAATTTATATAAACAATTTTAAAACTACAATGGTTTATATAGCGCTAAACTAACTTTATAAATATATAATTTATATTAGAGCAAAGTTTAGTTGCAATCAAGTGATAATCTCATGTTTCACACATTGTTTCCTTTTGTTTCCAATATTCGATAATTCTAATTGACACCTCGACATCATGACAATCTTTCAATAGGAGTGATGTATATATCTATAATGTAATTGAGAGAAATGTACACATATAAATGATTCATCATCTCTAATTTGGATTAACATCGACTGCCATGTGATTAACATCTCTATTTGTTCTACATAAAACTTGTGTTTTTGCAGCCTTTGTAAATTTTTTTCTTTGAATTTCTTTTGCCGTCAGAAATATAAGGTCAAGGTAAAGTGGCGGGTGCGGTAGCTAAATCGGGGGCGCAAAGGCATGTCGCCGGAAAGAGACAATAATGCTGTCAACGTGGGTTTTTACAAGAGACCGGGTCGGACGTGAAAAGAGTTGTTCGAGGAGGAAAAAAATGCTGCGGAGAAACACAACCAGCCGTGGGCATCCTCGTAATGGAAACCGAAAGCGCACCGACGACATTCTTCTCATCGTCATTCTAACGTCGAGTGCATGTTCACCACGCTGTGAATTGTAATTTGATCAGCGTCGACTTCCCGTCTTTCGGACTTCCTCAGCACTCAACTTTCAAAGACCCGTTTTATAAATTACAATCCTTCAGTTAAGAAAAAAATGTAAGCAATTTTCCTAATTTTCTATTATTACATTTTTCTGAACCTCTATTTATTTATTGTTAAATTTTATATTTCTGTTCTTTTTTATTTCTAGAAAGATTAATATTATATAATTTATTAATATTTATATAATTATTATATCTATATAATTGCCAGTTTTATTCATCTCTTCTACTTTTTTAATCTCTGCATTAAAAAAAAAAGACAATTTGAAGTATTAGAACCATTTATTTAACAGCTAATGCAAATACTTGTTTTTGTCACGTCTTCTTTTTTTCTTTGTCGTCAAAATAAATTCACATCAGAAATCGTACGGTAAATTAGACTTTACCCTGGGTTGTGTCTCATGATATTAACAAAACTGTACCTGATTACCGACTCGTTATACTTGTTTAATTGTTATTTAATAATTTCTCTTCCTTGCTTGTTGTAAAATTACGTTCCTTTGTCGTTTTCTTCAGGTCAACTACGCGGCGATAAGAAGGCTGAAACTAAAACGATAAGGTTCTTAACAGCACACGGGATGCTATATTTAAAATAAAATAGATTGCACGAACATTTCTGTATATCATCAGCTATAATTTACTGGTCCCGAGAGCAATAAAGTAGTCACATGTGACCCGGTTCATTATACATATACTATGTTAAGTAATCTTATAAATAGCTAATAATTTCGCAAAACTATAAACTTAAAATAAAAACTTTTCAAAATGTATGTTGGTAAATTGATATTTTTTAGAATCAGTTAAGACAGATTATACAATATAAGAAATTAATAAATTGATTACATACTTAATACGTAAACTATGTACTTTTTAGCAAGTGTTAAATTGATAAATATAAATAGCACAAAGCACAAATATATCAAATTTTTAAATTAATATAAATGGAATATTAAAATCAATCGGTGTTTAAAATACATTTTATAATTTATCAATGTAGATTAATGTGCATACGTAGATTAACTTGTCCATATAATATCCATTTATACGAAAAAAGTACACTTAAAAAAGACATTTATTTAAATATGTGCATTAAGCGAAAGCATGAATTTTAAAGCTGTATTCCCTTTCACCTTTTAGCACCTCTATTATACTAAATCAGAATTTTCTTATAATGAATCCTCGCGAAGCCATGGCACTACCATAGCAGAATATCTGCTTGATATCGTAAAGCGTTGAAATAGTCCGCTTAGGAAAGATCTTCTATCCCTCAGGATTCACCTCTTAAGAGAGCGTGAATATTTCACACCCTCCCCCCCTCTCTCTCTCTCTCTCTCTCTCTCTCTCTACAGGGATTCTCTCAGGGATAAAGCCTCATAATCGTACGCTCAAACAAAATGCGTTGTCCCTCGGTATCTTTATTGTGTTGGTTCGTTTTTATTCAAATCTTAGGATTTGCGGGAGTAAATTGTGCGCGTGTTGTTTTCCTTAAAAAATTAAAATTTTCAAGTTGTTTTCAAATCTAACATCTTAAAATACGTCAATAATAAAAGTGTCTCTGATGATAATTTTAATTTCACTTTCGTCTTTTCGGAGTTCGGTCAATACAGAAAAATCAACGCATTAAAAACAATGGCGAGTTCAAATAATTGGAATCTGTCGCAAAGTTGAGTAAGCGATATCGTCCTCTTGTGCGAAGGGTGGCTGGTGATTACTCGTTCCGTTTACTTTCATCAAGAATTCGCATAGTAATGGAATTAATCAGATTGAAATATAACTGCAAAATTTTCAAACCTTCTTTTCATTACGCGTTCAGTTTTAGAAATCTACAAATTTTTAATTTTATGGATTTAAAAAATCTCGAGGAAAATTTCATTATCAGAAACGTTTATCAAGATAATTATAAATAAAAATAATTATTAATTGAAAATAGGATAAAGATAATTATTTTGTTAGCTCAGATGCATAATATTCTTTGGATTCCGTAGATTGCGATGATACATAGTAGTTGAAAGTACGGCAAATTAGATGGGATGTACCAAGCCCAAAGGCATACAACAATCTTTCACACCTCTTAATGCAGTCTTGACCTTGTCCGTGCCGAGTCGGACCCACTGACGAGAGAGGAAATAAGTGGGCACATGTCCTCGTTAGTGGACGGTCAGCCCCGATATCGTATTTCAGGAACGCGCCTTCTCGTCCAGAGCTTGTTAAGCGCGCCCCACTGCGCTAATTTATACAAAGCAGTAGGGCCGTATATTCCGACAGATACGGTATTAATAAACGGCCCCTGCGTATCTCGTGTGGCCATCGGGGGCGGTTTTAAGCTCCTGACGTGCATGTATGCCTTTCGCCATGGATGACGTTCCTTGATATCATGGGCGGCTCGGGAATCGGGTTTAATCCTGGCTCTGTCTCTTTTGTCCTTCAAATTAGCTCTCGTTTCAATCGTCGCAAAAAGTATTTTCAAGGATTCTCCAGACGAATTAGTCGTTGGGCATAAACGTTAAAAATTAACTTTCAATTTTGCAAAAATTAATTTAATTTTACAATCTCTGAGAACATCTGGAAAACAGAACGGAGAATCATGAAAAGAGCTGATGATCACTGCAATAAAGGTGATTGTACGCGAAACAAGTGCTTGTAATCTGCATGCATTATTTTTATTTTTTTTTTACGAGAAACGTAATTTTTACCTCTCACGAAGCAATAAATAAACATGGAGCAATAATGGATAGAAAAGTGAACCGGCGTAGAAACGTGATGCTCGGCAGACCTTTTGTTAAATAATTAGCAGCCCGTGGAGAAATAAATTAACTCTCAGCAAACAATTTTCGCAAAGTGTTACGCCAACGCTTGCTGCGAAGTTTTCTAGGATAATTATGTCTCCATAACAACGCAATTCAATTCTTGCAATCTTTCGCAGATTATCGAAAAAAAAATATATATATATTATCGTTTCATATCCACGTATCGTATTATTCGACGAGCTAACATGGATCGTTTCAGAATAATAAAACAGACATTGGATTACCCTGTAGCGCGTGGACGGTAAAAAAAAGCACACAGAAAACTGCACGAGCTGGCAACTAGAAATATAACTGGAACGTGCGAGTTCTTGATTTCTGCTTGATTGTTTAACGCAAACATTTACGTTTTGCCAGTAAAATGTGAAACAGATATACCTCTGTCCAAAGCATTTACATCCGCACCATATTTGATTTATATAAGTGTTTTGCATTGTCACGTTCTCATAACTCTTACAATATTTATTTTATTACAGATGTATAGATTTATACATTTACAGTATTTTAATACTTATTTTAATCATACATTTACATACAAAGAAACTATTAACAAAGTACTGGCTTTAGAAATGTTTCAAGCACCTGCATGTATTACATGCATATATCTTAATCGTAAATATCTACTAGGATCTTTTTCTTTTCATGGAATCGTATTCTCAGAATCGATAAGTCTGTGCTAGCAACAACCAACCAGTGTTAGGTGGCTGATATTCCGTTTCTCTGAATAGTGCTTTTCCTTTAATCCAAAGTCTTTTATGGCATCTAAGACGTAGATCGTTATTAAAATATTCACGAAAGAGCCCCTCTCTCTCTCTTGAGAAAAAAGCATATAGCGTGAGTAAGATTAAAAGCTGCAATTGCATCGTCTGCACTATAGTTCCCTCGAGAATTCAACTGCCGATGATTCAACTCATCTCAAGGTTGCAACTAAATTATAAAAAGAAATTGTAGGTACATTGAATCTTTCATCTCATTGTTGTTGATTTTAGGAAAATTTTTTATAATTTGCGTACAACGTACTTTTTATTTTTAATTCTAATACCGTTATTAATTTATATAATAAAAATACATTAATATAAAGATTATATAATTATATAAATTAATAGTTATAATCTTTTACTTTTTATAAGTAATTTGGGAAACTAATAAAGATTATAATTATTTTCCAAATGTTATTAGAATCTTTCTTATAATTTTCATAATTAATTTTACATGTTTTACTTTACATAATGATAAAAAATAATCTGTTCAAATAATATCTTTTTTTTTTTAATTAAAAACATGCTAGATATAAGAAGGCAATTTGTTAGAACTAAATTGAACAACTTTTCTTCGACAAGATAGAAGGGAGTTAAAGGGAAAAAAACTTGGATTCGTGATTGACCCTCTGCACACCGAAAGCTTTATCGCGTATTTCCATCTAGCAGCGCTACAGGGCTTCCTGGAATTCTATTAATAGAACTACTCAACGGGGCTCCTTTTCTGCTTCTGTCAAAGACAAAATCTTCGATACCGCATCTTCTTCACCCTCAACGTGTCTTATTCCAGTCGCCTCTTCTCTCATTTCTACCGAACCCTCCCGATTGATCGATCTAATATCCGCCCTTGCACCTGCCCGCACTTCCTTTTTGTGCGAGTCCCAATTTTCCGTCCTTCGTTCGGCCTTGGAGAGAAAAAAAATAAGAGGAATTTCACGCGACCACGACTACAAGTTTACTCTCGTTGAGATATTAAAAGTATCTTGGGGGATCTCGATCGTTCCACCTGGACAACTTCTGGGAATCGAAGCAGGCTGTTGCGGTGGAACTTCGCACGCGACTTTTTATCGAGACTAACTACTTATCCCGCCGGAGGATCAGAAGTTTGGGAGTTTTATTCTGAAATCGTGAAATAAACTTTTTTTCAGTGTCGGAATAAAAATGAAATTTGTTTCCTTACCGATATAATGTAAAATTTTATCAGCGACGACCTGGTGACGATTGAGATAACGCGGATAATCTAGTTTATTCCAAAAATAGTTTACGAACATTATCGTAAAAATTGAGAGATCACTGGTGTGATAAGACTATTTCGTATTCATGAGTAAAAATAAAAAGTTCAAAAATTTTAAATGCAATTTTTAATTTATTAATGCAAGCATTAATAAAATTAAAAATCTCTTGGTTAAGTGTTTTAAACTAGAATTGTTCAAGAACATTTGATTTCAAGAACTTTCACAATTTCAAAGCGTAAGAACATACCATTATAATAAATATATTGACAAGTTGAAGATATAAAGTGTTTCTCGAAGTGATACACACGTGGACGCTAAATCGACGATTTGCAATAAAATCACAATGAGGGTGCTCCAAAGTACCTATAATTTACATAAATATGTCGTTACGAAAGGATCTTTTTATCGAACCACACCTCTTCACGACTCCCTGAAGAGAAATCTACACGAATTAAGTAATGTATTGTGATACCATCAATTGAGGATATTTTCCTGACAGAATTCTATCTCGAAGATGGAAATTTATTCGGAACTAACACGAGAGGATTCAGAAGGTCGAAGGGTCACGTATCTTGGACGTTGCCTTTTATACAGATCCTTTTATCTCGACGACCGGACGTGTTGCTATATTTCTTAAGACCGTCCTCGTACACGTTCTATTACCTCCATTAGGGTAGCTACATTCTCGTTTCCATTCCCGCGGGGTGGACCGCCGGTGGTCGACATCTATCAGGGCACTGTGTGTATCACGTCGATGAACAATGACGACGATATGGCATCGTGATCGTGTTCATATCGGCGCCGCCCGGGCCATTTGCGTCCCGCGGTGAAAGCCATATGATCGGCTCTGCTAATATAAAACTTCTCGCTCGTCATTTGTGTTCGCAAGGATGAAATATCGCGTTCGTATCTTCGCACACAAGTTCAACAGCCTAAACTAGTCTCATTCTCTGCGTATAGTATGTGAATAGTTATAATAATATATAAATATATCTATTAAATATATAATAAAATGTTATCTTAATTCTTCCAAAAATCTTGAGGATCCAAATATAAACTTTGATGCCACGTTCTAATTTAAATTTATGTATCTGAATATAAAAGAGACACTTTAAAATATATATCATAAAAATATATGTAAAATAAAAATTAATTAATTGACAATATAGAAATTAAGCACAAATAGAATAAAAAAAACCATGTATAAAACGTACCTTGAAAAAATTGTAATCATAAAAGGTTTGTAACAAGATTATTACCAAATATTATAGAAAATAGAAAAGTATTTAGAAAATTGTAATTTAGATATTAATTCATTTTATGTCTTTAAAATATTTTAATTTCCTATAATGTCTTATTTTAAATGTAGTAGTTGATTTTTACATATAGACAACATAGTTGTAAAGATTAAAGAAAACTTTCATGTTTCAATCTTTTTACTAACTTGCAAATGCACATATACACAAAATGCGTCACAGTCTAGCAATGCTCTTGGATTTATAAAACGCGAAAAAGTTGTGCTTTCTTACTCGATGATTTAAAAAAGTTTCACTGTTGCGTTCTGTTTATTGGATTTTACGAAAGCGCTTCGCGTAAGCAACTGACTATCTTTTATTGGCGTACTAGAGACGGTTTATCATGCTATTTTTGCCGACAAAAGATGCGGTCATATAAAAGTAACCGTTCTTACTAGACGTTGTCAGCGTACTTCGATCGCGTTTTATTTCTATCACACCTGTGTCTCTACTTTTATCTTACAATTTTTACTACGGATACTGTAATGCAATGGAGCAGCACATGATAATCTTAAATGTTCTCGTTCTAAAGTATTGATAATGTAACGTGAAATAGAAAAGATTGGAGAACAATCGGTTTTTAATAAAAAATTTTAATAAAAAATTACATCTTATTTCCACTTGTTCCAATATAATCAACTAATAAATATTATTGATCATTAAAAATAATTATAAATAATTATTCGCTTCTATTTTACATTTCTAAAAATATAAACTCTTAATTTTAATTAAAATAAATGCAATGCTTTTTTACATATTTGCTTGTATTTTGCAGCTCATTAATTAAAAAGTATTACATATTAATTAATCACACATTTTTTCAATAAATTTTACTATATTTTTACAACATAAAATCTTGTTTTCAGTTTCTTTTTAAATTTTATATTCAATATATCCATATATGCAATAATAAATATTAATATATATTTGTCTAATAAAATCAGAAAAATCACTAAATCTCGGTGAAATTTTATAAGAATCATACATCAAACAAGTACAGATCTATAAAAAGAAAGAAAAATCATCGTTCGATAATGGCACGACTATTGCAATAGCCGGCCACGGAGACCTCAGGGATTAAAACTGTGTAAAGGCTGTTGGAGAAAGGCTCCACGTGTAACGCAACGAGCGTGAAACAGAACGCTGTAAAGTATCATACAAGCAGGTGCCGCTCTTTTCTCTCGGATATTTTCCTAGTGTACACGCTGCCACTTTTATGCTCTACCACGGTCACAAGCGCGACACTTGTTGACTCTTTTGCACGAGGTCGCTCTAAGTGCTTACACAGTCTTACACTACTCCGATCAAGCAATGCAAGCTAGAAGCGTTGCAAGATAGATTATATTGCAATTGTTAATTCTAACTATAGATAAAGTGATATAAATGCGATTATTAATAAAGTAATATAGCACGATATTAGTAGTATTTGATTATCAAAATCAGATTTTATGAGAAATTCTTAAAATTTTAAACATTTGAGTTATATCACTCTAAAGTTTTAAAATTATAACGTATAAATATGTCATATGTATGATACTCATTCTTGACAGATATTTTTAATTCATAAGTTTTTCTTTAGATCTTTAATTTACAAGATTTTTACTCTTTGAATTATTTCATTATTTCAATTTACATCATAAATGAAATACTAAACATTATAAGAGTTCACTAACAATAGGTAAGTCTATAAGAAAAAATTTAATTAAAATTCAATTAAAATTTATTTAATTAAAAATATTTATTCACATACATTATATGTGTGATTTAATCGCAATATTACAGTCACAATCTGCTCGCGTTGTCAAAATACTTTTTTGACTCTTATACCTTTCATCAAAATATCATTGAGGATGGTGAGCCGACATCTTATAATCTTAATTACTCGGTGGGAAAATTAGCGCGGAATAAAATTAGTATCTTCGCTAATGCTCTCTGAGAAACTCGACTCACTAAGTTAAGATTCCTGTCTGCCGCAAGATGAGATCGGCTGAACTTACCCTCGGAATGGTTCGCTCAAAGAGGGACCCCGGCCGCTTCATAAAGCTTTATTCGCGGTAAGTATTTTACGATAGTCGTTGGAAAGTAACGTTTGCATTATGCCGATCGTAATAAGCCTTAATATACAGAACATTTGCAATTTCCCTACCGAATACATCGCGTAGGCTGATATTAACTCTCTATAAAATATGAAGTATATCGTTCATATATCTTACCACAGTTGTTGATGACAAGATAAATTAAGAATGTGCTATTTACTGCATAAATATTTATACAGAATCGTCAAATTTTATGGACAAATTTCTACACCGTGATATTTTCAAAACTAAAAAAAGAAAACAAAAACTAATTCACGCTCTTAAAATATGATAAATAGTTTTTATCATTTTAAATCAAATCTGATCATTATTGAGCATCCTGTATAAACACGTACGTTTAAGGAGAATTTAACCTATCGTAACGATCTGTAAATAGTGGTGGTCGTCCATTATGTTGCACTTAGGACCGTCGCAACACTCCTTGACAATCTCGAGCACCCTTCATTGGCACGTTGCTGGCAACGTAGTTTCCAACGCTAATCGCCAATAACAGCTTCATCTCTGAAGAGCCTTTTAACAATAATAACTTGACAGATTTTGGATCGCTATAAAAATTGTTTGAATGAAAAATTGAAATTGTTATTAGTAACACATTTTAATTTTAAATATTATAGATATAGCTAGCTCGCAGCATTCTCAATAGATTTTTGAAGACATATGCGTAATTCAGAACGTAACTCAGAAATAATAAGCTGCAAAAACGAGATAAATATAAAATCGATGAGCATTGAGTTTTGTTGATTCTATATATATTCAACGCTAAGCATTACGCGAAACTCTTCAAACGGAGTTAACATCCAAAAATCCGCACCTCAATTTTGAGAATATATTCCCTGGAAATGCATTATGCATCTCGAAACATTATAGAACGCAATTTTCATAATAGCATGAGATAAAGATTCGCTGATCTCTCAATTGACTTGGAAATTTTGCTTTGGACATTGGATGTAAAGATATCGCGTTGCATTAATTGTAAGTATATTATATATGTAGGCTGCGTTCGGGGAGCGCGCTATTAGCGCTATTGCATCATTCTATCTTTATTGCTTATCAGGTATAAAACAATTAAGGATAAAATAAGCAAATAGCGCTAATGGCGCGCTCTCCAAACGCAGCCATAATGTTGCATTTGAAGCGAAAAATATTAAAAAAAAGACCTTTGAAAAATTTTCTAAAGAAAGCTATTTTATAATTTTATAAGTTTATCGTTATAAAACTGAACGTAATGCAAGAACACCGTAATCATAAAATACTAAGTAAGTTTCTGTAGCGTGCATTAATTATTTTTAAAATATATTTATTAATGGAAGCGTCTCCTTTTTCAATTAGGTACTGCATATTAATTTGTAATATATATCTACTTTATTATAATGCAAATAAATTTTTGAATACATAGCTCAGATATACCGCATGCACTTTTTTTTTAAAAAACTGAGATATTTATACTCGAATATCGAGATATCTATTTCAATTTCACAGTAAATATGTATATACATGTATAAGTATCTTCCTGAAATGACCTATATTTACTGAAAAGAACGTCTGGGAAGGTAATAAAGTTACAGAACTCATCTTGTTTTCGAGGATCGTAACGCTCCTCGAAAAACGGATTTCCGTATCGGAGTGTTTTTTGCTGAAATTACTGCAGTTCTACGAGCATCTTTGTCTACATAATGCAGGAGATTATTATATGTATATAGATGATAAACCCATCACGATGAAAGCACGGTGGTCAAGTTGGAAACCTTTTCATAAAGTTTTTTATGTGACACCGTTGGTGACCGTGCCATAAAGTTAATTCGTCATTTCAGGATCGCGATAGCTATTTTCGGTCGTCTCCGGCGCGCGCCCGTTACGGAGCATTTCCAAGCGTTTTCCACTTTTACGTACGCCCGGCGGCTATTTGCCGTTTTATTTCCCCTTTGTAATTTCATTCGCGACTCTACTGCGACTTTGCCTCTTTCTATTTACCTTGTCCCATAGTTATATGACGCGAGTTAAAGAGTGACGTTCACATAAACGAATATCGATCGGAAATAGTGGTGCAGAAAATAAGTGGTGAGTCCATTAAAAGCTTCAACGCATATGTTAACGTGCACAGTAGCTTTCTCTCGTAATAGTTCAAGGTTTTTAATTCCGATAGTCAATAATTCAAGATCACAATAGTTATTTGAAAATTTGTAGCGTAAGAGAAATTCAACGATTAAATAGCTGAAAAACTTATTATAAATCGAAGATGTAAAAATCCGAAGACATAATTTCTGAATATTAATTAAAACTTTGAACATATTTGTAAAATATTTATGAAGTAAATTAAGAAATTTGAAAATAATGTATAAAATTAAAAAGACGAAAAATGAAAACATAGAACAGAGATCCAAAAAACTAAATTTATATAAGGGAAAATTTTGTAAATTTGATATTTTAAGTATTTAAATTTATCAAATTAAGTCCAACATTTCTATTCAACATTTAATACGGAAAGGATCTTTACGGTTTTTGTCGGACTTTTAGTGAGGTACTAAAACTTTTAATATGTATGGGAACACGTTCCATTTATATCTATCTTCACCTTTCTTGGGCTTTCGACGATTTACGAGCAACCTTTCGAATAATTATGGCCACAACATATCGACAATATTTCTTCGCCTTACCCCGTAAATCCTTATTAGCAACAAAATTTATAACTTTAACATTGGTTGCAACACAGCTTTCTTACAAAACTGTTTCAAGTCTGTATATCTTCAACTAATAAAAAATTGTTAATGATGTCTGAATCAACTTATTATTTCTTAATAAAAATATATCTTTATCGTTGGTTTTTCAAGCTCTTTATCTATCGCAATCGCTCTTTTTCTATATATTTTATTGTTCACTATCTATATTATAAAATATATAGTATATGTTTAAGCGCTAATATTTCCTTCGCATTTTTTCTTCTTATTTTTTCTTAATTATATTATATTTAAATTCTTATAAACTTATTTTTACAACATTTATTTTTAATTATCTTTTATATAAAATAAAGGCAAATAAAACCACTTGATAAAAAGGAAAATAGAATTAGATATTTATCCAATTATTTGCGAGCAACAGTATTTTCATTAAAATATGATAAAAGTATCAATTTTAAAGGTTTTGTTGCACAACTTGAAAAATTATAAAATAGAAGACCGACCACGAATAGACGGTGAAATAGAAAGCACCAATATTGCTTTGGCGATTTGCTAACTTCAAGATCCTAAAGAACCGTTTGGGAACGAAACTTGTACGATCGCGGCAAAAGCCATCGAGTTAGCGATAAACAATGTTTCATCAATAAAGATTCAATAAAGATTCCCTTGAGAACTCTACTCAATTGGTTTGAAGTACAATACGGTAGTACAGTACATACAGTGCAGTACGAATTGACTCGTGCTGCCAATTCGGACAATGCATTACCAATACGGTTTCTACATGTCATAATGGAGATAAGTAGTAAACCGGACAACAAAGACATACGTAAAACGAAGTTAAGGAAATACGGTTATGCGAGACTCGATTTCTACATGACAAAATGTGACGGTCTCTTCCAAAGCGTACACGAGAGAAGAATATGTAAAAGCATTTCACCCAATAGGTGCTCCTTTGTGGCGTTTACGTTTGTTTGTTCTTAGAATGTTATTGTGTTATTATGTTCGGTATATGTTTGCTGAATATGTATCGTGGCGAACGTTTCTCGCGAAACAAAGAAGGAAAAGAAATTTTTTTGTTAAAATATATATCGCACAATTCTAATAAAGTTGTGATATGCGTCATATTATTAAAATTGATATCAGAAAATGTAATAGACAATTTGCGGAGACAATGAGAACTTTAATGCATCACGATTCGCTCGTTGCGTAACATTTAACAGAGTTTAATTAATTGAATGTTATTTACACATTGTCGAAAATTAGTTTCAACGCACGGTAATTTGCCGTTAATACTCTCTATATTGTGATCACGGATAAAAAGCACTTTACAACCGCTGCTACTCGTATTATGATAATGGAATGCATCAACGAACATCAACGAACATCCCAATATGCTCATTTTGTATTGAAAATATAATTATATATAAATTTTAATTTATTTTTAACACTTTTTATTAAAGAAAATCACACGTGCTCATCTCGTCTTTCAAAATTATCTCGCAGATTAAAAAGAAATATTATTATTAAATGATAACGTAAATGATTAATTGGAACAGCTAATGCAACATTAATTGAAATGCGTCAGACTAATCGAATAGTTGACGCAAGAAATTGTCGATTGAGCGAGAGGCACATTGTATCAGCCTACGTACACCTGTGTTCTCGAACGAATCGATAGACATAGACGCACACTCGCGAGCACAATTAGATAAAGCTCGATCTCTAGTAAAGGTGTTTACAAACTTGTTTACGATCGAGTAGCGAATAGAAAAGCGATAAGTAAAAGTTTACGTCTGCAAAAAATACTAACGCACATCGACGCTCTTACGTCGCTCGTAAATTTACAATTTTTATTTTCCTTTCAAAATCCTATCGTTTTATCAAATCTTGTTTTTATTATTAATATATGTCTTCTTTGCGTATTAAAGAAGTGGTAAATTTTAAAATAATTCTAAGTTATTAATCCATTTAATACTTAAAAAAAATATAAGTATGTAAATTTTATTATATCCATTCAATACTTAAAAGAAACAGAAAATGTGGATATATTATTTAAAAAATTTCTAAAAAATTTTAAAACATTTTTGAGATATAAATTTCTGTTTGTTTGTTTTTTATATTAATTAAAGTAAAAATTTATTCGTTAGAGTCTTAAGAACTTTCAACTTCTAGGTAACTGCAGCAAGAAATAGTTAAATAATTTCTATGATGGAAAAAGCATACTTTCATATAAATATCTTAAATCACACGATAATTCTTGTAAAATGAGCAAATATATATTTTACTGGGCAGACTGAGTCCTAATAAGAAGTTCGAAAGTTAAAATCTCTCTTCTAAAGTTTAGAACACTTCAATTTGAATTACATCAATTCGAGCTCTGCAAAAAGAACTTAATAAGTGAACTTTATTTTCCGTGACCTCCTTTGAGAGAAACAGTCCCTCTTAAGAAAATGTCAGACGTTACCATAACAGAGAACAACATTCTCTGCAATAACAAGCAGATTTGTATATCCCTGAGCGCACATTCTCTTTGTAAGCTATCACAGTGATACAATCATTGTAGGGGAAACTATTCTGCGATTCGTGCAACATCCTCCGTTACGCTTGAATTCGCTTAAACTGATTTGTTATTTTTTTCGTTGTTTGCTTGGATATTTTCAAGTATGCGAATAACTCCGGTAAATTTAGTTCTATTGCAGCTTTTACGAACTAAGAGTTCGTAATACTCGGAATAATATACTTTCAACTGAAAGGGCAAACCACAAATGTTCTAGAATTTGGAAAAGAATTTAAATATTTTCAGTAAAAAGCACATGAATCTAGTCAAGAGATAGAGGGCTTCAACTTCAAATTTAAAAATATGTTATTCGTAAAACTCATTTTATGAGTATAAATTTTATGAATTTTTTTACAAATAATAAATTAAACTTTCTGTTAATTATAAACATTGATACACTTACTTTAATTATTCAATTTCGATCTTGATATCATAATAAAACTTAAAATTTATATTAGATTTATATTAGACATTTATTACATAATATTCTTAAATAGTTTTATTATCAGGAATAAAAATCCTTTTAGTACTTATATATATATACATATATATATATATATATATATATATATATATATATATATATGTAATGCATCTTGAAAAAATTTTTTTAGTATTTTTACTTATTGAAATTGAGACACAAATGCAATAAATGTCAGATATGAACTTAAGATAACAGGATAAAAATCCAATAAATCTTAAAAAGTAAAATTAATGGAGTGAAGAATATGAAGACTGTAAAGCCAGCATAGAATACTTCCTGCATACACAATGAAATATGATATTGGCCGCTCACTAAATGATCTCTCTAAAAAAGTCGTGGGTTAAATTCCTGTTAAAGAAAGATTAAATGCAAGTAAAGCAGGGTACTAACAGTGGCACATGTTTCTCGTACATCGTTATAATACATGTCTCGTACTTCCATATTTCAAAGAAAGTTTCGCAAGGAAGCACGGAATGTTATGTCATCAAAACAGGACTGGTGCCAGCTTTCATTACAAAGTAATGAACTTTCCATTGTATATTTCCTTCCTTCACGCGGGTTTCTCGTCAACGTCGTCAACGTTGATTAAGTTACACCTGCTGTGTCTAACTTCATTTGCCAGTCTCAAGTGAGATGTCTCGCTAGGGGAGACATCGCCATTTTATCTAAAGCGAAGAGTGATTCTCCGTTAGAATAATCGAAGGAGTAACTACTAAGTGATTGAGCCAGTATTTTAATCTGTATACATGAGGGTGATTGTTGAGCTTTCAGTGATTTTTACGTGCCAATAAAAATTGTATTTATCTTCAAATAGATAAAAACATAACTTTTAAATGAGTTAAATACTTCTCTCACAGTCTATATAAAATAAGATTAAGAAAATTAAAGCATTATTCTTACAATACTTCCTTCTGTAATTATCAGGAAATAATCGTAAAAAGGAAATCGCGGATATATGAACAGATCCTTCTTCATTTTTCCCTGGAAGTAGGTCACTCTAAGGTCTTCGGTTTGTCTCTTTGTCAAAGCGTATCTGAGTTAAGATTCGCTGCTTGTACATGTAAGATATCCCATTGGGAAGGCGTCTCTCTTGTTACGGCAGGACATTTATCACTTCGTGACAGCTTTCAGCTTCATCAAGTATGAAGTTTCACGTGTTACAGATAAGAAATTCGTCAGGTGTTGATGCAACGGAAGAACGGTGATTTTTTGCATCGAGAGATTGCATTAACAAATATTTTATGCTATCGAAATTTTATACTCTAACGAAATCTTATACGGTTTTATACAGTGGAGTCGAGTGCTTATTATTTTTACTTAAAAATCATTATTGTTAAAATATGCAATTAATTTTTACGTGTTTTCATTTCGTATCGTTGCGATGTGCAATATTATCGATTTCCGTTTTTACAGCAAGGCGATTTGCAAACCGTTATAACATATCGATATAAGAATATCTCGTCATATCCCGTGCAAGATGAACAGCTCTGGAATTCGATAAACGGCGAGTAGCTTTTGTTGATCTAAAGTCAGTTTCGTGGGATTCCCGACTTCGAGGACGCTTGTACAAAGGATGTCATGCAGGAAGGATAGCAGCCTTTGATTACGGCGGCTTCCATGAATTGAGGTCATCGAATGGCCAGACCTCGATATGTCTCCTCCCTTTGACGGAAAGGATGGGTTCTCGGATTTAGGACAAACGGCAGGTTCTTTTCATTGATCGCTTTAAAAATTGCTGAAATTTTTTTTCGGCTTATAACGTTGAGAACGTTATTTTCATGATGACAGGCCTGAACGGGTTTGAAAATATTTATCGAAGCGAATAAATCGAATTTTTCTCCTCATAAATTCACCTCTTGATAAGATTTAGCTCTGCAACATTCGTGAAACTTCAATTATTCATCGTGCAAACTGGCGGGACAATTAATAAACGTGATTCTGCAAAAAAAATGAAAGATATTCATACGAATTAAATTTGGATGAGAATTAGACTATGATAGCACACAAAGCTTTGACAGAAAAAGTTTTATTTGAATATTAAATGTAAAATCGGAAAAATGTCCCGGAACGTTTCACGAGGGTCTTAGCCTGTCACTGTATTTTATGCGAGCATATAAATTTTAATTACACAGATAGCTTTTATTGCTAAAACTATGATATCGAACAACGACGCCTTTATTTTATATATAATCCTATAACATATAAGAGCAATCATAATAAATAAAAGCACAAATAATAAACATCTTATTTAAAAGATAAAAGTTATATTCGATAATTTTAAATAATTAAAAACATACAAATTTAAGCAAAATTAGAAATATACTACATTTATTATATATTATATATTATATATTATCACACAACAGAGAGGAGAGAGGAGAGCCGTTCTTAAATATTGATCGAGATGATTTAAAACTTTATCTATTTTTAGAGGTTGATCTAAATCATATATATATAATATGTGCTTTATTACATCTCAAATGTTATAATATTCATCACAAATAGAGATATAAAATACTAACTAAATACCAACTTATATATAATGATAATTTGCTAATTGTCTTTTTGACAAGATAATTTCGAGAAAATGTCATGAATTTCTTAATACATTTTTCTCTAATTTATCTCATGATAAATAAAACTAACTATATTTATTTCAGGTAAATATGATGGACCAATGTTTTTTCTTGTCAAATGCCACATAATCATGAGTTTTCTTACTTGTACAGAATCAACTCTAATATTCTTGCAACATATGTCGGTGTACGCGAACATGTCTCGAGAAAATATGGTATATGAACACATACAATGCAAACTTGCGCAAAAGAACACGAGCGTACTTTAGGTCAACTTTACTGCGCCTTTGTTGCAGGAGAAACGTGGAAGCTTGTCACTTATAAAGTTCAAAGGAGAGAAAGAAACAAGAGTTAAGATGTTTATTATTCTTGTGCTTGTTCTTTCCCGGGACCGACTGTGATAATAAACCTTGCATAAATCATAAACCTGTCGAGATAAGAGAATATTTTATTTGTGTAATCATCGATGCGTATGGTGTATACTTAATAATTTTCACAAATATTACATTTTATACGTATCTAGTTGCGTTAATCACAAATATTGTTATACAGTAAAATAAATCTGTCAAACTTCTTATAAAATTTAAAGTAAAATGGTTTTCTAAAATGTATTTGTAACCTTGTAAAAATTTTACCATTTTAATATTTAATTTAAAATAACAAAATTTTGATAACATAAAATTTAATAAATATACATTTAATAAATACACAAAGATGTACACATAATATTTTTGTAGAAAAGAGATGATATTACTTACTTGCTTCTAAAAAGGATTGATAAAATAAAGATGTTTCGATTTATATATTTTATATTCATTTTGCCTCTTTTCATGCATCTCTCTTAAGCACATTGCAAAAATATGCAAAAGCAAAATTAACGTTTGGTATTGCCCTATATTAGCATATTAGCCTATCGGCTTACAGATATCGCGTTGTTGAAATAGAAATCAAGTCATTGCAATTCTGTCCATAGAACATCTCAAATTTGCAACGTATGAAAACGTCACGAGAGGAAATCCAGGTTGATAGAAGTATTTGCTGAGAAGGTGCGCTAGAGAAAAGAAGAGAAGGCAGGCTTTAAAAAGAGATTAACAGCTCGCACTATAAATGGTCGGCTACGCTTATGAATATGCAACAAAGCAGCTCAAGAGAAAGGTCGCGATGCATCGCGGCGACCTTATTAAAAGTGCATTCGCCGCAATATGCACGCGAAATTCCACGGTGGAAATGCCACCATTGTTTGCACTTCTCTCCTGCGTCTTTCCAGTTGCAGTTCGTCATAATTTACAGATGTAATGGGAACTTATTAAGAGGTAGAGAGAAAGGGAGAGAGCGCGCGCGCGTGTGTGTGTCTCGAAAAGTCTCATGTGACTCGCTCTAAAGCGTTCTCCGATAGAAGCTGGGGATAAGAGAGAACGTTGTTAACTGGAAAGCTTAGCGCACAGCGCCAGCGTAACCGGATTAAAGCGTTGAATGGCTAGCTCACGCAACAGAGGCAGTGTCTTACTGGAAATCCGATTGAGACATTTGAAATTGTGCGAAGAGAATCTCGGAGATATTCGTGAGAATTCGACGAGCAATTAAACGAAATTATAGAGCGTGCATAAGGGATGCTCGTACGTTGGCGACAAAAAATAAGCTTAATTCCTTCGAAATACTATTTCTATTTATATCCAACTTCGTAAATGTTGCTAATTTGATGGAGTCACGTGAAGTGCGTTTGTCTTCCTAATTAATGATATATAACAATATAGTTCTATATAATAAGGATGTAATCAATTAATAGCTTTAACTTATTAATTGAATACATTGTCATTAAAATCATTCGTTATAGTTAAATTAAATATATTCTGTTTCAAAAATTTTATATTTCGAAATATTTGTATCAAGTGTATTATTTATGTATATATAATGTATTATGTTAATTTTTATATAAGTTTATTATTATCCAGCGTTGCGATTATTAATACCGTTCCATTATTATTTCATTTATATATAATTTCACTTTTGACAGTTATAGATTTATGTTATTGTGAACATTATTTCTTATTTTACTTATTTTAAAATTTATGACAATTCATATGCAGTCATGTATGTATTTGGAATATGTCTCGGAAATACGACACTTCTTCCGCGCTGGGAGATGCGCGCTCGTTATTCAAAGTACTTACCCGGAAGTAGCCTGTATGTCGACCTCCGGCCAGGATGGTCTACGACGGCAGAACATAAGAGGCGGTCGATCGCTGGATCCGCCGCTCCGTCGAAAGGAGCCGACTCGCCTCGGTGATGTGGCACCGCTTCCTGTCGCAGGATGTACCGTCAATCCCGAAGCTGGAGTGCACTCGAGAGTGCGTCTACGTGCTGAAAGAGAGCGCGTGTGCGACGACGTGACGGTTCCTGGCGGTGGCACAACCTAGGAGAAAAATATTAACAAATCAGATTCAAAGGTATTGTGCAAAATTCAATTGGAACGGCTAGTTAAAAGAAATAGTGAATATAATTGTGATATGTTTAATAATTATTCAACTTTAATATTTAATTTACTAAATCAAGATTTTGTGTTAATTATAATGATAATAATAATAATAATAATCAAAATATATATGTCGTTTAATTTAATTTAATAATCTATAAATTAAAATTAATTTAACTTAATTTTTAATTTATTAATTATAAATATTAGTAAGTAAGTTAAATATCTATTTCACAGGTAATTCAAATCGAAAATATTTATAAACGTTTATACAAAAGAAAAGAAATTAGACATTAAAATTGATAATACTTATTTTAGTACGTTTCTTGTAAAACATGTTCACCAATTCTTGTTTAACAGACGTTTCAATTAATGCATTGATGTCAATACAGATATTGTTTCATTAAAAATTGTTTCATTAAAACCCGTATCCACCGACCTTTTTTACGCATTGATATAAGGTTTAATAAAATCATATTTGGTCGTTCATTTAAATGAACGATGCTAGCTTTAAATATCGAATAATTGCAGCTAAACATTATTATGCGTTCGATACAACAATTTATCGCTGAAAATATGTCTCCATTCGTTTGCATAATAATATCTGTCATGCTTATTAGAGAAACGCGTCCCTATATTGATGCATCGTACATATTAATAAATTTCGATTGTAATCGGAAATCGTAATTTCGCATTGTTAAAATTTTCCTGGTGCATTATACTTAATGTTGTTCCAAATATAATTTATATTCCAATATTGATAATATCGGAAAATAATGTCACAAGAGAATTAAACTTTTTATGTCTGCATAAATTAACACCGATGTAATAAGCGGTTAATTACTGTCTCTAGTGCATATCGGCAATCAATAAATCGATTTTTCCACTAAATGGACAACAACGATCGCATCTCTGTCCGTCCTCGGATTGTAACACGTCCTCTTTAATGTTGCCTTTCTTGGTTTCTTTAATTAACGGAAAATACGGCCGTCCTTTGGTCGATCTTGTACTACTCCTTATAAGGAGTTAATCTTACAAGGAAAAGCCGCGTACTTGGGGTCACCGAATTGAAAAACGTTTTTACATAGTATAGTACTCTACTATGTAAAAACGTTTTTCAATTCGGTGACCCCAAGTACGCGGCTTTCCCTTGTTAGTTTCATGTAAATAGATTTTCTGTTAAAATTCGTATTGGAATTTATCGCGTTATTTAATCGAGAAAATTTGTGGTTTACGATCAATTACACACTAAAAAAATAAATGTTACCTTAGATAATGCAACTACTTGCTTGATTAATAAAAAAATATGTTAAACGAAGAGAATTAAAGTTGTTATCTTGCCAAATTCTTGCCATTTATACAATAGCATTCAATTATTTGAATGCGTGTTAGAAAAATATCGGTTATCAATAAAATCGTTCAATGTGATCAGGTAATTTAATTAATTTATACTTATTTCTTCAATTCAAAATAAACTCACAATACTGTACATTAGAACTATATGTATGTTGCAATTTATCTGAAAATCGCATATTTATTGAATTAATAAACAGACCATTAACATACAATAAGTTTGCTGAGAATTAAACACGATAAATGGATGCTCATGCAATAAATTATTGATTTATTACCAATAAGCGCTCATTGAATTTGTTTTTTGTTGTAAACGATAATAATATACTCTCAGCTTTAATCATTATATTATCAAGTAACGCGTTAAATTGGCTTAGAAATAAAAATAATCATTATTTATTAGCAATATTGTAATATTTTTTAAATTTTATATTAAAAAATAAATTATTTATATATATATATAGTAATTATATATATATATATATATATATATATATATATATATATATATATATATATAAGATTCTTCGCTCATTCCGCACGGCACATTCTAAGCGCACGTACCTTAGGAAAACCATGTGGCGTAGCTTGCTGAGCAGCGGCCGTGCTGGTGTTGGTCGTCGAGGTGACGCTTCCGGTAGAGCCACTCCTTCCAGTCTCGCCCTTCGAGTCTTCGCGACTGAAGGAGAACCTTTTTGGGCTCAGACTAAAACTAGCCACGCTGTTCGTCACGTACTCTTGCAGAGAGCTGAAGAAACTCATTTTTAACGTTGATGCGATGTTTCTTTTGTCGTTTTCTGCGTGAAAAAGCTGATATTGATTTTTCAAGCGATCGAATGTGTCATCGTCGTCTCCTCCTCGAATTCTTCCTTGGCTCGCTCTTAAGAACCGAATTGCCGTGATGCACCTCAAAATCTACAGGCATCGATCTTGCGGAAAATCGATCTGATACCGTTCACCGGCTGACTCATAGTGAAGAAAAGTCTCGCGACCTCGGAAACTTTTACGGTACTTCGTCGCGTCGCAATATCGATTTTCGGCTACGGCCATTTCTACTCGCCGCAGGAGTCATCGTACTTCGTCGAGTACTTAAGATATTGCACAGCCCCGACATTTCGGCTCGCGCCGTTGATTCGAGGCAATCATCTATGAAAAATTGAGAAGATAAAATTAGACCTGCACTACATAATTGACACGTGCTAAAAAATTAATAAATCTAATTTGGTATATAAAAATATTATTTTTCGGTAAATTTCATGTGATCGTAGTGAAGAAATCGTCTGACTTTTTATATAATGCAAATAAGAAACTAGGATAGAAGTTTATTACCCAGATTTTAACTTGTGCTATAAGAAACCTATCGCGTTGCCAACTTGCTAAAATGTTGCACGAACACATTAAGGGCATCTCTCAACTTTCCAACTTTCCAATTTTATAACTTTTTGAAAACTGTTCATCAACTACATTTAAACTTAAACACGTATCCTATGCAAAGATTAGCGATCGATTGCACACTATATTTAATGTTATTCGAGTTTTGGAGAATACGTATTGTATATTAGAATCATTTGTAAATTACGAATTATTTTATGTCCTATTAATTATAAAATTTCAGAAAAAATAGTAAGTCTGTTAACGACTTCATTAAAAAATATAGAAATACTAAATATTGAAAAATCTGTAAACGGCACAACGTTCATGTCATTAATTATTTATTGATCATAATTGAGTTACATTGCGCTCTACTAATGTGCTACGAGAACTCAAATCCCGTAGACCGAATATCCCGACATGATATTCTGTGATTCGTTCAAAAGTATCTGCCATGATCCGAGGGGCTAAAAGACCTAAAGTGGATTTGATAGAGCGTAATTACGAGATTTAGGATGACTTTTGAGGCTAGCTCGCAAGCTCTTTCTGGTCGGTTGGGGCATTTGTCCATTACCGCATGAGCCGCACATTAACTGAATCTCATTTGAAATACCGGGTTCCTGCGATTGAGAGTCGACCTGGAAGAGGAAACCGGTAAAGGGCCGTGGGGTTGGGCAAAATTAATCTGCGACCAGCTAAATTTCCGCTGCGGTGCTGCGTGACGACGCAAAATACATACACGCAAACAATAAATTAGACATAAGCGATGCAATTAAGACCGCGATTACGTATGATAAACAATCTTGCGAATCGGATATTCTTGCGGTTACTTTTCTCGACAGATATTTGTTTAATTGTATTAGTAGCAGAAAACTGTCAGTATAAAATTTATGTCATATTGCATCTCGTAAATTGTACATGCATGCATTGCAAATGAAATATCCCAAAAAATTTGCGAGTTTTATTAAAAAAAATTTTCGAGAGGCTCTCTCTCTTTTATTACTTGGGGTACAATTAAAAAACTACAAAATTAAAAACTACAAATTCTTTCAGATTATGATTTAAAAAAAAAATCAATTTCAAGTTGGGGTAAAACTGTGTTGAAAATGCCTTGAGAGAAATGTATATTACGTGTATTATATTTTATAAATATATACCTCCTCATATATATATTACTTATGTATACTAAATCATATTTTATAAGCAAAAGTGCGCATATTCATTTATTCATTATAATTATATTAAAGAAGCGTTAATTATTATTTCATCAAATGCAAGTAATTATTCAGCGGAAAGTTATCAGAAATAATGAAATTTATTAACAAAGTAAAGTAAGAAAAATCAAAGAGCTATCGCTCTGACGTAACCTTGGTGTAGTCCTGATTGGTTTGTCTTCTTTCTTATGCAACATAAACTACACAATCTGTGAGTGGCGTTATATCTCGGATATATGTAGTTGCTTTCGAGTAAACCGCTGTTAATTGCAATCGGTTACCCGAATACATCTGGCGCAAAATATAGCACTCACATGGGCTGGTATATCAGACTGCGTTTAAGCTTCGAAATTGTCCTCCTAATCCGAACCGCGATGTTTGCAAAACCGCCGACGTCGCGAGAGCGTCGAGCTTGAGAGAAGTAATGAGCCCCGCAGGAAAATAGGATGACGTCGCCAGAAGGTAAACGCGCAATGTAAACGCGACTTGGCGGGGTAATCCGCGAAGTTACATTGAGATCACGGAAACACTCCAGCAGGCTACGCTGTGTTGTAAAATAACGTTTTACGATCGAATCAGCCGAGCCGGCTGGAAAATGAAACGTCGCCCATCCCACCCTTCTCCCCCCTTCAAAGTGATACCCGCGAGCCTGTTAAATGTTGTTCCAAATCTCAGCTCACCTTCTATTATACGCGCGTACTTTCATGTTTCACAAAATATTTAAGTAGTGAGTAAATTTGGACGATGATTTCAAGAGTAAATTCTCGAATTGCTTCGAACATATCTTGCTTGTATGTGAAAATTGTGATCGGAGAGAATCTGCCATTAAAAATGTATTGCTTTATTAAAATGTATAAATACTTCTTATTATATTTCTTGCATATAGAATATTATACAAAGAGAGTATCAATATCATATTTCAATCAAAGCAATTTTTAGGAAAGAATATTGTAAACCACATTTTATTGGCAGATTTGATTACGATTTCTTTTTCTCATAGTCAATTATGATTTTTGACTAAAAATTATCTTTATACATCTTGAAACATTTCCCGAATGTCGTATATAAATAATAAAATAAACATCGAAATTTGTTAAAAATAGTAGAACTATTAAATATTAATTATTTGAAATAATATATTATTTAAAGATGTTTTTGATGATTCTAAAATCGCGATTCTTTACAGAGAAAATGCAAAAGTGCTTTGAGTTAATGATTAATATTTGCAAAAGAGAATAAATTGTCTCAAATTAAAAAAAAATGTTCTTAAAAATGTAATATTTGGTATTATATCGTACCACCGACGTTAATAATATTAAGCTGCAAGAATTTATTTTAAAGGCTTCGAAGATGAATGCTGCATCTTATAGTAAAATTATATCTTGAAAGTTCACTTCTGCATGAAGTTTTAATGAAACTGCGTAGTTTCTGAGTAATATACCGTCATAGATAGAAGAAGAAGAAGGGAGTAATAAATTCCTGTAAGAGAGCATAACAGTTTTTGTTGACGTAACGACTTTCGGGAATTTCGAAGAACTCCGGAGAAGACAACACTCATTGCGACTTGTGAGATCACTTAACGATCCTTCGTGTTGTTTCAGATATCTTTTATTTTTGCAATATCTTGACGGAATAATTTCTTTCAGAGTTCACCAGTGTGGTAACGCGACTCTCAGCGTGATGCAAAGAGCTAGCATCTCATCTTTTTCTACTTGCTCTTTTAGAATTTTAATTGAACCAATGTTTTAAAATTTTAAAACCGTATAATTTTTTTCTCATTATATATATATATATATATAATGAGAAAAAAATTATACGGTTATATATATATATACATACATACACACACACACATAACATATATATATATATATATATATATATATATATATATATACACACACACACACATATACATATACAAAACACACACACACCACACACAATATTAATATATTATTTAAAAAATGACTTTTTAAAATCTCAAAAAATTCTTAATGAGAGTAGCATTTCTTGCTGATTACAAGACTGTTTTTCCGGCTGTTTTTATTGGTTTTTTTTCTGTATTGTTTCAGAGCAATAATTGCCTTCGAAGCTCGTTTCGCTAGCTCTTAACGTCTCGTGAGAAAAGAGACCGTTTAATCTTGCAATGTGAAGAGTTACGATAGTAAAATATTTACAATCCGAGTTGTGCAGTCGTAATTTTCGTTATCACCTAATTTGCAATCTTACCATCTTCATTATCTTAAAACAAGATTAAGAAAACCGGTTAAAAAATTAACTTTTCTCATCTATGTCAGTACATTAATTTTCTACATAATATGAGATCCCAGCGAGTTCTTAAAAAAAATTTGCATAATACGTTTCGTATAGCTTAATTTAATATTGTTTCTTGCGCGTTTTGAATCAAATGAGTTTAATTGTGACAACTGACAGAGTTGTTCATTAATTACAAGTATACATGAAGTCGCTGTCATCGTATTACAAAACTTGTATAATTAATAAACAAAACGGATTACAAATAAATTCAATTTTTTTACTAAAGTATGCAATTTACTGGTTTGTTTTCGATTTAAAGTATGTTGTTACGACTTTGCGAGCGCGATGTGTTTTCAACAGTTTGCTAACACATGTAGTTTTGTTGTGTTACATGTAATGTAAAATAGGATTACGCGGATATCGATATTATCACAGTATATTTAACATTTAACATTTAAGCGTTTAGCGTTTAATAGCGTTTTTCAGTATGTGATTTAATCTACTGTTAAAACACTTCTCTCCACATCACTCCGGGATCGATGCATTACAAGTGGATACATTAATTGAGCGACCGATCGGTGTAAACAGTGATTTTAATTGTTTGTATAAAATAGCGAAAATAAATATTAATTAATAAAAGTAAATATTAATTAATAAAATATTAATTAATGAAAAATAATTTCCAAGTATGTTGCGACACGATGACGAGAATATTAATGTGCGGAATAGAATGTGATTTTGAGAAATGCACAATACAAGTTAATTAACTCGCGGTAGCTCGTTATAGTCACATTCTGCAGGTGCGTGCGTTAGGGATACTTCGTGAAAAGAGTTTTCGGCCAAAACTTCATTATAGAAGCGAGTATGTCGGATGTAAAGCACGTACAAGTACATTTTCACGAAACAATTTGTCACATTCTTCTTTCACGCGTCTCTAATGGACAATCCTACGTAGATATTTCACATTTAACAAAATAAACGCTTTAACAAAATAAAGTCAATATTACTTAGCACGCAACATTGTGTGTGTGTAATTCCTTTTTATTTTTAACAAAAAAGTATTAAGTAATTAAATACATGCAATAAAATATAACATTTCCGTATACAAATGTGGATTTGTTATTTCATATCATTCCGTTTATTTTATTTAAAGTATCAGTTTTGATAAATAATAAATTTTCAATATTTTAAATATAATGCTTTTATATTACGATGTTATATTAAAAAATATTAATAAATTCTACACAATTATTTATAATTATTACGTCTCTCTTTGCCAATTAAATTTTTATTGCATCTATTACATTTACTATCTTCGAATTCGACTTTATAATGAGCAGCGAAATTCGGTGATTACAATTTAATATAATCGGAGTTATTTTACAGTATATACACAATCACATATATTTCCACTTTTAGAAAAGCGTTTTATAATTAACTTGCAACAGTGCGCGTAAAAACATTTATTCTCGAATAAATTAGATCGCAAATCGTTACGCTTTAGGTGTGCGAGCCTACATAAGGGTGTACATATTAATGTATATAGTATATAGTACACTGTTAAGAAAAAGTCGAGTATTTATCCCGCATACGCAAAAGTTCGTGTTGGGCGCGAATAACCTCGACCGCAATTACGGTTTGCATTCAATGCATTCGCCGCTTGATAAAAATAACTAATAAATTGCTTCAATCATGCAACATTGTAATGTGATTAGTATCGTCCGTTCGTACTTATTTTGTTCCACTATATAACATCTCTCTCTCTCTCTCTCTCTCTCTCTCTCTCTCTCTCTCTCTCTCCTCTCTTTAGTTTCATTTTCTATTTATCGTTTGTCTATATTGCGTATTTATTATAAACGATATTTTTTGAGAATATACTCTACGAACAAAAGTACATATTTATTTTATATATCATATTCATATATATATAATATTCATATATTATATATAATATTCATATATAAAATATTCATATATATATAATATTCATATGGTATATATATATAATATTCGAAAATCATTAAATGTCTGCTAATAATTTTCTACGAGCACCTTGATGCCGATTCTTTGTTGCAGAACAAATATCATATACTATTATATATAGATGAAATAATATTTGACATTTGTGTCTTTAATACAAATTATAGTTGCAGCAAAATTACTATCGATTTATATTTTAATAAAATATAAAATATACAAGCTTTCAAGTATGCAAGTTGTGACTTTATCTCTTAGTCGTTTATTTAGTGTTTTACTTTCCTCGAACAAAAAATTAGTTCATGTTTTAATATGATGAGCAAAAAAAGATAAATGAGCGATTAAGACAATGTCATATTTCTTAAACACGAACGATAAATGTGTCACTCATGGTAATATGGAGTATTTGTTAATAGTCGCATTTGCAGGAAATATTACTTTAAACTTTCAAATAACTATTCATAACAAAAAATGTTTTTCAAATCTATTCAAAAATATATAAAATATAAAATGTGTTCTTTCAACAAAAATTTTGTAAGAAGATTTTAAAATAAAATTAATATATTTAAAATACAATTTTTGAGAAATTAAATATTGAAAGTTTTGAACATTGTAAAAAAGAGAGCAATCAGTTATTTATTAGAAAAATACTTAACAAGAAATATTACTCTGGATGCGAAATATATCTATTCGTCAAACAATCCATATAATACGTTCGTATAAACATGTACTGTAGTGAATTAATATTTGTTGATAATTCAAAATTTAAAACTGCTATTATAGTGTAGTAATTAAATTAGATATTAGAAAAATTAAGAATACGTTATTTTTATTAATTTTTATTTCAAAGTTCTATCAAGCTTTTCCTAGTAACGAACTGTTCTGTACCCAAATAAAGTAAAATGTAAATAAAATCGCTCGTCATATCTGTCAATCAATATATCGCTCTTCCATTTTCAGAAGAAATCACAAATAGAAAAAAAAGTGTATTAGATGAAAATCGTATACATGACGCAAATAATCGTTAATCATTGCGTCAAAGTAGCATGTCAAGAAGATCAATATGTCTCCCGTCGTTCTCTGAGAACGCAGAGAACCTCAAGTGTAAATATCTAGAAAGAAACGGCGACCAACATCTTCTTCCGAAACTTCCAAACCTCTGTTTCCTCTCGTACGATAAATAAATGAAAAAGAGTGAAGCTGTAATCCAGAGCTACACGTGGCAGTGATAAAAAGCTAACTCTCGCTGGTGCAACGGCGAAGGGACGGTTCCGTTAATTAAAAGGCTGCGTTAATTAATCGAGCTGCCAGATCAGCGTATCGCACACCGAGATTCACGATCGTTTACGGTTTCATTGTGTGTTTTATACGGATTCCACGTTAATACGCTTCGAGAGAATGGCAGCAAAAATTTGAGAAAATGTGATAATTAAAAGGATAATTCATCTCATTCAATTATTTCACATTTGAATATTCTTCAATAAAACTAATTGTAAGTACAAATTAGATAATTAAATTTTTTGCAAATGCTCTGGAACAAAATCATTCAGAGAATACTAAATTTTTTATGAACATGATGTTACACATATGTGGTTTCTCGATTCCGAGTTTCATTCCAGACAATTGCATTTACTACTAAATATATGGCGAATACGCGAACTGTTTTCAACTGCTTCGTGCAGAAGAATAACGTTACGTCGTAATCCTATAACCTTGTATAAGCTGGAAACCGTCTCACTTTCCTCTTCCACAATCAATCATATAAATTAGTTCAGCTTCTGCTTTAATCCAGGCAACACACCGCTACATCATTATGACATAGAAACGGCCGTTTCAGATAGAGTTTACGGGTGCAGGTGATAAAATACGAGAAAAACATAAACTATAATATAAAATAATTTTAGCTCGGCTAGAATATTTATATTTTTCAGAAAAATTATAGTTCTTTCTTTCTATATTTTCGTTATACCGCGCGCGATTGTGCATATAATAACATATTAATTTATTATTTTTGGAACAAGTTTTAAGAAGCAAACAAATATTAAAAATTATTTTTAAAATTTTGCATAAGCATATATTGTTCTATCACTAACATTTGCGTATTATAAGTGTGTATTTGTAAACCTAAAAAATAGTTATAACAGAGGAAACTCTTCATATGTGTATAAGATAATGTAATACGTAATAATAAAAAGCATATAGAGATTGCTTTCGATAGCATAGATTACTTTTGACAATATTCGAGATTAATCTTATTAGTGAAATATTCAAATAAGATTTTAACGGAATATCTTTACAAATCCAAAAAGCAATCAACTTTGCGGCAATTTCCCGGAGTGTTACAGGCACTTAAATATTTAATCGGCTACCTATTGCTTTTATTATCTGGTAAGAAACACGAGCGTCTCTATCGTTAACATAAAATTCTCTGATTTCTTCATAAAAATCGTCGTATCGTGCATGTTCACGGGGATCTCTCGTTCTTCAAGCTTATTTAAACTTTAGCTCAACTCATCGCTCGCGAAATTTCACGAGAGAGGCAAAAGTCAGCCCTACGAATAAAGTGTTTGTGAAACAATCCAGACGGAACGCCTTTGAAGTTCGTTCACTGAAGATTTTTTTCACGTAATGAAAAAAAGGCCGTTACGAGATAGAGCAAAAGCTTCGACGCAACCCTGTTCGAGCCAATTTCATTAGCCGATCTGTCCGCTTCCACGGTGTTCCACCTTTTCATGTGAGCGCCTGTTCTTCCATTTCAAAAGCCTCTAAAACGCTTCGCTGCAATGATTTGATGAAGCTCGTGGGATGACTGAAGCGAAAGTAAGCCAGGAAAGCGACTTAGCATGAAGCATACTTGGAGTCTTGAGATAGTACAGAGATAATAGAGATATACATATTTCTGTTATCTTTTACAGAAACATATTTTTCTTCTAAGTAAGCTTACGTATTAATACGTCTGAATGAATTCAAATTGTGAATAAATGCAGTGAATTCAATAAGCGAAATGAAGTGAAAATTCAATATAAAATTTTTAATTTATAATTTAAGCCCATTTAAAGTTTATTTAAACAATTTATAATTTGAGACATATCTTAGGATACTATTTTATTTCTACATACCACGTAATGTGTATTTAAAAATATATATTTTATGTATGTGTACATTCTAATTTCTTAAATGTTTTCCTTATTACACAACATCAAATTTATAAAATTCAAATTCTAAATTCTTAAATTATAACACAAATTATAAATTGTTTAAATTAGATTTAAAATATTACTTAAAATAAAATACGCAATAAAAATTGGAATAAAATTTTTAAAGACAATCATGATTATCCAGACATCTATCAAAAAAGGCAGAAATATGTATAAAAGCTTATTTAAAGCAAATAAAGTCTTATCTTCATAATGGCTAAAATATTCCGTTCACGAAGAAAAAGCAAACTAAAACGCAAAAGGGCGCGTTCTCTGGGACAAAAAATTACGCCATATTAATGTGATTTCTAATACAAGATATTTTTTAAAAACAGATGTTAGGGTGTCACAAAATAATGGAACCTACAATTTTCCTACAATATAACAGGTCTTCTGCAGGAAAAGTGATATTCAGTTCCGTGAGCTGATTAAAGTCGGCTGATTAAACTGACTTTAACTACTTTGCGATTATAATTTTGTTTATAGAAATATTCAAATATTAGAATGAATAAAAATTTTTTGAATTTTGTGTACTTATTCTCTCTCTCTCTCTCTCTCGACACACGAAATAGTGTATTTAAAAATAATTTATTTTTTAATAGGGACGTATTTTTATTATTCATATCTCGCTATTTTTTCTCTCACAGTTTCTAATTTATGTGCATGATTGAATCAGGACAAATAAAGATCATCATTCTCAACTTTTGGAAAGAGTTCGTATCAATTTATAACAAATGTTTAGTTATATGTTGAAGTGAAAACTTTTACAGTATCAGGTTCTAGCGACAACTTCGATTAATATGTAACATGATGATATGTAGTCTATATATATAATGATGGATAAATGATACAATCTCGCAGAGTGATAAAAAGCAGGTTGATCAGTTTACTTTGATTGATCGTTATTATGCGGTAAGATTAATTCGATTTTTCAAATTGCATTTTAATTTAAATTTGTTAGTACGAGTTGTATAGAATTGATGAACGAACGAATGGTTGAATATTTATTTCTATAACAATTTCAAATAATTTGAACAAATTTTTTGGAAAACAAGAAAAATTAATATTCCTTATTAATAGTAGTAATGATAATATAAATTATAAAATTAAAATAATATATAGTTATAAAATCAGGTAAATAAATTATTTAATAATTGATTAGGCTAACAGTTATTTATTTATATTCTCATTACTTTATATATATATATATATATATATATATATATATATATATTTTATTATTAAATTTAAATAGAAAAATTGTCATGTAAAGTTAATAAAATTTAAAAATTTACACTTAAATTTATTGACATTTCTACTCCATTATATAAAATTATTTTGTGTTAGTATCTTAAATTTTATCGATTAGCAATCCAGTTAAAGTATCAATGAGAAATCATCATATTTCAGAAAAACTGATTTTAATTTCTATTGTATGGAAAGATTGCGATTATTATTAAGTAATTTTATTTTGTTGCGAAATTGTATTCCATGCTTACTTTGATTCTCACCTCTCATCTTCTTTTCCATGCATAATGTAATACCTCTTTCGTTGATATGTCGCTGTGTAAAGTCGAGAAATCGTTTCGGTCAAAACTTCATACTGAAATACCACGTAGTGAATTTTGAGCTTTTATTAAGACTTATGCAGTTACCACGCAACAGTAAATCATCGTATATTACATGAAGAGGTGTTTCTTGGCCAACTTCCAATTTTTGTAATACAAAACATCGTTTAGAAAAGTTTTGTAGGAAATAAATTGTAAATTGTGTAAATAAACTATATAATGGTATATATATATATATAAACTAAATTATTAATAATTTATAACAAATTTTTGCGTGTGTGTGTTTAAGTGTGTATGTAAAAATTTCGGAGTAGCGAAAATTATTTCAGACTTTCTTTTTCCTGCAATATCAAAAGGGAAACAATGAAGGAATAATATTCATTTAGTTTTTATGTATAAATAAATTAGAATTTATATCTAAAATAAATCAAACGTCAATTAATGCATTTCTTATAGATTTTCTTATAGGTATATATTTTTCTTTTATGTTGTAAATATGTTGTAAATATCTACAATTTTGAGAAACAAGAGAATTTAGTTAACTTTAATAAGATGTAAATAAAACCGTTCGTTATTCTCAATTATTTTTTATTTTAAACTCTATTTTTTTAGTCACATTTAAGCGATTATTAGAATAGAGAAATATGCTAAAGCGTATAAGCATGTAACCAATAAATTCGACATTCGTTTACATATTTTCTGCTTCAATGTGCGTCATTAAAGAACAACATTGATCATGTGCGAAATTATGTTTGACGCACTACAACAAAGGTATTGACATATCCTCCTGCGTATTGAAATGCAGACAATAACACTTTGTTCGTGATGCTCGATAATAAACGCGTATACGCGTATTAATATCCATTTCCGTAACTTGTATCTGCGCAACAAAGTGTATGTCATTTATTTCAAACGCTTCACGTGTTGAATTTTTTTTTAACGCACATTTTTATTGTACGTATAGGATCTTTGTCAAACTATAGTGCATCAGTATGATGCAATTAATCAAAAGTTAAATGGAGCAACATATTGTTTGCAACAATGGTGTTACTGTAAACAAAGGGGGTTTACGTTACTCCTATTCTATCGATCTTTTGCGACGATACAAATTCACTTTTTCCGCAAGTGTTGTAAGTACGCATGCAGTATGTATGCACAGAGAAAAAATGTATGAAGAAATCGATACTGACGCATACAACAGGAGTAAATATAATAACGATAATACATACACGCATCTGTTTTCGTTAGAAAAAATTAATTTTTGATGAACAGAGCCATTACTTCTTAAAAAGTTTATTGTAAGATATTAGTTATATATTACTATATATACTATTAAAATAATTTTCATACTGTATGCAGTTAATAGAACAATATGTTTTGGATATTTTATATAAGATACGGAGAAAGAAAATGCATTAGAAATTGCATTAACATAATAAAGTTGTCAATATACGCAAGAGCAAATTCTATATACGATGTTCTGAGAATGTCAGATTATAAAGTAAACTTGTATAATACCAGTTTATTCAGTACGCATGTATGTGCAATTCAAGGTGAACAACTCGCTGTATCCACTGACATATGAAACTATCGATTTTAACTTTATAACGATAAATTTGCTCAGTTATATATATTAAAACTCACTGTTATAGCAAGCACGGTTTCAAAGCGTAGTACGTATTTTTTTAATATTATATTGTATCTGTTTTTTACAAATTTCATACTATGCAAATGCGCGTTGCAAAAATATGGTGAAATTGTCAAAAGCACATATACGAGCAATAGGGTAAAACGAACATTATATCTTATCATTAAACTTGTTGCACAAGCTGTCAGTAAAGTGATAGACAAACAAAAGCACTATTAGCTGACTCACAGAATAGCTTGGCCAACCGCTACGACAAACATTTCAACTAAGTGTTACTAGGGTGATTAAATTTGACATACCTAAATTAGGAACACACTGACTGTTATTTTATGCTATATTAGTTTAATATAATCGCAGCATTTTCAAATAAAATTATTACTATCGTTCACATAGGCCTATAAATCAGATTAAAATTAACTCACAAGTTATATTAATAAAAAGAAAGATTTTGTTGCAAGAGATTATAAGCTCAGATCTTGATAAATATTAAGATCTGAGAAACACAGCTTAATAAACATGCAACTATAGTTCGAGATGTTCGTAGAAAATAATTGGCAGCGTGAACAAAAAATATATAGCCACATAAAATAATTATGGCCTTCTCATTTTACTTGGTAAATAAATTTATACTTGCGTTGCTTTTTTTTCTTCATTGTGGCATTCTTGCATAATTATGGCATTCTTATTCCGATTTTTAAAGATTTATATAAAACATTGCTTCATATATTAATAGTTTCTTCAATTTTGAAAGAAATTTTTATAAAAATAAAAGATTTTACAGAAGCATATTACTTTTTAGGTATCTCAACAAGATAATCATTCAGTAATATATTTAATTGTCCGATAATATATTCAGTTGCCTATAATCTCCATATCTCATTTATTGTATCCGGATACTTTTCGTGTTTATTTCTCAAGTTTCTAGCGTAGGGGAGATGGGGAATCTTTTGATACGAAGCAGCAGGCCGAATAAAAAGCTCAAGATAAGATCAATTCGAAGTGTCATGCGCGTGACATTATTCTGTGTGCGTGTGTATGGGTTCTCACGCATTCTGTTCGTGTTTATCCATCTGCCTGCGTTCTACTTTGTGATTTACGGAAATCCGTGAATCACGATGATAATCTCTCACAACATAAAATATTCAGCTTGGCTTAATATTAAATGCTACTGATTTTCTGATCTCATACGCGATTATATCTTACCATATTTTAATTTAAAAAATAATAATTTTGCGCCTCGGGAAACAAGAGCAACGATTGTTAATTTGTGAAACTTGTAAAATAACGAACTACGCGTTACATAAATAGTACGTGTAATGTTAGATTAAAAATAAATAATATAAACAGCAATTCAAAAAAATATAAACCACAAATAGCCTCTATGCGTCATCTGAAAGTAAATTTCTATTTGTATCTTAAAAATATATTATTATTTTGCATGCATATTAAATTAACATTAAAGAAGTAACATTACATTATTTGTAGTTCATAGAAGAACTCTCGGTATTGAGAAAATAGAGTGATGTGAAAATTTATCGATCGTTCGAGCGCCCACATGTCAGGCTTAATCGGGCATGTGTTACACATGCGATGGGCGTAACACGCACGCATAGTCGCACGTATTGTGACGCACGCACCCATATTTGAGAACGCAATATTGCAGCCGTGTCGTTATCGGCAATCAGTGGTTGGCTTCTTTACGAGTGAATAGTCATGCTGGAACCGTTCAAGAGGGTCTACTTTCGTCGAAGCAACGAAGTGTTCTTTTTAGTGACGTTGATGTTTATATACTAAACGCAATCATTTTTTTATAGATCGTTTCTTACCTCAGTATTTAAAATAAAATGAACAAATTTATTTATAAATAATGACTAAAAAATAATATTTATGTGTATAGTAGTATATATATATATATATATATAGAAGAAATTTCGAATTAGAGGATTCTCGCAGTTTTACATTAAAAATTTTTAATGTCGCCACTCAAAGGGTACTCTTCTTTTCTGCGTCTTTTTCTCTAACTTCCGTACTCGATCTAGATTTTCTTGATTCCTTCTACCTATATATATATATATATATATATATATATATATATATATATATATATAATCGCAGCGATATATATACGAAAATATCATATATTTGATAAGAAGATAAACAACTGACAAAATATGACAATATATGTATATACAATATATATATATATATATATATATATGCGTCATTTCCTCTTACAATCTCCCTTTTGTCAGTTGTTTATCTTCTTATCAAATATATGATATTTTCGTATTGCCGTAAGATGGAAGTAAGGTAGGGAGGAGTAAGGAGGTGGAACGTGCGTCAGCTTGTGCGTCGATCAAAGTACACCCTTATCCATTTATCTATTTCTTGCCTCTCCTTTATGTTCCATTGCTTTAGTATCAAGATACTTGAGAATGACATTGCCTCACTCAGTTCTTTTTTCTATATTCTGTTAGGTTGAAATACGAATAACTTGCAGTATAATTCTAAAATTATCCAAATCACATGCGTATTCTTTTCACAAATTATATATTATTATATAATTAAAAATAAAATTTTATTGCTTGCGCGGCAATATATGATAAAAAAATGTTATATATTTATTTAAATACGTGAATAAATAGATTATATAGGATACTGCATACAAAATTAGATTATATATTTATGATAATATAACATATATGTAATAATGAACGGTTAAATGCAAATAATGGATATTTAAATTTCATATCTGGACACTTAAAGAGAAAATTTCTAAATGCCAAAATTAAACACTTCGGAAAAATTATTTTTCTAGATAATTTATCACGTTGATTGAGAAAAAGAACAGAAAACATTCTCTTTATATTTGTCTCTTTATATTTATCTTTCATAATTTATAAATGACACAAATATTATATTATTCAAGATTTTAATAGCAAAGAGTTTATTTGAGTTGAACAAATCTAATAGAATTTCTTCGTTGCCCTTCTTATACTATAATTTTGTATTAACAATTTATGTGTGTGCAGTCCTGATTAAGTCTTGAATCTGGCAGACAGTTCTAATGCTTGATATAAGACAAACCCATTAGTTCCGCGCGCAATTAGTTTCTGTCGTGTCTCCGAAAAAGAGAGAGCGAATCAAGTAACTTCTCTTCGTTGCGTTTGACAAGCAACAGGGGCGAGAAATAATTACGCGCTTCTGCGTAACGAATTTCCTCGAGCACAGCCACTCGATAATCGCGAAAACTACAATTTTCACGTTATCTCTAATAAATCACGGAAATAGTTTCGTAATAGCTGTGTACTAGTTACGCAAAGTAGTGGCTTGTATTTAATATATTTGAGTTAATATCTTCAGTTTAATGACACCCCGAGATACATGCACATATACACAATCAGCAAATTTTAATTAAAAGTTTAAATGTATTTAATAATTATTTTAACAGCTATGATATAAATTTCATATAGTAAAATAAAGCATTGCAATAAAATAGTGTGTTATGAAACAAAACCAATTTATAATGCTCGACTTGTATATTACTCACATATATTTTTTATTACGAAAACTGTGAGTCTACATATATGTATATGTGCTCGGGACACATGAGTTGCATTTTCAAGATAACATATACTCGTGCATTGTTGCAAGTAATGAGCATAGCAAAATCATGAAATACTTTTTTGTTTTGTTTGCGGTATTTTACAAAGAAACAGTTTCTTAATTTATAAGTAAAGTTAGTAATTTATTAGTGGTGAAGTGCGATGCTTTCTTGTATAAATAAAATTAACTCGTGATTTTATTGGTAGATTCATTATTTGTAAGATGTTTCAAAACTGACATTACTGCAGAGACATCTCTAAAGACTGCAAATTTATAGTAAAAGCAATTTCAGATTTCCGTGTGTGGCGCAAATGCAATATATGTATAATAATCAATAGAGAAAATCATATATTTTATGTGAATTTCATATTCTAGACATTTCGATAAGAGTACGCGACAAGGAATATGTCGAGTATTTCGATATAAATGTGACTGAAACGTGTGTCGTCAGAAAGGCATGTAACGACCCATACAAAATGTAAATTTTTTTACGGTAAAAAGATCTACCAGCATACGAAAGTTCCTATGCGGGTCCATAAATAATGTATGCCCGTCGGTCACGCTCATAACATGGAAATCAAACATGGAAACTGACGAGCTTTCTTTATAGGTAAATTGAGGTGTAATGTTTTATATCATCACGTCTTCTGTTATACTACGTGCAGAAAAATTGTATTCTACGACAAAAATATTAACATATAAAATTCTAAAATCAATTTTATAACCGTGCGTGTAATATTATTTTCTTACTGATAGATAACAATGTGTAAAAAACAGAAGAGAATTAGTATAATTGCACTATAATAAATTATATAGAATGTGTTATATTGGATGTATAGTTTTAATAAATATGTAATAAATATCAATTGCAAAGAATGTTTAAAAATATGTACATATACCAACTATATGTGAAACAATATGTATCTTGCAATTTGACAAATATGAAATATGTATTATACCAGATATCTTTCACTTTTCAAAAGTTCGCTTTACGCCACTTTGCTTTTACGAAAGACCTACATTAGTAAATCTGTTTTCACTAACAGAAAAAAATCTGAAAGAAATCCGAAGAGAATTTTCACTTTTACGAAAAAAATGTTTTCCATATAAATTAATGGTAATTGCTTCTTCGCTTTACGCCACTTCGAAAGGTTTCATAAGAACATTCTACTTTTGGATAACGAGGGAAATCTGTATATATATGTACAAGTATATATATATATATATATATATATATATATATATATAATATACTAAATATATAATATTATATTACCTATAAGTAAACTTTCATAATTTCCATGCCAACAAATGCATTTTTAGTAACAGAGATAAAAACTGAATATGTACCTATTTTATATGTTCCCAGCTTTATATGGTAAAAAATTCTTTTTACGAACGCACACAAATGTAATACGCTCAAATGTTCTCTATCTGCATGTAAATTGCGACATATTTTCAGCTTTGTGTGATTTATGCGCTATGAATAAAAAGTAATCTGTAGTTGACAGGATTTAAAATACATGTTCGAAAGAAACTGTAGGACGTTCTAATTGTTAGCGGCCAACAGAGAGACAATTTCTCAGTCGGCTAATCTCATGGACTTCCACTAATGTCT
Organism: Temnothorax americanus; assembly: GCF_048541705.1. Lineage (NCBI taxonomy): Eukaryota > Metazoa > Arthropoda > Insecta > Hymenoptera > Formicidae > Temnothorax > Temnothorax americanus. Next base: position 5,018,362 of record NW_027509547.1, on the reverse strand, counting down.
GCTATTCTCTCAATTAATGTACTCTCGGCAATTATCTGGCGTCATAGAAGAACTTTGATTAGTTTTCACTGGAAATTGCGACTGCACAAAATATAATACAACTTTAATAAAGAGCAATAAAGTTTCTCACTAAATATTGTCGCTAATCTTTTTCTTTTTATTAACGTATTTATTATTTAATTAAAACACAATGGAATTTTTTTTATGATTCATATTCTATGTAGAGATATAAAAAAGGTTTACTTGTTTTTTAAATGTCTTATTGCGAAACAATAATTGGCGAAAATTCAAATACAACAGATAGAGCTGTTGCTGTAATTTAGAGGTGGTGTCCATTAATCCTGCTCGAAGCGAGAGAATAATTTTAATGCATTCTCATCTATACAGTGACATGAGTTATTGTATAGGGTCCCCGCGATATTGTAACAGCCAACATCCATTATCTAATTAATCTATATTTTATACATCTGTGTCCACGAGTCGCCTTCCATTTGATAATACATTTATGTAATAAATCGCGATACATTTGTACCGTTACATTTATATGTATAATATAAAATGCATGTACTTTTACATGCTGGTTTATATCCTGTAATATTAATTAACATTGTAACGCTAGTCTTTGTAAACAGTTAAACTAAAAGACTAAAATTATAAATGTTGGTATGACATCTGAATGTATGTACCTTTAGATTCTCACAGATTAATTGCATATATAACTTAAAAATTACAAATATAAAAAGTTGTTATTGATCGTTTTGAATATACGTACGCAAAATGGAAGAAATGTATTAATAGTGATGAATCTGTATCATTAAAGTTATAGTATTACAGAACAAGAATATTAATGGAAGATTTATATGATTAGCCGATTGAGAAATTACCATTCTGTTTGCAACAATTAGAATAGCTTTACTTAAACATCTATTTTTAATTCTACTAACTACCAATTATTTTTTATTTATATATAACGCATAAGTTTCTTTCTTTTGCAAAGCTTAGAAAAATATATAAGCAATTTGTAAAAATTTTTCTACTCTTGGATGTGAAGTAATTTCTGCTTATCGTTTTAATTATACATATTAGATGTCTCTGCTAAAATACTACAGATTCCGACGTAATTTCCTTTCGAGCTATGAATGATATTTATCCAAATTCCTCGCGCATATCGAACTATTTCACGCTATTCAAAATATTTTATGCCGACCGTCGGCGATATGCTGTATTTTCGAGTATGCGCTTCTCAACTTCTCAACATTCTGATCGCACAGAGAAGATGAATAAATCGGATTACGGCATAGTGTCCAGGGATAGCATAGAGAGCACACCCTACGGTATCCGCCTTCGACTACTTTCTTCGATCGACATGTTCTATGGGGCGTGTGAAACGATAAAGCTTTGCTCGAGAGAAAAAAGATATTCCGTTTGTTGCTAAAGCAAACTGTTATTAAAGTCAATCGTTTAAAAATCATATTCTCTCGTTATAAAAAGATGTGTTATTTTTATACATTTAATTTTTCCATAATGTTTTCTTTGTAAGCATGATAAAATTGTGTTATCGCGATAATTAAAAATGTTAAGTATTTCATTTATATCTATTTTTATAATTTCTTAGTTCTAAAATATACTGCTGCAGGTACGCCGCAAAGAAGTGCAATCACTGGAATTGCGACGCAATGTACGTAATGTATGTACAATACATCATGTGAAATAGTAGATATCGACACATGGTATGTAAATATCCGTTAAGAGATTACCTCGTATTTCCGTCAGGAATTGGTCGTCTCGTTACGGGTATAATTTCCGCGTGAACGCGTTTGAAGGATCGTCCTGGGTGAAATGACGAGTATAGAGAACAGAGCATGAGGCTCGTTAAAACTTGGCTCAGCCCGACGTTTACTGAAAGTTTCAACGTCTGAGTACCGACTAGATCGAAACAGGGTAAGGCGAATGGAAATTTCCGGTTGCCACGTGTAATCAACGACTCAAGGAAAAGTTTATGCCGCGATATGTATACACGTGTTGAAAGCACTACGTATTTTTATCATATCTACACGTCATTTCTAGATAATATCCTAATGACAAAAAAAAGACAAATTTGCCGAACAATAACTTTCTTGAAGCTTATCAATAGTGATTTCTATGCAAAAATGCTGGCTGAATACAAATGTGACATCTTAAGCGCCGAGAATAATGCAGAAACTTTATAAAGAGTAAACTTAATAAAAGATGCAGAAAGAAAATTCGACAGTTCTTCTACTAACTTATTCATTGCAATGTTACATATTGAGAGAAAAATCGCTATGCAGTTTTATGATCGTATATACACTGAATATATTCATATATTTGAAGATCCAAAAATTTAATAGGACAAGATAAAAGTGATGATTTCAAAGTTTTTGCACCCATTATTCATTGCGATAGATATACTTTGTAATTTTGACGCTTCACAGCTCTTGTGTGTCGGTCGTATGTCAAATAAATCTGTGTAACAAACACGTGAAGGAAGTAGGCAAAAAAGCTGAGTTATAAAGAATGCACAGAAATTTTATATAGAGCTTTGTGATTCGCCAGGTGGAATTTAGTAACAGCAATATCAAATATAATACTCGATGCAATAATATGCGAGCCACGAACGAGTATTTAGAATTCAATTCGCATCGCTGATCAACGCTTTTGAAGTAGCCGTGTTTATTTGTTGAGCGAATCCGCGTTCAAATAATATCTCAAATATCTTTCATAAACACATACCGGCAGCTTTTGTACAGAAACGCAAATTAATTCTGTCTGTTTCAAATCGATTGTGTATTTAATTCACATCTCGGTTACTTTACGTAACTTCTGACCAGATTCATAAAGTAATTTATCTCATATAAATGAAAAATGTATAGTATAGCTCGATATAAATATCCGATACTTCGATAGCTCATTAAATAAAGAAATGTTCGTATTAATTTGCAATATGTAGTTAATTAGATATAAGTGCGTCACGATGCGTCAAACATGAGAAAATCAAGTATTTATTCCTATACCATTACTTGCGAATATTAATCACAAATTTTGCCGCAAGGAGAATCTCAGAGATAACCCACACGAAGATTTACAACGTGAATGAAATGAATAAATGCTAAGGAAAATACAATTAATTCACAAAATGCACAATAAAACGCTTTTCGACATGCGATACCGAAACGCTCGAGCAATTTGTCTACCGCAGAATCACGTATTCCGCATACCAGTGGAGGTATATAACCGGTGTTAGAAGCCGGTCACTACGACACATTGCACGCTAATAAAAGAAACGCTTCAGGAAGCGCGCTACGGGTAATAAATTGCGCCAGTAGTTCAAGTCAACGTATAACCAGACAGCTATTGTGCAAGGAGTGGCATTGTGAATCGCATTCTCTTACATTTGGATCAACGCCCGATAACATCCAAGTACAATAATATATGACACAATCATTTTTTAATTTGTAATTTTAATGTTCTATAGTGCTGGATAGTTAATGAAATTGGATTATTTAATGAAATTGGGAATTTCACTGATTTATTGTTCAATTTTTATATAACTTGATTATTAAATATTTTATCTCAAATTTTTTAATTTAATTTAATTTAATCACGAATTTTATATTCGCTCAGACTTAATCAAATATATAATCTGATTAAATTGTAAATTCGAATAAGGATAAAAATATAACGATTCACTCGCATAATAATATATTAAACGTGCATTATATTATTGCAAAGGTTAAAACTGATTAAACATGACTATCTTGCAATTTTTAGATTATACATATATGAATACAAACTTTCCTCATATCATTGTTATAATTCCATTTTGCTGACGTAAATGGGCGTATATGACCGCAGAAAAAAAACCAGAAGCGGACACAATTAGTAAAATAAAATTATACTTTTTAATAAAATCGTATACTATACATATATTAAAAATATTAAAAATAACACAATTGGTGGAATTAAACCACAAGCGCAAAAAATAGCACGCGCCACGAACGTTCTCAATGATATAGTGTAAGGAAAGAAAAATTAAAAAGGAAAACTCCGGGAGAAGTAGAATACCAGTGTTGACCAAAAAAGTGATAAAAAGCTCTCGACTATATAGGGTGGAAAGTTGTATTCAATTTTTCGTCACTATCGTTTTATACATAAAAATCGTCGGCTTCCTAATAGCTCTACCACCGTAACCGCCTCAAAACCGATGTAAATTAACTGATCTTTGACTCCAACAAAAATAAGAAAAAATAGAGAGAATGAAATACCATACAAAGAAAGCTACGAAAATCACCAACGCCCACGAACGGAACGTATCAATTCTGCTTCAATTAAGCGTCGAGATTAATTACGCGCGATAGGCGTGAATTGAATTTATACATTATTCATCGGGTCGCGTTCAGCGTGGCTCGTGGTCGTATATTCAACACTTTTATTAAAGAGAATTGTTCGCACGAATTTCAGTTTTATAAACAAGTTTATTTGCCACATTAAATTCTCAAATAAATGCCCTAAAATAGATTATTCGTTATATTCAAAACAAACTTTTTATTAATTAATTGTAAAACAAAATTTGAATTTCTCACTATATTATTTTATGCAATTGTATCTACATATTTTAAAAGTTTTCTAAAAAAATTTAAGTTAATTAAATTTAATTTAGAGAATTTAATTATAAGATCTAATTTTTTGCAAAAATACTGTATAAAAAATATTAAAATAAAATATAAAAAATTTATATTAGCAGCTTCTCATTTATGTCATAATTAATAGAAACAAAAAAAGCAATCACTCAACCATTTTATCAGATAATCTAAAACTAAATATGCTTTTACTGAGAAAATGTAAATTATAATGAGCAAACAGAGAAAGTATCCATCATAGTAAATATGACAGGGAAATTTTAACAATGAGTGAGTCTAATCTTTATTTAATCATCCATTTTAACGTCAGCACTCATTTCGTATGCAGATCATTAACTTGCGATAGTTCTTTTATAGTTTCCCATGCGAATCATGTTATCGTATCCACAAATCTCACGTGACGTTCGCAAATCCAAATTTACAGAACTTCTTGCTGCGAACTGTCGTTCGTGAGTGCTGATTAATTACACGCATATCTCTTAATTACACAAAAGGTCATCGAGACAAACCTATTGCGATTACCCTACTGATTTAATATATATGCATATATGTGTGTATATATAAGTCGCAAATGGTTTGAGCATCGGGATATATTATTTAAATATAAATAAATATTCCTTCCGTATAACAGAATATATAGACATTGAATATTTAAACACGCATTTCGTTTTTGAAGATAACAATATGGGACAATATTATTTGAACGTGCAAGTTATCAATATTCTAAATAATTTTTTCAAATAAACAAATAATATGGAAATCTGTTGTGATCCGCAAGTCCAATTCGGTTGCATTATCAACTGATTTCTGTCGATAGCCGCAAGCTGCGTGGAATTCACCGTCAATCACGAATACGTTAACGGCGTATACAAGTCAATCGTGCGCCAATAACGAATGTGGTTTACCGGCCTCCGGCTCTATACGATTGTAATTATGATTATTATAATTATTAGCGTATCATTGATGCAGGCCATGCATCAGGAACGACGTCTGTCGATTACGCGGCATCGCGCCGGAATTTACCCGGCGCAACTCTCCGTCGTCGCCAAGCAGCCTGTTAATTACATTAATTAATGCAACCAGATACTCGCCGCACCCGCATGCTTTAAATATACGATTATTTGGTAGTGGCGATAAGCCAGATTTCGTGTAAAGACTTCAAGCCATAATAAGTTTTATACTAGATCGCGTGAAGACCGATGGTATAATAATTGAGTAATAATTGAACGAACATAATGTCAACTTTTGTGATATATTGTATATAACGCGATGTTTCTTTCATTCGGATCGTTTCTGAATTTATACAAATCTGATTTAATTAATATATTTGGTTCGCTTTTTCGAATTTTTTTCAAAATATTCCCACGAGATATTTGAAAACGAGAATTGGTTTTCATCCACACATGTACACACGCAAGAATTTTGAACGGCATTAATATTTAATCTTGAATGATCAAAGTTTGAAGAACTGGGACATTTTAATAAAACCAGCGCGATGAAACTGAATCTCAAATATATTTGATGTTATTGTTGTTAATTAAAAACAAATGTATCGGATATAGAAAATTTATATAACGTGCACAATAACTTATTCATGACTGCAAACTTATAGAAAAAAAATTTTTTTAATTTGTAAGTACATATATACGCACAGTAAAAATTTGATTATAATTATTTTTAAAAATATTTGATCATGTATGTTCTCTAATAAAAAAAACACTAAATTTTAATTTCTACACTTTGCAAACAATGATCTTAATAGAATAACAATTTAAAAATATATTATTTCAACAATTTCTTAATATGTTATTTGTAGTATAAATTCAGATTCAATCAAGCCTTTTGTTAAAATTAAGAATACATTGACTTTTATACAATTCCTTGTCATTCGTAATATTTTAAAGTCTACGTATACATCTAGCAATTTAATACAAGTTATTCACAGCTTTTAAACGTGCAGCATTAATTTTACGAAATAGTCGAGTAATCTGTTGAAGGACAAAACAATTTCCCATTAGAGATACACTCTATCGACGGCAGTATCCTCGACGTTGAATAACTCGAGCGCAATTCCCCAAGGATCTCCTTCATGAGAATTCTGAAATATCGTATTGTTACATCCATGCTACGAGCATTATTACGACGCAACATTGTCTACGAGAAAGCGATATAACGACTAAAAAATATTGAGGAAAATTAACGCGACTGCCGGAAAGATTTCTCTGGATTTTTATACGTGGCAGACCTCTTTCACGCTGCTTCCCATTATCCAGCCATCATGTTCGCAACATCGGAGTCTTCTTCTCTCTCGCCTCTCTTTTTCTCTTTCTCCCTATTTTGCTACGGATGACCGTAATAAAGATGGGAAGAACAGACCACAGTTCGTTTCGAGCGCGGCATGTACAGAAATTGTTTTGAGGCTCAAAAAGCTCAACCGAAAAAAAAAGAGAAAGAGAAAAAGACAGAAAAAGAGGGGGAGAAAGAGAGAGAAAGAGGGGGGAAAAAGGGAGAGGAAAAGAGAGAAAGCGAGAGAAATTAGATTCTATGAGTCTTCCGTGACATACGCATAGCGGCTATTGTTCACCATTATGTACTTCAATAGAGCGATAGAGTGGTAGGTCATGTCGCATATTTATAATGCACTTTACGTAAATTAGCTTCAATTTTGCAGACCTCAAAGCGTCATCAGCCGACCATCGATGGTAGAGTTTTCAGTAGAATTCGGAGCAGACTTCAACTTCGCGAAAATTTAACCTACGACCAGTTTGTGATACAATGTTACGCAATCCGATAATCACGCGATATTTTATGAAATAATTTATGGAAATTATTTGTTGTTAATAAAAAATCTCTGCATGTGTCTTGAAGTACAAACCTTCTCTTTTGAATATAGGTTTGTCGAATTGAAACATATAATTCGTCAAAATACTTATATTTTTGTGAATAAATTTTTAAGGCAATTTTAAGAACAGCCAAATAATAGTATATTACACTGGCTGCGTTCCTTTTGGGCGCTCACGTGCTATAAGCTGCTGTAAGCATCATTCTATCTTCGTTGCACATCGAATATCAAACGAAGATAGAGCGATGCTTACAGCGCGTGAGCGCCCAAAAGGAACGCACCCACTACAAGCATCAAATACATTCGAAGAGTCAAGTCTTGTCATATTTTGTAAAAATAAATTAATTCTATTCTATCAAAAATAGATTGTATCGATCAACAGACTTCTTTGGCAACGTATCTGTATTTATTATCAATCGCGCTTCTGCATCGAAATTTCGTATAACTTCTTCCTCGTCTACGGATTCATCAGATGACATATTGTTCATTTTTGCTAGATTATTGAATTGACTTTAATAATATTTTAATATTAAATTAACTGACGAGACAGAACAATATTGATGACTATTTTTAAGGTTAAAGGGCGTTAAGGTTTAAGGTTATAGAGGGCGCGCGTGTACTTCTCACAGGGAGTAAATGTTAAACTTTCGTCCCTGCTATTAGGGACGAAAGTACGTACTTTCGACCGAGGTATGAAGAAAAAGTGTATTAAATCAAGAGTTAAAATCGTGGAACAACTTCAATGGTATTCATTCTAAATGTTAGATACATAAAAATGTATAAATCTTAAAATTATTATCACTTAACATAAAAATTGTTTTTATGTCAGTATATGTATATATGACATATTTATATATTAAAATTTAATTATTTTTACGCAAATTTGTAGATTTCAATATAGATTTTGAATTTCAAGAGGATGATCCGAAGATACAACAGAAGCTGTCATCTCCGCGGAAGTTATGAGCAAACGAGCAAAGTCTAGTTTGGATTAGACAAGATAAATACTAGGATAACTATGAAATGACCAAGAATAGCCATGTGAGCATTTTCACACTCTCGTAGACGACATCCTCACCTTGCGCGATATTAAAGGATGAAAACAACATAATACATATGTATATGTGACGATATATGCGCGTATCCAGACATGTGTATCGTAAGCTTGCGAGGGAAGTTTGATAACGAAATTAGACATTAATTGCAATGCACACAATTGTAATTATGTTTTAAGACAAACTTACTGACGAATCGAACTTACAGTCCAAAAACAAAGATATATTCGATTTATATGTTAGATATATTGAAATTACCTAAAATACATCTATACGTGGGGTGTTCTAATTGTAATTTATTATATCACAACTTAACCGACTATATCATTATATCAATTTTTAGATAAATATTTAAAAAATCATCATATATAGTTAAAAAAATTTTATATTGTAATATAACTATTATGTCATATATACTATAATACAGTATAAAATGCATATCATAACATATTCACATTAAGCAATGAGTTTCAAATAAATATATTATCATTTTATGAACTATTTACATCATCGCTTACGATTTCACTTTATTTATCTGGCCAAATATAAACTTAGAGAAAACGCCTCGATATGTTGAAAATAACTCCAAGAAAAGAAGGATAAAGAAGGGTCGCATTCCGTTCTCCCTACGAACTTTCGAGCTTTACCATCAGCTATTGGGTCATCCCTAGGCTCCTAAATCAAACATCATTTTTCAGAGAACAAACCTGAATAAAGATTGACAACGCGACTCTAGATCTCCAGAGGCGAGTTAAATATGGTCAAATTGAAAGTCGAGACGAAATTCTGGCGTTAAACCCGAGCCTGATAGCAGAATTTATTTCGCTCGATTCAGCATTCCTTTTTTTTTTTACGAAACTCTAGAAATACGACAAACAGGTTCCGCAGAACCGAGTACATCAAATCAACGAGTGTGTTTTGCTTAGTTAAATTGAGCGAAGGAAAATCTTTTCGCGAATGCGTCTCATCAGTTTTCCACCGTGTTGCAGTCGAAGATGAATTTCTGATGAATCCTTCCAAGATCCTGAGGCTTCCACGTATTTTTACTTGATATTCTCTAAGACTTTTCAGCATAATTTATCTGTGCATCTTCGCAACATATCGTCAAACAAAAGATAGTGAAAGGTTATTGTTAAAAATAAATAATTCTCATCCTTCGATTCTAAATTCAAAGTCGCGAATTGCACATGAATCGTCTTACTATCTCACTGAATCTGAATACTTAAAAAGTAAATATAATATTTTATGCGCTCATTCAAAATTTATTTCTTGAATAATTTGTTGATATACTAAGAAAAAAACTTTACTTAATATTCCAATTTATATGAAAATTATGCTATCGAGAATTAATGCATTTTTCAACTTAAAAAAAAATTAAATAAATGAGTCGTAAAATATACGTAAAATATAAAACTTTCAGAATATATAACATACGGAATATTATTTAATTTTCCGTTATCTTTCGTTGTAGTTGTTTGTCGATATGTCGCGCGAAGATACGCATATAAATTATACTAATATAAATAATCTTATGCATATTTGTAAAATCTGTACGTAGCATACAGAAAAATATATTTAAAAAAATTTATGCATTTTAATTTAATTATATAATTTTTTCTTGTTTATCTTTTCTTATAATAGTACAGTCATTTGGTCGCAAAAGAAGCGGTTACCTGGAAAGTTTTCCGGGAGTTTTGAAAATTGGTAGATTTATATATTTTGATGTGCTCTTTCCGAATTTCAACTTTGCCACCTCGTATCTTTGCCGCTCGCGCCGCCATATTGGAAAAATGGCGCCTAAAAGCAGTTTTTTGACAATATCTCCTTTCCGACTCATCCCACGATAAAAACATTTATATACAAAATAAAACTAGAGAAAATTTCCTACAATTTATGTAATAACCATTTTTTTCGTAAAATTAATAGTTTTGGCGTACGAGCGCCGCAAAATGTAGTTCAACACGCGTTTTGGCCTAAAAACTCATTTCCACACCACCTTGAGGTAGAGTAAGCGGCGCGTTTTTTTTACCGTGGTATCCCCAGTAGGCCTAGTCCACATGTAATTTACTATTTTAAAATTTAGCGCATTCTTCTTCGCTTCGCTGTTCTTGATGGACCAGGTGCGAGTTCGTCATTAGTACTGATCGAAATTTAGAACGATAGATTCTGCAAAATTTCATAAATTTCAAAAAGTATTTTTTTTTTCAAAATTTGGCAGTTCTTGCCGGAGTTCTGCAAAATTTCATAAGTCCCAAAAAGTATTTTTTTTTTCAAAAATCGGCAGTTCTCGCCGGAGTTCTGCAAAATTTCATAAGTCCCAAAGAGTATTTTTTTTTTTTCAAGAATTGGCAGTTCTCGCCGGAGTTCTGCAAAATTTCATAAGTCCCAAAAAATACTTTTTTTTTTTAACAAAAATCGGCAGTTCTTGCCGGAGTTCTGCAAAATTTCATAATTCCCAAAAAGTATTTTTTTTTTTTTTTCAAAAATTGGCAGTTCTCGCCGGAGTTCTGCAAAATTTCATAAGTCCCAAAAAATATTTTTTTTTTTTTTAAATCGGCAGTTCTCGCCGGAGTTCTGCAAAATTTCATAAGTCCCAAAAAGTTTTTTTTTTTTTTTTTTTTTTTAAAAATCGGCAGTTCTCGCCGGAGTTCTGCAAAATTTCATAAGTCCCAAAAAGTATTTTTTTTTTTTTTTTTTTAAATTGGCAGTTCTCGCCGGAGTTCTGCAAAATTTCATAAGTCCCAAAAAAATAATTTTTTTTGGTTTTTTTTTTCAAAAATCGGCAGTTCTCGCCGGAGTTCTGATAGACGAACGATAGACTAATGACGATGAACTCGCAACATCTGGGCTGCGTTCCACTTATCGCTCACAATGCTCGCGAGCATCATTTCGTTCTTGTTTAACATTTGACAAACAATATCCATCAAGAACAGCGAAGCGAAGAAGAATGCGCTAAATTTTAGAATAGTGAATTGCATGTGGACTAAGCTTATTGGGGATACCACGGTAAAAAAAACGCGCCGCTTACTCTACCTCAAGGTGGTGTGGAAATGAGTTTTTAGGCCAAAACGCGTGTTGAACTACATTTTGCGGCGCTCGTACGCCAAAACTATTAATTTTACGAAAAAAATGGTTATTACATAAATTGTAGGAAATTTTCTCTAGTTTTATTTTGTATATAAACGTTTTTATCGTGGAATGAGTCGGGAAGGAGATATTGTCAAAAAACTGCTTTTAGGCGCCATTTTTCCAATATGGCGGCGCGAGCGGCAAAGATACGAGGTGGCAAAGTTGAAATTCGGAAAGAGCACATTGAAATATATAAATCTACCAATTTTCAAAACTCCCGGAAAACTTTCCAGGCAAAACTACCAAATGACTGTACTATAATTCTTTAATTGTAGATAAAAAATTAAAAATTCTTAAAAATTGTATAACTATATTTAATTAAAAGACAAGATGTTTTATCAATTTATATGCGCAAAATTTATATCTAATTATTTATAATTTTACAAACTAATGTGTTTATATAGCATAGACTCTTAATACGGATGTCAAAATAAAAATTTTTAATGAGTAAACATTTTCTCTTTCTCTCTCTCTCTTATTGGGTTTCTATTAAATAAATATTCATAAAAATTGTTTTAACACGTTAAATGTTACAGTGATGATCCATCCAGTGATCGGAGCCTGAATGTTAATGGTACTTTAGCGCTATATCAAACTTTTTAAAATGTTTGTAAAAATGAATATTACCTAGTATACAGTTTTAAATAGTATAAATAGCTAGATAACAATATAAGCGAACCTGACCACCCGATTCTGAGTCAGGATCGGTACAGTATGGTTAGGTTATAAAGTGAGAAGTGCGCAATTCGACACACTATAAAAATATAATCTTATTTAATATATTATATATCACATATAATATTTTATATATATAATATGCTTATCATGAAAATCTGTGGTGGTAAGACATACCAAACTCACTGAGCAGACAACATGGTAACAAACACTAGGCAGTATATTACGAAAGAAGCCGCAAGCCGCGTCTATACTCATATTGCCTTGGCACTCCCACCCGTCGAGAAACATTATCTGTTCATCGACCCACGAACAGCAATTCAGATAGAGCGATAATCTTTGACATGTCCGACAGTATGCTGATTCTGACTACTTGTTATGCCGTTCGATCGCGTTTATGTCTCACCAAGATAGGATTTACATTAATATAACCATTAACTGTCACGTTTAACCAATATCCGTCATTATTGTGACACTGTTCAAACTGTGATTTCTGTTGCAAAATGCTGTCCCATAACTAACAAAAAATTATCGAAAGATATTCTGTCAATTATTATTGTTACATTATTGCGATTTTTATATATCTTGTCCCACTCGCTTTATTTAACAAGTTAAATAACTGCAGGAACACAAAGGCAAACTTGATTACAACTTTTTCTATTAGTGTTTGCTCTAGTTAAATAAACGTGAGTTTTGTCGAGCAAATAGTAAAACTAGATGACGTGTCAGCTGCTAATAAAGTATGTGTGTTTCCCATTTCTAAAGATTTTTTCTTTATCACATAAATTCATCAAATTCCACAAAATATATTTTTTTTAAAGACAGTAGAGGAAGCAGAAAACAATCAACCGAGACATTGATCACTATCACCACAATGCATTATTAAATTTCAATCTCTTTCAATATTAATTTTAATTTAATTTACCATTCGCGATTAACGTTGCGCCGTAACGAGATAAACAATTGCAACAATTACACACAAAATTTCCAGAGTTTCTAAATGTATACAATTAACACGCTGCAACACAAATCGGAGCGAACGCGCGCGCGCGCGCGCGCGTCTCGAATTCCGAATGGAGCTTTATGCCATCTGATCCGGAGATCGGAAGCGACCGCGCGATTTAATGGTGATGACCTAGTTCACACTAAGATCGAACGCGAATCCGATTACTCACCGTCACGCAGACTTTTGACGATGATGGCGAGAAGGAGCGATCGAGAAGCAAGATCCGCGTTGAAGCAAATCGTAACACGACGTATCGTCTTTCGAATGTTACCGCACGTATTTTCGCGATCTACAAATATTTCCGACGTCTTTTCAAAATAAATCGCGGTTAAAGAGTTAGGCGAACGAGCTCGAGTTCGAAGTGGAATAGCCACTTGTAGAGTCGGCGGATGACCGGGCGCGTAAACCAGACTGGCGGGTTGATAAACAGGTGAGATGTCGTCGCGTGCCTCTCTCCCTCTACCCCCAGCCGCTCGCGTCCCACTCCTTCCACTTTCACCAGTTGCACCCTCCCGGTTTCAGCCCGGCGCATCTCTCTCCCTCCCAGATAGTTTCCCCCCTCCTCGCATGTCACCCATTTCGCTCTCGTTCAGAATTCGGGCTATCCGTCTCGTTTTGATTCCCGTCATCCGCCTTATTTTTCGCTTCCTCCACAGAAACTTCTCCGTCTTTACCGTTTATAGTATCTTTCCCTTTCTGTCATTGAGGCACTATATTACCGTCTCTCTCCTGTCCGCTGCGTCGAAGCGCACCCCTACTTTCCTCAGCCATCTCTCTTTCTTGAAACCTCCTTGCCAGCAACACCATCCTCCTTTCTTTTCCGTTTCTCTTTTTCTTTCATTCTAGACACCACATCACGCATCTCCCGCCCTGATTTACCCTCTCTATTTCTCAATATCGCCTTGCTTCCTTCCTCACGTTCAACCCTCCTGTTTTTCCAACACGGCTTCTCCTCCTTCCACGTTTCTAGATTTCCCTCTCTCCTGCGGTGTCCCTCTAGTCCTTCCACCCTCTTCAATGACTCCCACCAGCTATTTCTCGATGCCGCCCTACCCACCAAGGTTCGTGGCGCGCTGTTTCCTACCCCCGCAGGGGTACAACCGGAGGTACTTGCGTGCGCAGCACGTCCATCGATCTGTTTTAGCTCACCTACGCTCTTGCCAGGCCGGGTATATACCTGCTGCTGCTGCTTCCATACCGTACCCTGCGCGCGTACGGGTGCGTTCACACTACACGGGGATGAAATGAAGAGGGAAGCTAGAGGAGAGAGAGAGAGAGAGAGAGAGAGAGAGAGAGAGAGAGAGAGAGAGAGAAAGAGAAAGAGAGAGAGAGAGAGAGAAAGAGAGAGGACGGACGAAACTTCGATGAGAGACCCAGAGACCCCAATTGTCGATTCTAGGTTACGAAGATCAAGAGAATTCCAGAGAGGATAGCCTGATTATATCAATGTTCAATAAGCTTGATTCACTTATTTCGCTTAGAAATCAAATGATCGAATAAATCGTAAGAAATCTTCTTATTTATCCTATTCTTTAGCGTTTGTGTTTGATTAACTAGTAATTGTCATTTTTCGAAATACGCAATTATTGTATGTGTTAATCAAAAGTTTATGAAAAAATAGCTTTTCTGAGATTATATAAAAATTGGCAGTAACTTATGTTAATGTAATATCTTATCTATTTTAATGAGTGTATTTTTTGGACACATTAAAATATTAGATCTTGATCACATCTTCAACTAAAAAGCTTTTCTGCGGAATGTATTCTGCTAGAAAATATCTCAACTTTGATCAATTCTGTAATAAATCTCAATGTTCGTTCAACAAGAAGGATCAAAGCATCAGTCATTAAAATTGATGTCAGATATTTTGGTAACTTCTCTATACATATATGTATATTGCATAAACAGAAAAAGATAAATGGTAAAATTTAAACATTTTACCGAAAACTAGTTTTTAAACTGTAAATTTACTTTAAAAAAAAACAAATGCCATTTTGAGTAATTTAAAAATTGTAAATTGTAATTATTAAAAAAATAAATATTAATTTAAATTAAAATTGAAATTTTAAAAAATAATTATTTTTCATGAATGCATTTTAAATAAAAATTTTACCCGTTCTTTTTTTCACAGCAATTTCTATTTAATAATAAAATTGCATATGTGTATGTGTTCTACTATTCGCAATAATATAATGTGTTCAGTGTACACTGTGGAATATGTATAGATGTACAGTACATATAAAAATAATTTTCCACTATATAATTTCTAACATCGTTATTACTGGATAATCGTAAATCATATTTGAGTTTCTGGGTCTTTCATTAAATTTTTTACTGGATTATCACTGCAAATCCAAGTGTGTTATTTTAACTGAATCTCTTCTTACACATTTCTTGCCGTTTTAAATGACGTCATTTAACACGATTAAACGTATTAATACGATTAAACGTGTTGATTTAACACGTAACAAAACATGTAAAACGAGCTTCAGTCAAATGTATCATCTTTAAACATTTATGCGTGTAGAAATAACATACTTGGATTTACAGTGATATCGGCGTTATTGAGCGTGTTAGAATATCATACATAGAGTATAGACGACACGATGATTGTGTTAACATCACACATACAACGTCATCTCGGGTTAATACTGAGGCCGTCTGCTTACGGGAGACCCTAGCGCGATGCACGTTACTCGCGTGATTGTAATTTCCATGAGAATTACGTGCAAAAATGTCGCCAGTGTACTTTACATTCATTCGCGACTGTCACGCAATAAGATATTAAACTTTATCGCGCAAGAATTTCTCCATGATTGCTGTCAACTTGAGATGTGTTCCCTCCATGTATTTTATCCAACAAAATCTCAAATAAAATACAAAAATTATGTCTGGATTAATTTTCCATTTATAAATAACAGAAGAAACGAGTTTGGTTTTTAGCGATTTCAATGCTACAGCAATCCATTAAAATTTTTTGTTAGTAACAATGAAAACAATTTTATAATCTGTGTAAAGTATTTTTTTATATTTACATATAAATATGAAATTAAAGACGCCAAAAGTATTAGCTAGTTTATAATTTAACTTTGTAGATTTATCACTGCCTTGTAAATTTAGTTGCCATAAATTAGTGGATTCACAGATCTACAGATAAACTGCGTATTTTCGAAAAAAAAAAATAAACGGACGGGTTAAACAAAATTTTTCGTTTTTTTATTATTTATCGATATATTTCTGGCAAGAGATATTTCATCGGTTTTACCGAAATTTGATATTGAACGCTCGGATGTGCAAACCTGCTCAGTTATTAAAATTGTTTTCACTTTTTGCAAAACAAAAACGCATTGCAATCTAAGCCGAAAGCATCGAAAGTGGTTTAACTTATTGTTAGAAATTATTCTCAATTTGTAAGCCATTACAAATCTAATTGGTAGCTTCGAGCTATAAGCATGCCGTATTTTTGAAATATCGCTCAAGCGCATAAAAATATTTGATATTTATAAAAAAAATACCTTATTTATTGGTTATCTGGCCATAAGATAAACAGATAAGATAAAGTCTATGCAAATCAATAGGGGTATTCAAATAAGTTAAAGTTTAACGGTTTGACAGGTTATGTCGGGTTAAAGTCGAGTAAAAAGTTAATTAATTAACTTTGGGCGCGCTACTCTTTAAGGTTATGCAAAATACATAAGTGTCTCATTAACCTATCACATTAATCTTTGGGTTAAGAGTTTAAAAATTAACTTTTTACCCGACTTTAACCCGACATAACCTGTCAAACCGTTAAACTCTAACTTATTTGAATACCTTTTTAATATGTCATTAATATTATTTGATATTATAAAAAAATTGAGTATAGAAATCAAATATAATATTAAAACTATATACAGTCTTTTATTCAACCAGTTATAATACAAATTAAAAAAAAATGTTATATATATATATATATATATATATATAAAAGTGAAATAAGTTTAATAAAGTAAAATAAAGGTAGAAAAAATGGCATTTTTATCGTTTTATCGACCAATCTGCAATTAACGAAAACAAAAAGCATGAAATGAAATGCACTACTTCGAAATCAAACTCTCGACAGCATAATTTTATGCCATTGTGCGCGCTACCGTATATTTATGGGATTGACATGCATGCTAGTTAATAGAACCGTAGCTGGTTTCTACGATGTGATAATGAAATCGGATTATCGATTTCGTTCCCGCAGCAAATAGTCGTATACCGACGTAAATGGCATTGATAGACGGCGCTATGAGGGCGTGCAGAATAATAGTGCTAGCACACACAGTGCCTAATGGAAAATTTTCATTAACTATCTGGTTCGTGAAGACGTAATCTGAAATCCCCGTATTCATCGTCATCATCTTGTATTATTACTATTATTAGAGTACTTTCAAAAAGATTTTGAACTTTTCATTTAATGCATGTTGTTAACTTATAAAAAAAATTCATTTTTTGTAATATAATATTAATAGATTAATACGTCTTACTATTACTAACTTTGAATTCTTCTGTTATAATTTATTCTAAAATTTTAACAGCGAATACTATGATAGAAAATACACCAACATTTATAACATTAACTTTTTGTTATATTTCAAAATCAATTAAACTTTGCGAATAATTAAAATTTCACCAATAAATGATAATAGAAAGGTTTTCTTACACTGAAAGATCTTTATAAATTTTCTTATTAAAAAATTATGATTATTTCATATGACAATCTATATAAATTTCTAATCTTCCTAATTTCTGTTTTCGTATCAGCAAAAAAATATGAATTTTTCAACTTGCAACAAAGCTGGAGAAAATATTTGAGATTAATAATGTCGCATCGCAAGTATTTTAAAATGTGACTTTTCAACAATAACTTTCAAAATAGCTAGCACTGCGAAATTCAGCAGAGTAAGCTTCAAACTTTTCCGCCATTTATTTCAATATTCGCGATATTAAAATTGCTCTATCCTATTTCTGTTATGTCGCTGTAATATTATACAACACCATTAACAGCATTAAAATTAAATAACCGTAATCTTAACTAAAATCATTAAGAGAGATTATCTTTCCTTATAACTAAAAAATTAAATAATTAAATCATTATTTTTAACACAAGCAGTTAATCTTTTTTAGTTTAATCTTGTTTTTAGCTCGCGTAATTATGTCTATTTGTTCTAGAAGATTTAACTGAGAACACAATATATAAATTTTTTTTTTCCTTCTACTCTTTCTCTTTCTCTTTCTCTCTCTCTCTCTCTCTCTCTCTCTCTCTCTCTCTCGCTTTCTTTCTCTGTTCATTTTTTTTCACTCCTTTTGCGCGCCGAAAGCGATACTTTTATAAGTCACGACTGCATTTAAAAGGAATTCCGATCGTTAATATCGCACGATTAAAGGTTTCTGAAAAATTTTCCTTCCGCGGTAATATCTCCCAGTCTTGCAAGCCGGAGTTTCCAGGTCGAGAGATGCTTAGCCATTAATGGCGATTGTGGCACGGCGAAGACGAATAAAAGTGTAGACGACGCTCGTCGACAATTTGAAGGAATCCTCACAATCTTTTTTCTCGACAATCTATTTTATTCTGCTCCGCTTACGATGCACCGATGAACCATCTGCACATTATTGCAACGTAATATGCAGACACATCACTGCAAACTAAACTCGCGAAGTTATGATGGCAATAATCATTGATTACTCTGTTTGACGAGTCATCTTCAACTTGTAACATGATTATGTGTTAATAACATCCATCCCAATTTAATTAAAAAAATTCTAATAAAAACCAATTTAATAATTAAAATTTTTAATAAAAAAAATTGCACGCACAGCAAGTATTTATGTGTGTGCGCTACGCATACAATTTAAATATAGAAATGTATCGTTGCTCAGACTGAAAAATTACGAATTCACAAATATTCATAAATTTCGATGGATTCATATACATATTTAGTAATTATAAGAGATTTATGACTTTATCAATCTAAAAATTTGTAGACTCGTCAGATATTATATACTAATTATAATTTTTCAATCTAATCATAGATCTAAAAATTTGTATAAGAATGTCTCTTCTGATGATAATCGAATAAACCGTTTACAAAATTCAATAATCACAGTTTAATATTCAATTTGTAAAAATACGTGTATCTACAAATTTTTACACATTATTATGTGTAGTATGTGTCACAGAAGAGATAATTATATCATAATATAGCATCTAGTATATTTTATATATCTAATAGCTAATCTTTCAGAAAACTAGAATTTTCATATTGCAGCAGATTTTTCGGCTGTATTTGTTTATTCCGATTTATTCTGTTCCGGTCATACAGAGTAATAAAATGGCAAATTACTTTTATCGGTACGTATAAAAATTTCATAGGACGCCCAATTTTCCAATTCCAGCCAGAATGCAGCTCTGACATTTTCCACGGTACAACGCGTGTAGCACATCCAATGTATAGTACGTTGTGGAAATTTCTACCTTCCAATTTCACCCATGCCAAATTACCGCTGAATTCTGTCAAATGGATGTATACATTTTTCGTCCCAATTAAAATGCGCTTCGATTAAAATACACTTGCAGCTAATAATTGCGTCCATCAACTTAAACAACAGATAAAATAAAACAGATAGCTCAAGAGTATAAATTCGTGATATGTTTAATGTAATCATTTGTTATATAAAAAGGATAAAAAATTTTACTTTATATACTACAAGGGGCCTTAAAGGGCGTTTTGATGGAACGTACCCAATCCTAACCTCCAATTCATTCATTACCTTACTGTTTCCTCCTTTGGACCAACGGTTTAACGTCTCGTCCGAAAGACGGAGCCCAGTTTTCTCCGCATATTGCACGGAGGAGCGCGGTTTTTCGGAAAAGAACTTTTCCATGTTACATGGCTCTAGTGGACTCGAACCTGGTTCCTCAGAGTCTGACGCTCTACCACTAAACCACGCACCGCCGCCCATAATCATTTGTTATACTTTTAGTATAATGCATTTACATGTTCACGTTAAATTGTCTTTTTATTTTGGAAATGTAACACTATTTCGTACGTAAAGTTAGTTTATTACACCGATCATATTATTTTGCTATTGTAATCTATCTAACGTCTATATATAATTCGATCCCTCTAACGTGCATCAGTAATTTGAGAGCTCAATTTGTCACGAAAAGGTTTATAAAAGCTATTAGTTTCATACACTATCTGTTTGAATTCACTCTTTTACTAACAATTATGCTATTAAACGATTAACGGACGCAATGCGTTCGTAATATTATATAATATGCATAACTCTTCATTATATACATATTAGATATAATGTATATCAACAAATATGATTATTCAAATTTTACTTGTCACTAGTATCATATATTACTAGTGAATTTAATATTTGTTTTGCTAAACAGTAATTATATCTGTAAATTATTAAAGTAAATGAAATAACGAAAATCAATAGATAATATAGAAAGACGCATATTGATAGAAGAATTTTGCCTTCGCTGAAATACATGACAGTATAAAATACACAATATCCATTTAAACTCAAAATTCTTCCTCTAATACGATCCAGTTGACTCTCATTATTTCGTTTCACAGTTTCTCCGTCGTCCGTATTTCTTGTGGCTGTTCTAAATAAGTTTCCGTGATCTTCCCTTTTTCTTCATTTTGAATGTCGGTCGAGTGAGCCACGGAAATATATCTTCCTGGTAGTTCGACTGTGCGCTCGCAAACGAATCATGAGTAAAAATAAAAATAAGAAATAAATGCTAGAAAGAAGAGCAAGCTGCAATAGTTTTGTGCGGCATATGAAAAGGAGACAAAACTCAGCTGTTGCTGACACTCTTTCCTTTTGTTTGAACTCGCGAGATCGATATTTCGAGTTCTTGCGCAATTAACAGTTTTCTTAAAATATAAATTCGAAACACATCTTGTAATAGATATAATTTTGATAAAAATGCTCATTTTCTCTAAATTGCAAACAACTATAATGTGTATAATAAGTAGAATTATTAAATTTATATTAAAGTTCTATTGTTATTAGTTAAATTTATATTAATTTGTTTAATACATTTTTCATTATATTAAAATTTTATATAAAAAATTATCACAGGTTATCCCTCTTTATTTTATCCAGTCCCGAAATTATAAAATCCTGACTGCAATCGGGAAAATTTTGTTTAACAAATTATTCTTATTAGAATGTTATTTTTTTGCGTAAAAAAAACAAAATTATTTTAAAAAATAACATATAAAGTATACGATCAATGTTAGCATTGAAACGGCAAAAAACAAACAAAAATGTGTGTGTGTGTGTGTGTGTGTGTGTGTGTGTGTGTGTGTGTGTGTGTGTGTGTGTGTGTGTGTGTGTGTGTGTGTGTGTGTGTGTGTGTGTGTGTGTAAGATATGTGTGTGTGTAGATTACGTGAATTTACCTCGATACATAAACCAACGCCAACCTAGATGCTTCTCGCATCGAGGCAGATCCGAGATTAGATTCGGTATACAACAATGGAGCATTGTCAATTCAATGGCGAAGAGGGAATCGAGCCGGGACGAAACTTAAATTGGACTCAATTTCTAATGAAGTCGATAGATATCAGTAAATCCGGGAGGGCCACTTTTGTCAATAACGAATCGCTATAAATTCCAATACAGTGTTCATGTCATGTGCACCAAACGCATTATGTACGTGTCCCGTAATACAGAGATCATATTTGCTTCCTAATGTTTTGCTAATTTTATAAGAATGCAGATAATATTGTTTTCTTTAAATAAATTTTGTAATTTTAAATAAATTGCAATGACAACACGTAAAAGCAATCTGCAAAGAATGATAGACGTGTGGTAGTATGTACATACATGCGGATTTGCTTTTACATAGACGGCATAAAAACTACAGAAACTGCTGATGACACAAACCGTTATAAAAAAATAAACGTTAAAAAAATACTCAATATTTTTGTTTCGCCTGTTTATAACCGCATTTTTGGGAAATCAGGAATAATTTGATTCACGGAAATTCACACTCACGATAATTAACGAGATGATGCTTGATTAGTGGAGATTATCCGGCAACACACTTGGTTGTCTGTTATTATCGAATAACCGATGCAGTAAACAAAGTTCTGTCCGCATTAATAGCTGATGCAACAGCTCGCCGTAAAGTTTGTTAACATCCACCTGATATGTCGCATAGCACAGAATAATATGATTGCGATTACACATTAAAAATACGGTGAAACAACTAAACATCCTAAAATATGCTTTAGCAAACCATATTTGTTAATTGTTTAAATTATTTCAAAATTTCAATAAATATAATAACCAAATTTATTGGGAATTATATTACATTGTATCTAGGATTATACATGGTTTTAATTATCTGCTGTTATAACATCCTAATTAAGATATTAAAACTGTTATATAATATTTTAATTCAGTGATTATTAGGCGAACAAATTCTCAGATTAAAAAGTCCATATAAAGTTATCTAAGTTTTTAATTTTATTTATATTTATATCTAATATGTTCACTAGCATCTCTCTCTCTCATGTATATATGAAGGGGTAAAAACCACACTGGTTAATGTGGCATAGATGCAATTTATATATTGTACAGATTGCATCTATGCACATAAGAAAATATTTTTAAAAATTTGACTTACACCACTATGGTTTTTACCCTTCCATATATTGCAACTTAAAAGTCTAGGAATCTCTAAGCCGAAATGTTTTTTGTTAGAAAATCAAAATTTTAAATATATTTAATAAATTTAGATTAAAGAGAGAGAGAGAGAGAGAGAGAGAGAGAGAGAGAGAGAGAGAACAGACATGTAAATTATATGCAAATTATTATAAAATAATTGTAATTACATATTCACTTCTTTCTTTAATTACGCGAAAAGAATTATTCAAACTCTCAAAGAAACACACTGTAGCAGGTCATTCAAAATGAAAAATGCCACAAAAGAGTGAAAGATATTAATAACGGAAAATGAAAGTGGAAAATTCCCGGAGAAAACGCTAAAAGAATGGGCAGCGGCGAGAAACGGCCCCGGCCGGTTCAATGTTAGCATAAATTTTGGGACACACGTACGCACATTATCTCGAATGAGTTAAGCCGAGGCGGATTGTAGAAGTTGGCTCGAGGGCATGAATATGAAAAAGGGTTGTTCTCTCATGCGCGCGCGAAGCCTTGAAGCGGTGGTGCCGACAGGAGAAGTCGAGTAATCCTTTCGACCGACATTTTCACGTCCTCGACATATCGAACGATCGCGACGTACGCAACAAAAGATTTTTACGAGATCTTTTAAGAGGAAATCCGACTTACTTGTAATCGCGCGAGAGCTTACAATCTTTACATCTTTCAACTTCCTCGCCATATTCTCTATTCTTTTTGAGAAATTGGAAGTGCAGTATAAATGATAACAATTTTGGTTAACTAAAATTAATCAAGGTTTAGATATGAATTTTCTACAAACTTACGATTGAATCGAAAACCTACCTCTCTGAAATGAACATTTGCTTCGCTCGCAATATTTTGCGTGAATATTGCAAACTCTCTGATATGATACATTCTTACATGAGTTTTCCCCCACCGTTTTCCATTTATGTATACGAAAGAATACTTCGCGCCAGACTCAATCCCACTTCTCTTAGTGTAATGTACGAAGTACATAAAGATGTATGTATGTACATAAAGAAATAAGAATACGAATTATGTGTCTTCGAGGCTAGCAATCTCCACAGATTTATTTTTAATGAAATGTAAAACAGATAAAATAAATATTTAATTCTTGTTTCTATTTTTATATAGTTTTTATCTGTCCTTAATAAACGGATATTCTTTCAAATATATATACATTATTTATTAAAATCTGCTTTACATATTAAAGCTTAATATAAATACTTTATATTAAAATATAAAGTAAATTAATTAAATTAATATTAAGAGTTGTGTAATAGTTGTAAGAGTTGTAATAGTGGTAATCATGAAAATACAGTTTTGATGTAAACAGGCTCATACTAGTTGAAATCGAGCTGCTATTTCTAAATAATTTTCGAATAAATACGACTGGGAGTATTCCGCGCGTGATCTTTCAATTGATCAAATTCATGCACGTCAACGAGAGTGCGTTGCTCTTAATGCAATATTTACGAAACTGCCTGTTTCAATTAGAGAGATGAACTGTTATAATTAGTTCATCCTTCATGTCAGCGAGTATACGGAGCGGAAATACCTACGGAAATACGATCGTGGCGCATCAGAAGCTGTAGCATTTATCATAGAATACTGCATCCTAACCGCATGCTAAGATACATATTCATTCCACGTCGGTCAAATTTGGCCTTAGCCTGACCAGTTCTTTGGTTCATTACTAAAGCAGCGTAAGGAAGAGAGAAAATATGAATGAAAGCGTAGAGTAGAAGAGAGCTTATTTAAATGCTAATATTATTAAATTAAAACTTAATAATCGTAACAAAAATCAATAATAATATGTATTTGAAAACAAATATAAAAATATTAAATAAATATCAAATGAATAACGGAACGATAACAAATATGAAAAACATAAATTTCTCAAAAAAATATTTATTTAATAAACAATTAAAAAAGATTAATTATTTGTATTTATAAAACTAAAGTAATTTTATTGATTTGTACAAATTTTGTTAAATATATAGAAAAGTTTTTATTTTCATAGACGTATGACGTATAATTCATCTCATTTAATTAGCAAACAAAATTCATTTATGTGAAATAATTAATTTAATGTTACAGTACGAGGATCGAGCTTCCTCAAAAGATATACGCATATCAATGGAATTTTCCAGATTGCTAATACTGGAATCAGACTGGTGAAGAATCCAAACTATTCAAATAACGAAGTTGGAAACTGACGCAATAACTGGCATTCATAACAATTCTCCTGCGACTGTATTTCACATTGGTTATAACGATTGTCGTCAGGAGAGATTGCCATCTAACAAGCCATCGAAAACATCTGTTAGAGATGAATGAATGATCTTTTCATTTAAATAAAACTCATCTTGCACAAAGCATTTGCCCTAACGTAAAGATCGTAGAAAATAAGATGTTAGATAAGAAAAGAATAAAAAAAATATTTATTTTAATCAAAAATTTAAATGTAATTAAAAATAATTAAAAAATTGAACTAATCATTTAAACATTTTTAAATTATTATTTTAGAATTTAAAAACCGCTAAAAAACTGATCAAATACTTTTATACGAGATTAAGGTAGTGGTCTTTTCGTGAGAACAAGTATTAGATAAGTACCTAAATTTGATATATGTTAAATATACAGTAAAAAGGGACATGTGTACGAAAAATCAAGTAAGGTTACCGACACTTTACAAGAAATAAGTCATTCTAAATGTGCGTTCGCGGAGCGTGCAATTGTCATTCTATCCTTGTTTACATCTAATGAACGAGAAAAATAGAATGATGCAAATCGCTACGGCCGAGGTTTTCAACGAATAATACATGTACTTAGCGATCAGATGAATACATTATTCATGTCTTAAAATATTCCCTGAAGTTTCCAGATTTCGTACATACCTTGAAAATAAGGGCTTGCCGAATGTTTTGCTCTGATATATGAGGTTAAATAAGTAGTGGATCCAATCGCATATTGCTTTACTCGTACTTTCATGCCTGACCTAATAACCTAAATCGAGTCTAACCGCACTACTATATTGTGATATTTTTTACATTAGTAAATAATTAAATACGATTAAATCGTGCGTGTAAAATCATGTTATATTATTATAATTATTGGAATGCTGTGTAATGTTTGTTTTCAATTACCTCATGACGGACTGTTACTTGACTAGCTGGGTCCGCGAAAGGACCACCTTAAATATTCATCTTTATTCAGTTTACTAAAAAACAGCTTGTGTCTTTGCGTCAAGTGTCCGAGTAAGCATCTCGAAGTTCTTTTACAATTTCCTTTTATTTCTAATTCTATTCCTTTGACACTTTGTGATAATTTAAGTATAAGACATAAAAAATCCGGACAATTCGGATAGTTTAAGCCAGTATGCATCTAAGAATTCATGATTTTTATATACTAGTTTTAAATATATTCTTAAGTATCGACAAGAAATTAGATTGCGATTAATTACGGTCAGTATCCGATACAGAAAAGAATCTCATGGTAAAAAGCGAGCGCTCGATGTTCTCTGTTTTTATCGGGCTCCACGAGATCAATCCGCGAAAAAAGTTAAGCGATCCATCAAATATCAACGGTCCCGGTGCAGAAGAGAATAACGAATTTCGAATCTTCCGGACTGCTTCCGATAATAGAGATTTCGGCACTGCAAGTTATAAACGACAATCACCGATATATTCACATCTTTTGATATACCTAATGCAAATATTATGTAATTTTTTAATATTATTGCGGGTGAAAAAACATGTTTTCCCATTATTAAGGTTATACATTTGTTTTAATTAAAGAAAATAGATAGACAAAACAATTCTTAAAAATTAGATTATAAATTAGATTTATTTATTTAAAAATTTAATTGTTATATCCATACTCATTCTACAATTAGGCTTTATTAATAAAAAAAAAGCATATTACTGCGAATGTTAATGCAAAAATATTTAATGTAAAAAAAATAAATTTTTTTTCAGAATAATAATTAATTTCGTAATTTGATTGTAGAATTTGTATAATGGCCGTCATTAATCTTCTACCGAAACCATTGCTTTCGAAAACTGTCAGGGAAACCCAAAATTAATCCCCAATTTGTAACAAAAACCCTCAATTTTTAATAAGAAGCCGAATTAAAAGTCACAGATGGATACCATAAGAACCGATGAGAAATAACTCTACGATCGAATGTGAATATTATTATAATTTCGCACTAGTACAAACGCATTCGTTTATCTGACGGAAAGGATAGTAACAAGACTCCTCTATCATACGTTATTAGATCATCTTCTTGTCTTTTGGCCAGATTGAACCTACCTTTCGTTGCTCCTGGCTAATATCGATTCTGGCTACGATACAACCAGAGATCGGAACGGAGAAATATTCCTTTTATTGTTGGTTAGTCATCGCCGATAAATCAGCCTAAAGCTTTCAACTTTCAACCTCTCATATGATGTGTGAAAGACGAACGCGTCGCGAAGGGACCATCACATTAATGAAATTAATTAAGAAACAACAATTAATTAACAAACAAAATTAATTTACAACATTCAATATCATATTAAATTTGCGCTTATTCTTTATGCGTGTTTATTCCAAACACTTTCAATCAATAATAAAAAAATACATCTAATCAAAAATATAACCAAGTTTGCAAAATATTTTATATTAACCGCACTCTGATTCTAAAGAGATTCGATTACATTTCGCTAATATTAAAAATTTTAAGTAAAATATAACTTTAATTCGAAATTAAACGAATAAAAATTGTTAAATGCGATCCAACAAAATTCAAGGTTCATATACTTTCATCGATTCGAGCGATTCGATCGTCGTTGAATTTCTCTTCAAAAGTAGAGGTAAGAAATTCAGAATCAATAATGTACCTATCTACGTCTTATACTTGTTTGTGATATTTATAATAGTGTTGCTGAATTGATACATATAAGTATCAAGATACATTGTACATAAATCTAACAAAATTAAATTTCAGATACAGATCTATTACCTCGATCAATGAGAAAATTAAATTTATCACTCACCGGACCGATGCGCAGCAGCGGAGTTTATCAGCCACGTAGCTACGACGATTCTGTAACATACAAACATAAGATTTAAATTTTAAAAAGCGCTCAAAATAATCAATGCTTCAAAAGATAATTCTTATATGTATCGACATTTTTATTTATCTTTCAATTACATATTTATTAAAATAATTATGAATTTTTTATAGATCTTTATCAAAATAAATTCTTACAAAATTTTAGATTTTTTGTTTTTAATCTGTTTAATCTGTTAAAATAAAACAATCTAAATATAAAATAGAAAAAATGATTAATTTTACGCAAGTAAAAAATAATACTTACCGCAAGGTTGCTCCGCCGATGCCTGATGCCTTTCCAAGGCCCCTTCCTCCTCTCAGGATGTCTCTCCTCTGGATTGTCAGCTTCGTTTGATTCCTTCGATGCAACACTTCGCGTCGTTATTTTTTCTAAATCATTTAAATAAATGATTCAATTTTAGAGAGGAATATAGACGATACTTTCACGTATAATATCACCATCTCTCAGACTGTTTGAGTTGTCAGTTCCGTATAGAATACTATCGACACGATACTTGCGAAAACACGGGTAATTACAATTGCGCGATATTTTGTATGTCATGCACTTCCGAAGTCACTAACACACAACATATCGATTGCGGCTCGCGGAAATACAATTAATTACATTTGCGCGACACTTTCCCGACACTAATCGCGCATGCGAGATTTTACTGTATTGCAATCAATTAAGATTCAACTGGTCTGTATAAAAGTATATGCAATGCAATTAAAATTCAGCATTTCCGTCATGTTTCGTTCAGAGTTTTACGAATGGATAGAAATAATGCGAGATATATGCCATGTATGTATATGTATACATATATGTATGAACAAGTATTCATCGCCATGATACGCGTTACAAATTGTTAATTGCAAGAGCTAGTTAGTCGGACGGGATAGCAATTGCTTATCGCTACGACGGATGTATAGAATGATTGTGTCCGCCAGCTCGATTCTGCTATGTGCGGCAAGTTTGATGTCAAATGACGCGCTGTACGCTACAACAGTAACAAGGATCGTCGACCGAACAGTTATCATTTTGAAATATGTATTTCACGGATTATAAAATAAATGTACGAAAATATTCCATTTATCATGTTTCTAATTAATAAACAACCGTATCACGGTCTTCCGTTATTCGAATGACTTAATCCGATAATTCGTTTATTATTCTGCAAATTGCAAAATGATAGAAACAATTAAGTTTACATGCTAATTTATGACAAATTTTCAAAACCTTTAACCCGCGATATAAGAATTAAAGCATCATATAAGGTATCGTTCCTGTGTCAAATAGCATGAAAGATTACCTATCGTGATTTTTATCTCAAATAAATAAATTGTGCAGTGTATTTGCTTCGATAAATCGCCAATGTGATATTAACAGTCATTAAATTATACTTAACGATCGTGGAAATTAGTTGTGCGAAATAATAAATATCGTTAAATGTAATATTCGTAGAGAATAATCGTTTAATATTACTAAATATTTATTGCAAATCTATTTTAAGGGTTAACGACACGCGAGAACACGGAGCGACTCGTTCTGCTATATCTATCTGTTCGAGACTCGGAGCACGAATGATATCGCGGCGACTTTCGGTATACGCGGCACAGCCCTAACGTACACAATAACGCTGTATGCTGCAAAAAACACGTATCAAGGTTGTATACCAATTGAAATATTTCAAACTTTGTAACATAGATTCATACCGAATATTTTATGTGTTACATTTTAAATTACATTTAACGTAAAGTAAATATACCAATATCGAGACACTTTAAGACCTACGTATAAACATCTTTATCATTTTAGTTTTTAAATAAGTATAATATAACGCGAATTAAAATTTTTATCTTTGATTCTTCAATTTTAATTCGCGTTGTAATTTATTTAAGAAATAATGTCCAGACATATATAAGTACGTGTCCAGGCATATTGGTACATTTACACCTTATGTGCTTATTATCGAATATTAAATTCGACAAATATTTAAAGACTAAAATTTACCTTATTTAATTAAAAGAGTTTCTCTCTAAATATTAATTTATTATTATTGCTTTCTGCCAAATTCTTACGTTCCAAAATAAATAAAAATATATAACATTAATAAATCATAGTTTTTTATATCTTGTTTTTTATTCAATTATATTTATGACAGAAATAATTGTTTATTCCGCCAATGAGTATATCAAACACGATATTTATGACTTTGTGTATTATATATATTCATCATAAAATACAAAAAAAATTATAATAATGTAATGAATACTAATTAAGTATCGTTCAGGAATGTTAATAATTATTGTTTGTAGATGTAGCACTAAAATAATTAAAAATCCCCATTTTCAATCGCTTCGATTTTTATACAGAGTAAACCGCGTAAAATACTATTTGCTTCGATAAACCACCCCATAAGCCATCGATACGTTCACAAGTCGTTAAAAATTAATTAATCGCGCGGATTGGCAATCGCTAATTGTTCAAAGATAATGAAGTTTCAAGATAATACGTTGGTGCATGATAGACAATACGTATACCAATAAATTGCCTTGCATAAATTCCGTGCCAGCATTCTATATACTTCGCAAAAATAAATACAAAATCCAATTATTGTTTGTCATTACGAAATATTTATAATAATATAATATAAATTTATGCTAATATTGTGTAAATATTTTGTCTTTTGCT